>NW_028145509.1:3032500-3345000 GCF_977016875.1 Pavona decussata | reverse complement strand
GAATTTGGACAGTTGCGGTAACAAACTACAGAATCTCAAGAAAAAGGGCGAGCTTGTTGACCAAATGCTCACAGCACACCGTGATTATAAGTTGGTTGCCCGTGTGTACAGCGAGCCTGGAAAAGATGAACAAATTCAAGCAAAAGCGTATTTGGAAAAGTATCTACTGTATCATCCTGGAATATCACTCGTCAGTTACGACACGCGGTCGCAAAGCTGGCAGTTTATGGGTCACTTTGAAAGAAAATGGAAGTTTATTGTAAAGGGAGAAATTGATGGAAGAGTAAAAGATGTTATAATCATGTGAACAAACGGTACCAAATGTTCGTCAAATTTACAGTCCGTTTGGAAAGATGTTATAATGCAGTGTCATTAAGGCCTATTATGATTGAAATAAATGAAAAACAAATTTAAACTTGAAATATAGCTTATGGCAGTTGAATAATTTAGTGGAACCTTTAAGAAGGGTTTAGGGTAGGTCAAAACGAATTTTTCCAATTTTATCCAATACGAGTGAGATATTTATCGATCGATAGTTGGAATTTTTCTAACGTCATCTTCCAGTAATCTATTGTGACTCCATCATTCAAGGTAGCACGTTTGCGAGTAGACGTATCAACAGCTCGATCACTGTTACGGTATAGATTTAACGCCCATTTGCAAAGAGTTGACAAATTCCCCTTGTGGAAATGCAAGCGAAGATAAATTCTTGTTGTCATGAGACGTGTTTTAAGTCAGTAAATAGAGGGGTATTTTAAAGACGTAATCAAAATAGACCAATCGGAAGGCTAGATTTCCACATTCGATTCCTACACCACCTTACATGCCAACAAGCACTCAGGTCGAGGTTAGGAAAAGGATGACGTTTTTTAATGGGTTATGTATGCGTGAGGGTTCATTATCTTTCTGAAAACGTCATCAAGTCTAAAACATGTAAACAATATGGTCGCCCATTTCAGTAAAAGAAGTCTTCTTTCGACTTGTGGGTATGTGACGTCAAACGGATTGAGATGAGTAAATCCCCTCGCTACTGACATAGGAGCAGGTAATGGATTCTGATTGGGCCGTTGTTGTTGAAGACAATGAGAACAATAGAGGACAAAAATATCCCCTCTAGGAGAGAACAGAGTTTCATTTAGGTTCAATTAATTTATTCATTGCAATTTGTGACTACAATGAAGGACGCCAAGGTGCATGGGCAGAATGGTTGGTAAAAAACGTCATACCACAACGATAAGATGATGAATTTAACATAAATATATAGTCAAGAAGTGTTCTTGGGAAGTGAGATTTGCTGAAAGAGGGTCATCGATCGGGCGCGGTACCGGTGTTATATATTCCTATTTCTGGGCCCAGTTGTTCAAAGCCTGATGAAGCTAATTCCGGGTGGAGCGGTGAACTTTGATTCAAATTTCTTCACTGATCAATAATTACAAAATTTTCTAGTAAGACTCTTTTCTTTTATCAAATGTAACAGGATTTCTTCTGGAAACAATACCACATTCTTCATCATGGAGGGAAAAGATGTGCTTGAGTCCAAAGAGAAACACAAACGGTCGGTGGTACGGAACAATTCACTTCATTTCGCCTAACAGGGACATAATCACCCGCTAATGAAGTGATCGTTGATGACCTTATACGTTACATTGGCCACAAGCTAGTGAAGTAGTTTGGTGTCGTTCTATGTTCATCCTTGGGGGAGACGAGCTAATATGAACCATAAAGATATGTGTTGTTTAGACAAGTTTAACTGAGGGTACGCTTATTGAACCACTTAAGCTTGAAGCTGGAATTTCCATCTGAAACTGCATGGGTGAGGGGTTTTCAGGGATGGAAGAAAGCGCAATCATGTGTTAACCTCTTTCGTGCCATCTCAAGACATAAAAGAGAAAAATCGTGTAACTTAAACATACCATTAGGGAGGTACAATTTATTCCTTCGGGCACGCGAACGTCGGATTGCTAAATCCCGACAACACACCCAAAAAATAGATTAAAGTCAATCACCCTCCCCTTCCAGATTATTCATTTTCAAAAGACCCATTCAAGCTAAAAAGGTGGAAGAATATTTTTTTGTTGTAGTAATTCGGCTCCTCTTTATTTTCCTCCCTAGTATCAAGTGCCGGTCAAATGAACACATTCCGGTAACTAAACAGCCACTTGCATCTTCAAATTGTCTTCAGAAAATCGAAAGTTAACCGTAATATTAAATGTTTCGATGTGTCTTTGAATGAGCAGCCAACCAAACGTAATTTGTGCGATTTGCATTATCCGGGTGGCCGTTGTGACATTGTCCTTAAACTTCTCAACCTGGAGATTCCTGCACCTGTTCAAACCTTTCACCCTTTTAGTTCTAGTACTGACCATCATCCATCTTCTCTTTACAATATTATTACTTGCTTAAACATGTCGGTCATGAGAATAAACGGAATGATCACCAAGGGAAGGTCATGATGCCTTCAGTTGATATTAAAACAGATTCTCCCAACTCACACAATACGAAAAAAATAGAGGACAGTGAGGTGAATATATACTGGCTTGAAAAAAGGTTAACTTCGTTGAAAGATTAATAGGGCCTTAATGACAAGCTTTAACTTAAAAATTAAACCAGTTACTGGTATAAAATTCAAATTGATGCCTCTCAGAGAAGGTATACAAAACGACATATTGTCCCTGAAGCAGTACATAACAATCTTAAACAAAAACACTTTAAATCAGGTCACGGCAGTCATAGCCAAAACTTTAAGGGAATTGTGTGTTTTCTGATACTAGAATGTTATCACGGATGTCAGCCGACATCTAACTAAGAATCTAAATACAGAGACATTACTGAAAAGTCCTCAATAAACAAGAATAAACTTTTAAAATGATGATGTAAGCAGTTTTCTTCATGCAGTAGTTAAGAGAAATTATTTCTGTTCGAGCTAACTGAGCATTCTACTGCTGTTAAATTACAGCTAGAAATATCAACTAGGTAAGCATATCAGTAACTCATAAACACTGTTAAGATGAAAAACCGAACGGATAGGCTGTACCTTTATCTATTTTTTATGTGAAATTAGTTACAGAGGACCTATTCTACTTTTACAGCGGTGTTTCTTTCATTTTCTGTTTTGAAATTCTTACTTTTTTTATCTATTATTACTAAACCATTCGAAAGTTTTCGTTACAAAATGAACTGTCTTTTTTTTAACTTCAGACACTCTTTCTATTATTCCATATTCGACATTTCCCGTCGCTTTAACCGGAAATCGTAATATATAATCAACACCATAAGCGAACTCTCGATCGTGGACGATTTCCACATCAGCCTCAGCAATGTGACGATGCTCTTTAAGCAGATGTAATGCAAGGAGGTTTGGGACTTTAAAGTGCCCCTAACCCTTCAATTTGTTTTCTCGTGGTAGATTTCCATATCTTTCAAGAACTCATTTTCGAAAAAATTTTTGAGAAATATTGAATCCTTTTTATTTTACGAGCGCTAAAAGTTACTGAAATTTTTAAATTTTTGCGCCCTTTAAGCCCCGCTGGACAAATTTTTCTCTCGTGGGCTCATTAGGAACGAGCCAATGAGAAGCGTCCGATATTTGACACTTTCTTAGCTGTGACGAAAGAAAAGGACACCAGAAGGATTCAGAAGGATTCAGAAGGAATCTTATGCATGCTGATTCCTTTCTCTACATTTCGAGAGTTGCTGCATCCAAAAACCACACATTTTCCAACCATTTTCTCTGTTTACAATTGAAGCATTACCGCGAATCTTCGGATATTTTTGCACGATGTCCTTTTCTTACGTCACGCTCCACATTTGGCCGAGTGGGGGACTAATGCGAACGATAGGTGAAAATATCGACAAGACTGCCTTCACTTCTAGCGCTCGTAAAAAAAAAAGGATTCAATATTTCTCAAAATTTTTTTCGAAAATGAGTTCTTGAAAGATATGGAAATCTACCAAAAGAAAACAAATTGAAGGGTTAGGGGCACTTTAAATTCAGGCCATTGTTGTTCAATATCATCTGGGTCGTCAGATATTCTTCCATGGTGAAGTTTGCTTTTAAGCATAATTTGTTTTCCCATGGGCGCAAGTTGCCTCTGCATACCTGAAGTTGTGTTTCCTTCTGATGGCTGCATCACGTGATGTCGTGGTGTTTGTGCAAGGCAGTGTTGACCCTGTTCAACTTGGTAACTTCTCTGTGGGATTATCTGCCCCGCAGTTTTTGGTGAATTCAGAAACTGTGCCAAAACATCGGGCTCTACAGTCAGTTTTCCATTCTTTAGCCATGCAATAAATCCCTTGCTGTTTTCTTCGAAGATGCGCTCGATGTAACCATTGGCAATTGATGTTTCATTCGGTCGTAACGGGCAGGTTTCACAGACGAAAATGATGACTTTTTCGGCTGTGGAACAACAAAAACTTCAAGCGTAAGGTGTAATTTTACACAGCAATCAGGGATCACCCCACCTAACGTTGTTTTTCGAGATATAGAAAAAAGCAGTTCACGTGAAACATCCCGTTCAAATGATACCTTTTTTACAAAACAGTTTACTTTTATTTATTTTAATCACATATAAAGCTCTCCATCGCACCGCCCCAAAATATATACGTGACTTAATTACATTGAAGCCGAATTCCAGTTATGGTTTGAGATCTAACGCTAACTATAAGCTCAAACCACTGGCAGTTAAAACGTTGCTCACCCTCAGAGACCGAGCCTTCGCTACTGCGGCCCCTCGATTGTGGAATGGACTACCTCTGGAACTCAGGAAGGAACACAGTATTAACATTTAAACGGAAACTTAAGACTCTCCTTTTTAAAAGAGCATATCTCACTTAGTCCTTTAGAATAACTTAACTATTTTTTATGCTTTTACAGTTTACCTTTTAACACTTTATATATTGTTTAATTAATACCATTTGTAAAACGCATTTGAAAACTTTAGTTGAATTTGCGCTTAAGAAATGATGATGATGATGATGATGATGATGATTATTATTATTATATTATTATTATTATATTATTATTGCGTGTTATGCATACTAATCAGGAGAAGATTTTATCGGGTTTCAAAACCATTGCACGTGATGTTCTATCGACCATTTGATAGGTCAAAGGGCTTATGAATTATTAATGAGTTTTTGGATGATCCTTAAACTATACTATAACTGTATGGGCTTTCACGCGAAGACTGGATGATTTGTTAAGTTATCTTACCAACTCTATCCATTGCTGTTTTGAGAAGTTCTTCATATTCCATCTTTCTTTCAGGTAGGTTTTCATAAGCATCTGTCACTGTCTCTGCACCCACCACCAACACACAGAATCTGAACACGTTTTCTCTTAAATACCTCTCAATTTTAGCGGGTGTAAGGTTTTTTACTTGCGGATTTTCTGAAAGGTTAAGCTTAGGTCGAATTTCTCCAAAAACGTGCAACACAGACTGCATTGACTCCTCTGACACATTGCAGCCAAAAATGGCTATGTCTAGAAAAAAAAGAAGAAGAACTAAATTTAGTTTTTAATTAATTTTCATGAAATTCACAGAAAATCTAGAAACTTTTTACAATACAGGGCCACTCTAAAAGTGTTAGGGTTCAAGATCGCCCGCGGTCCCACAATGAACATGCAATAACAATAAAGATACTACTGGCTATGAAATACACTACTTCCAATAATTGAAAAACTTAACTTAACAATATAATTACTGTAGTTGCCTTCAGAGGTATTTATGTAGGTGCACAATATAGTTCCTCGGTATCGGAATAACAGTATGATGTACACGACTACAACACTCGAAGAAGGTCTGACCCCCGTTAACCCAAACCGAAACTTGATAACCGTCAGCTTTCATTGGTCAACGTACTTTTAGATTTGCTAGCTGAGTTTTTTTTAAACGCACTACCTGCAAATGTTACCTTCCCTCCTTCAAAACCCTGTGTTGGTTTTTGCGTTATTTTTCTGTTGTTCTTTCGGCAAGGATTTCTCTTAACTGTTTCCCTGTGGATATCAGCCTCAAGTAATTGCAGCTGTAAATTTGATGACATCAAGGAGATGTCTTTGGAAAAAGATAATCAGCATAATTCTCTAACCTTTTTGTTCCATGGTTTTCTCAGCGGTTGTCGAGCTTGTTTCCTTACTCTTGATTTCTTGGTCTCTGATGCCGGGAGTAACATGGCATCGCATATCATGGAATTTGTCTTCAACACTTGGACTTTCTGGTAAGAAACTTTGACGCTTCGTAGGCGTTACCATATCGGCAGTGGCCCTTGACGATGGCGTCGTTGGAGGTTTTGGGAGAAGATTTCTCCTCGGCTGATGTTCAAACTTCTGCCCTTTCTTTCTTGAACCGAAGAAACGTTGCAGTGCTTCCTCTTGAAATGGTCTGCGCTTTTGGTTCCAAGAAGAGATGAGGCCCTTCCTTCCATCCATGTTTTTTCCGCTAAACTCTGTACGAGGAAAAAGAAAGAAATGAGGAAAGAGGAGAATGAGGTAAAAGAAAAAATATACTACTACTACTACTACTACTACTACCACTACCACTACCACTACCACCACTGCCACTGCCACTGCCACTGCCACCGCCACCGCCACCGCCACCGCCACCGCCACTACTACTACTACTACTACTACTACTACTACTACTACTACTACACTACTACTACTACTACTGCTACTACTACTACTACTACTACTACTACTACTACTACTACTACTACTACTACTACTACTACTACTACTACTACTACTACTACTACTACAGTAAAAACCCGCAGTAAAAACCCGCATACAAGAACATGTGGATGAAGAACTTTGGTAAAAAAGGAGCATATATATATATATATATAAGAACACATTCAGCCTTATTCCACTACAAAAACATTTTGTTATTTTGGCTTCTCTGTTTTGGTAACAGTTTTGAAATACACCCGGTATTAACTGTCTATCGGTATATGGCGCGTACGAATGACGTAAACAACGCAGAAAACCAGTTAAATGTCTTTAATTTGATTGGATAAAATGAAAAGATAAATGACAAGTAATTGGCATGCTAAAAACTTGTTTTCGAGCTTGTATCGTTTCAAAACCTATTCTTCGTCCAGTCCGGCCATTGTTGCTCCTTTTTTTGCCTTTTCCATCCGTATTCGCTCTGTTGTAAACCGGTCAAACCGGGACACTACAGTGTATTACGGTCTCATATTTTGCCCGTTCTCTTGACCTTATTTGGTTAAATGACATAATAGTGGAATAATAAATGCTAGTAATTTCACTTGCTGTGTATAGCAAATGTACAACAACTGCCTGGTTGATAACAGATGGCTCTGCCGATGTATAGATCTCATCCCAAGTGCACATTTAACAAAGTCTGATGTTGTCATTTATTTTTTTAAAATAAGGCTTCAGATTTAAGAAACTAGAGATAGGTACACTTTGATTGGAATTAATTTTAATTAATAATTTTTATCATAAAAGATTTTATTAATCAAAACCTTGTGTTACACACGATTCCGTCTTATGGTCACGTGCTGATCGCAAACGACAACCTCCACGTGACCAAGCCCCCATAGTTCTAATCCCTGAGGAAGACTAGCGGATGCCAGTCGAAAGCTCGGTTGTGCAATTTATTTTCTAATGTTGTGTGCCTCAAGTTTAATTTTCTCTCAAAGTTATGTATTTAATCATAGTTAGTAAATCCCTTACATTCTTTTATAAGTAAAAATTAAGAACACTTAAGAACACTTTCAGGCTGATTTCACCTAAAATACCCAATGTATATCAACCCAACAGCCTGAACCCCGAAAATGGGTGTTCTTGTATGCAAGTTTTTACTCTACCACCACTGCCACTGCCACTGCTACTGCCTCTACCACTACCACTGTCTCTACCACTACCACTGCCACTGCCACTACCACTACCATTACTACTGCCTCTACCACTACCACTGCCACTGCCACTTCCACTGCCACTACCACTACAACTGCCACTACCACTACCACTACCCCTGCCACTACTACTGCCTCTACCACTACCACTACCACTACCACTGCCACTACTACTGCCTCTACCACTACCACTACCACTACCACTGCCACTACTACTGCCTCTACCACTACCACTACCACCGCCACTACTACTGCCTCTACCACTACCACTGCCACTGCCACTACCACTACAACTGCCACTACCACTACCCCTGCCACTACTACTGCCTCTACCACTACCACTACCACTACCACTACCACTACCACTACCACTACCACTACTACTGCCTCTACCACTACCACTGCCACTGCCACTGCCACCGCCACTTCCACTGCCACTACCACTACAACTGCCACTACCACTACCACTACCACTACCCCTGCCACTACTACTGCCTCTACCACTACCACTACCACTACCACTACCACTACCAATACTACTGCCTCTACCACTACCACTACCACTGCCACTTCCACTGCCACTACCACTACAACTGCCACTACCACTACCACTACCACTACCACTACCCCTGCCACTACTACTGCCTCTACCACTACCACTACCACTAGCACTGCCACTAGCACTGCCACTACTACTGCCACTACCACTGCCACTACCACAACCCCTGCCACTACTACTGTCTCTACCACTACCACTACCACTACCACTGCCACTACTACTGCCTCTACCACTACCACTACCACTACCACTACCACTACCACCACCACTACCACTACCACTACCACTACCACTCCTACTACTACTACTACTACTTCTACTACTACTACTACCACTACCACTACCACTACCACTACCACTACCACTACCACCAACACCAACACCAACACCACTACCACTACCACTACCACTACCACTACCACTACCACTACCACTACCACTACTACTACTACTACTACTACTACTACTACTACTACTACTACTACTACTATTACTACCACTTTCAATACTACTACTGCCACTACCACTATTACAACCACTACCAAAAATACTACCACTACCAATGCTACCACTACTACTACCACTACCACTACCACGACCACTATTACTACCCCTTCCACTACCTTTACTACTACAACTACCACTACCATTACTAATACACTTCCACTACAACTACCACTGCTACTATTACTACAACACTGGCCACGTTTGTGACAAAATAGCATCCACTTCACTAACACAAGAATATCTGCATTTTAGCATACCTCAGTGACCGACTATCGCGTAACGCGCAATCTGATTGGCTACACAAGTGCCGTCTATCGATCGATAGACGGCAGTTTGTCAGAGCGCGCGCGATTTAGCATGCATCATTGCACAAATATACCAAAATTTATGAAATAAAAGATTTTTTTGCTTGATAGATCGACCACTGAGGTATGCTAAAACAATTAGACGGCTCGCTCTCGGTTTCTATCGTCTTTGATAGTTGGCTCGGGGCTTCGCCCCTCGCCAACTATCAGCCGATAGAAACCTCGAGCTCGCCGTCTAATTGTTAATTAGTCTTGATTTCTCTCCAAGTTTGGTTTTCTCTCGACGCTTTCTCTGGTCAGTTGATCAAAGTATGTAAAGCAGGAGAGTTTGCTCCTTATTAATACAAAGGGGACATGGAGTTTTCGTAAGTACTCTGTAAAGGACCGTACTTTAATACAGTATGGGCATTTCATATTAGCCATGATATTTTGATGGGTAGAGGGGCGGGGGAGGGGTAAATGACTTGCGCTTCCTTTGATACTTCCTTCATTTTACATTTTAATTAATCTAATGCGCTTTTCATGGGTTAGGTCCATTCCTTGCCCCGGAATGGTTTTGTTGCTTATCGTGGACATTTTAGTAAGAGGTAAGTTGTGTTGTTACGGTTTTGTTCCCTTCAACCAATCTTCGACGGAATCAGAGCTTCTAGGTTCGATCGTAAATTGAAAAGGTGAATGCTTCGGCATGGCTTTGACCGGCGAATACCTCGTTCTTTGCTTAAAGATGGCTTCGCCTTTTGTCTTTCCACTTTTTGATCGTGAGAAGAGAGAGATTCGGCTTTCACATGACATCCAGTGACTGTCAGATCTGGTAAAATATTAACAAAACCATTTCACACACAGCAATAAAAATGAGACGGCTGATGATTGTATCAGTACCGTGATAACATTAGCACACCAACTTGTTGCCCAACTATGTTTCCCCGTGAAGAATTGTTCAAGCAAACAAGCTGAAAAACATGTCTTTAAAATCATATGTGATTTAGCTAAGTTACTTCTTATAATGAGAGTCGACGAAAATAATCATAATGATTTGGGTTCGTTTAATTTCTCAGACTTAAATTCGCGAAGAACAGTTTACTTTCTGCAGCCTGTTTGCTCTTCTTTTACCTTTACTTTGGGTTTCTCATTTTAAAAACCCTGCTTCATGTTGCAACTTCATGCAACGTACTGGCCTGAGTTTACTGAAGAGCCTTACCAGTTGGTTACCAGTTTTCTCTGTCAAATTCCGCGCGGACTACTTGAAAAATTACGGTTATATGCATAGAAATCAGAAAGACGGCTTCACGTTCCAAGCACAACAACGTCCCTCTTATTTCAACAGAAAGTGTTTAATCTAGTATCTCAAGTATACAATTTATGGCTTTAAAAGATTTGAAACACTAGGGAATTATTCGACAAGGATTTTTTTCTAATAAAAACCCTTTAGACCGTATCCATTTCCCCATCTCCCAGCTAAATGCCAGGTGAACATCTTTGAAAGAGGACCAATCAACAAAGCCATGCTGAAACCCTATACACCAAAACAATAAGAAGGGAAATTTGCAAGCTGAGCAAAAAAAAAGAACAAAAAACAACAAACAAACAAATAAATAAATATATAAAAATATATGATAATCTAGCTGGATTTGCAAGAGCATACTCCTGGAAATTGGGCTCATTTTGAGACTTTCTAGGCTGAAGGAATATGCTTGTCGATAACAAGACTTCAATAAGGGCTCATCGTCGTTTTTGACGTTTAGCCATCGCTCAACGTTTCAGTATGACAATTCAACGAAACGACAGAGTACTTAAGCTGTTTTAAATGTTGCATCCTTCTCGATGCGTTGTTAACTAAAATTTGTCCTTATTTTCGTTTCAAATGTCCACCTATTAAGAGAGATGCCTCCAATACAAAAGCATTGTTGCACATGTAACGATTTTTAGCTTTAAATAAGGTCTGTTGGGATCTAAACAGAAAATGTTGGGCAACTAGGCATTTTTTAAAATTTTTTTCAGGTACCACAATTCGAAAACCCTTTAAACCACATAGCTACGTATGGCATTTTCGCCCAAATTGAAGCTTAATTGTCTCCGAAAAATGTTTGTTTACCCCTAATTTTCATTAACCGCGTAAAAATATCTCTGTTTTAGAAGACATCATTCCTTAGACCCTTGACCATTCCGAGAGACGCAGAACGTCCGCGCAGTAGTAAAAGCAGGCATTGCCCTCAGAAGCGAACATGCTGTGACTTACTTGGAACATCCTCGCGCTTGACATCAATGAAATTGTTTGACGTATCGATATGTTCCTCTGTTTTCTGCTGTTCGCCATGCCGCTCAGTCCTAGGAAACTGTGCTCTGTCAGTTTGAAAGGGATAATGCACAGAATCGTTTTCTCGGTCACGTCTGGTCTGGGTATTTTGCCCCTCGTCTGTTTGTGCTTTGTTGCCGAGAGAATTCATTTCCTCACGCAGTTTAAGGCCTGGGTTTGAAGGGTGTTCAGAAATTATGAATGATCCCCTATATCTTCGGTTTGTCTGCCTAGAACAGCATGAAATTTTCCCTGAATATTAAACTTGATGTTTTCTTTTGCCTTAACGTATAATTTTGATCACGTGACACATCACGTGACCAAAAAATGGGAATTTCGTAAATCGGCGATATGGCGGCGAATTTTCTTTATAAAGATAACTGAATTAGTGTTTCCGAAGCAGATTTTAAATATTTAACTTTCTACGTTTGGAATGACTGTCCTTAAGTTTTTAAATTGGAGAAATTAACGATCAAAGGTTAAATTGTGGACTAAAAAATGACCTTTGCCCTGATAATTTTTTTCTGGAGAACAATGGACGATCATTCCAAACGTGAAGGGATGGAGATATTTAATCTTTATTAGAAACGCCTTTTTGTTTGATGTTATCTCTTAAAACCGTCGCCTACCTGTCAAATCTTTGCTTTTTTCACAAAAATGATCACGTGACATGTCACGTGATCTATAGCACTACTTATTATGCTTAGAAATTTTCAGAATGATGAGATCTTTTTATCTTCCAAATTTCAGTTCAGTGCCATTGAATTTGTTAAAGTTATCTAGAATAAACCATTTTTCCTCTTAAAAGCCCTTGACCCAGGCCTTAAACTGCTTGAGTCAGTCTTGACGTCTGTCTCATCATTCGTAGTGCTTCCTTGAGGTTCGACTGACTGAAATTGCTGGAAGCCAACACCTTCCAGTCTTAGTGGATCACTTGATGGCTGATCTGGTTGGTACAGACAAGTAAAACTAGCATGAGATTATATATCATTAGAGACTTCATCTTTGGCGAATAAACTAGTGTTCCTTTAAATGTTATTTAGGCTCGCATAGCTTGGATGACTAATGTTGAAGTGCGGGGCTTGGTAATTAACTTAACTGCATTTTATGTTTGACTTGTAATTTGGTTGTCAGTATTCCGAGGAATAGGACTTCTCATTCGTATTTAGCTCAAGCTGGAAGTTTTTTGAAGCAAAGACTATTTTCAGTTTCTTTTAAATTGCACAAAGCACGATAAAGGTGAAGTCCGAACATTAACGTTTACCTTTTGAAGACTTACTGTAAATATTAAGAGATTTAAATGATATGTCAAAGCATCCGCTATTGTGCAGTGATCATCCCAATAGCGATTAACATTTAAACATTTCTGAGGGTTCCTTTACCCTGTTTTTCTTTTTTCTCGTTGCTTCATCAAACCGAAATGGATCTTTTTCTCGATTTTGATTAAGGCACTAGCTTTGAGATTCAGACCATTAGCACGGCTTACTCGGTATTTGAGAGTGGTCGTCTGATGTGTCAATGTCTTCCTCTGTTTCTTGTTTCTTGTGAGATGATGTCACAAATTCAAAGTTTTCAGGTTGTGTTTCGTCAGTTTGAAACTGAGCAGGCGGCACAGAATCCTTGTTTTGGTCACTTCTGGCTCGGGTATTTTGCTCCTTAGATGTTTGTGCTTCGATTTCCAGGGAAGTTTTACCAGTCTTGACATTTCCATCGTTTGTACTGCTATCCGATTGCAGAGTATGAAGCAAATAATCTTTTTCTTGGGCACTTCTGGCTCGGGTATTCAGCTCCTTGGATGTTTGTGTTTCTATGTCCAATGAATTTATCTCAGCCTTGGCATCTCCATAAGTTGAACTGCTATCCGTTTGAAGGGCGTGGTGTTCAGAATCGTTTTGTTTATCACATCTGGTTTCGGTGTTTTGCCCGTCAGAAGTTCTCGTTTTGATGTCAAAGGAATTTCTCACATTCTTGGTATCTGCGGCAGTCGTAAGGCTTTTCCCCTGAAGAGGTTCATGCACAGAATCTTTTTCTTGGTCACGACGGGATTGGGTATTTTGCCCCTCCAATGTTTGTGTTTCCATGGTGTCAAGGGATTTTCTTTCCGTTTTACCATCCAGATCAGTCGCACTGCTTCCGTGAGGTTCGATTGACTGGAAATCTTGGAAACCAACATCTTCCGGTTTTAGTGGATCTCTTGAGAGCTGATCTGGTTCGTACAGATAAACAAAACTGGTTTGAGATTTGACATAGCCTAAACCTTTGAAGAGATAATGTCCCTAATTAAATAAGGAAAGTCAGGGACATTATCTGAAAAACAAGACTCAAACGCCCGACAGTATCGGTGGCAAAGGCTGCGTGTATTTTGACACCTCTCTGATTTTGAATTTTGAATGACATTGCGATCTCCATGAGAGACTTGCACGGCAACAGATTTCCTGAATCGGGTTGAGTAATCGCGCAAGACATTATAGCGTCTAAACCGGCCTTAAGTATGTTATTCAAAGCACGGCGTTGGTTACAGTGGTTACATGGAAGAGAACTGAAAAGGACAAAAACTAAAAGTAGCCAATACAAAAACAATGCAACTACAAGAAACTCTTACAAATAAGCGAGCAAAGAAACGAACGTGCCTTTTACATGGTTCTCATTTGAAACATGGTGCTGCTGGAAATTTGAAGAAGTTATCGAGCAAACGCCAACATTTTGACGACTTACTGTAACTATTAAGGGATTTCAATATGAGGTAGTCTGGTAAAAAGGGAAACAGAATTTCAATGAAAGAGCGCCCACTTCTGTGCGGTGATTTATGGCTGCAAAATATCGGTTAACATTGAAACGTTTCTGACGGGTTCTTTCACTCCATCTTTCTTTTTCCTTGATATTTTATCAACTGAAATGGAGCTTCTTCCCATTTTAAGTCAGTAGCTCTGAGATTCAGACGATCAGCAAGACTTACCTGGTAATTGAACGTAGTCGTCTGACGTGTTAATGTGTTCCTCTGTTTCTTGTTTCTCGTGAGATGATGTCACGAATTCAAGTCTTTCAGGTTGTGTTTCGTCAGTTTGAAACTGAGCAGGCCGCACATAATCCTTGTCTTGGTCACGTCTAGTTTGGGTGTTTTGCCCCTTAGATGTTTTCGTTTTTATGTCAAAGGAATTTTTGTCAGTCTTGGCATCTCCATTAGTTGTGCTGCTTTCCGATTGCAGAGTATGAAGCAAAGCATCTTTTTCTTGGTCACTTTTGGCTCGGGTGTTTTGCTCCTTAGATGCTTGTGCTTTGATGTCCGAGGAATGTTTCTCAGTCTTGACATCTCCATCAGTTGTGCTGCTTTCCGTTTGAAGAGCGTGGTGTTCAGAATCCTTTTGTTTATCACACCTGGTTTCGGTGTTTTGCCCTGTCCGAAGTTCTCGTTTTGATGTCAAAGGAATTTCTCTCAGTCTTGGTATCTTCGGCAGTCGTTCGGCTTTCCCCCTGAAGAGCGGATCATGCACAGAATCTTTTTCTTGGTCACGACTGGGTTGGTTATTGTGCTCCTCCGATGTTTGCGTTTTCATGATGTCAAGCGATTTTCTTTCCGTTTTACCAATTCCAACGGTCGTACTGCTTCCGTGAGGTTCGATTGACTGGAAATGCTGGAAACCAACATCTTCCGTTTTTAGTAGATCACTTGAGAGCTGATCTAGTCCGTACAGATAAATACAACTGGTATGAGACTAGGCAAACACTAAATAATTTAATCTTTAAATAAGGACAGTCATGGGCATTATCTGAAATACAAAACTTAAACGCCCGACGGTGTCGAAGAGCGAAGTCTGCGTGCATTTTGACACCTCTTTGATTTGAATGTTGAATGACATTGGGATCTTCAAGAGAAACGTGCAATGCAACAGATTTGTTGAATCGGGCTGACTAACCGGGCAAGACATTATAGCGTGTAAACCGGCCTAAAATATGTTATTTAAAGCACGGCGTTGTTTACACGGAAGAAAAAGAGGACAAAAATATGAAAGAAGGTAATACTAAGACAATACAACTACAAGAAACTCCAAAAAATGTTAGCAAATATTTCCTGCAAATAACTTGTCCTTTTTATTTCGAAAACCGTACACTAGAATCAGAGGTTACAAAACGCATTTCAGGTCCTTCAAATTATTTCCAGGATTGCTCAAAAGCGGAGGTTTTTTCTTGGAGGTTACTTCTCCTTTGTTCTCGCCCATGGTTGATCATAAATCATTGCTGTTTCTCTTGTGGTTACTGACCAACGGTCCTGTTTACGACTAGTTATGACATGACAGAAATGGTGTTGATACATCATCTAGAAGACTACCAAAACCTTTATAGAACTTGTTAGGGCACCTTTAGTGCTAATCAAATCACACCGTAAGCAAAATCAAAAGAAGAAAACGAACGAAATAAAAGCAGAAAAAAACCCTGCCTTTAACAGGGTTTTCGTTTGAAACATGGTGCTGCTGGAACATTGAAGAAGTTACTGACTGCTCGTCTTTCACCTTCAATTCCAGTTTCGCACCCGACACTTCGCCGCTCTTCTGGAAGGGACGCGCTTCGGTTGACTCTTGCCCACTCCCTAAAAGAGAAGTGGCAATAATGATGGTGATAATGATGGCAATAAGAATAACAGTAATAACAATAACTATGAGGAAAAAACCCCCAATAACTATGACAATGAAAATGACGATGTTGATGACGATGGAAATATAAAGAATGAAGGTAATTATGCTTTCTAAATAATAATATAACGCAATACGGTTGAAGAAGAAGAAAATTCTACCCTGTCATAAAAATGCCAAAGCTTAAGTTACAAATAGGGAAATACCTTTGACGAAAAAGCAAGAAAAACACGTGCAAATTCCACGATTACTTGTGGATCCACGTCCTTTCCTTGAAGATGGTTTCTCCTTTTGTTTCACTCCTTGTTTATCGTAAGGAGTTGTTACAGGAGCAAGGTTAACTCCCTCCAATTGCTGACCAACAGTCCTGTCCAAAGGACCACTTCTGGGCTGATCTAGTTTAATGTAAAAAAATAAATAAATAGCACATTGCTTGAATGACCACCAATCAATAAAATCAATGGAAACGCCATCTTAGAATTTATTCAACCAAAAAGGAAAACCAAGAACATTTCGCTGAAACGAACGTCTTATAAAATATGTTCAGAAAACACTTACCGTCGACAAAACCTAACATCAGCTGCACCAGATCATAACACTGCCTCCCCCAGCTGAACATCTCTGCGTAGCGAGTCCTTAGCCCTTGACACTCCTGATTTGCTCTTTCATTGCCTTTCTGTCGAACATTTTTGATGGCCGCTGCCCAGCATTCTGGATCTTCGGAATCTACAATGAAAGATGATCCAAAAGGCAATTCTTGTATAGCTTCTCCGAATCCACTGTTTTGACTAACAAGGAATGGCAGACCAGCAGATAAGGCTTCCAAAGCTGCTAACCCAAATCCTTCAGTTCTGGAAGGAATAATGACAAGATTCGCCGCACACAGAAGTTTAGGTAGACGTTCACGGTCATGATACCTGTATACAGTCAGCTGACGTCGGGACAAGCCTTGCTCCAGTAACCAGTTTGCTACTTGGGTTTCGCTTCCTTCCCGTGCACCTACAAACGTCAGATGGTAACTGTGATCATTCAGCTTGGCAACTGCTTGAGCAGCGATGTCGAATCCTTTAAGTTGGAAATCTTCACAGTCACCACGTCCGAAAACCAGGATACGAAACTTGCTTTTTTGAGTGGACAACTTTGACGAAGATAATTCTGTAAAAATACCTGGGGTAAGGTTATAAACTTCTTTCCCGCAAGAACTGAGCTGGGCGGTGTAGGATTCCGTTAGTTTGGGTCTAACTGCTGCAACAAGATCAGCTCTTTCACACAATCTAAGCTCATTCCATTGTTTTTCTTCACCTTTCGGTATGGCGTCGGGGTAATTTTTGTACATTGCAAGTTCATCAGGAGCCGTATGTACAACTTGCAGCCATTTACAATTGTGGGAGTTCCTTATTATCTGCACATGCTTTCCGAGTACAACACCATGGCCAACAACAAAATCAATGACGAGATCTCTCGGTGGAAACGCCAACAAATAAGCTTCGTCATAACAGGGAAGCTCTTCTGCCTCGAGAATTCTTACATTGTGATTACCAGCTACTTTCTTGTCCGTCTCAGAACATTTTGGTACAAAAAAAGTGACCAACACATTGGGGCGTTTGGCAAATTGTATGGCCAGCTCTCTATTCAGGGTTGACAGACCACCTTTGGAAGATTTCCATTCGCTTGCCAAAAATATAACACGCAATGGTCTATTAGCCGACATGGTGTTAATGCTCCAGAACATTCTGCAAAAACAACAGCAACAATAACTATAGCAAAATTGACATTTTCGCGAGCTCCTCTTGTCCACCATTTTACAACTTAGTTAACTATATTTTCATCTTCCAAGTAATAAAAGGGAACCAATTTTAGGTCGAAAGGTTACAGGGTAGTCTTTTACTTCAAAAACAAAACAAAAGATACGTTAATTGTGGCGAAAACCGGTGGTACTTCATCACCGAAAATTATAGATGAAAATTACACGGGAAATCGTGAAATACCCATGAAATATTGATTTCCTTGTGTTCGACCTTGGTCGAGCTGGTCGATCTGGATTTAAGCTAGCGCGTAGACTATTCCTACGTTCAAGTTTAAACGCGATCCTTTTGAAGTACAGCAAGTACTTCAAAGTCTTTTTGTCAGGCTTTCTTCCCGGAAGAGCACCTCGTAGTCCATGTTTTAGTTATTTAATTTTAAATCGTAACGGTCTCTTTTCGTGTGTAAATCCCACCCAATCCAACTCAAATGACACCAAAACACAGGCAAATGAATACAAATCATTGTCTCTTTACGTATGGGTCCTTGAACGTTCAGTTGATGAAAATGGTGGAATCGTATTCCGCAATCCCTCAGTCCTGCTAAAATGTTATCACTGTTCAATTGTTATTCTGGTATCCTTGAAATAGAAATACAGGTAATTCGGCCAAGAACGATTGTATTTGTTTCATGGAGCCATGAAACAGGTCCAGCTTTTGAAGAGATATTTTGTGAACTGACACATCTTAACAAGGTTAGTAGTAATTGGTTCTTCTACACGACGTCTAGTACATCTAATTTGCTAATGAACACTGAACACTGTCAGTCACCGAGCCATCACTGAGAACCATGGCTACCTGAATGAAATATCGTTGTTTTGAATGCGAACTCGTATTCTCGAACCCACCGATGTGTATTATAGCGCCGTCTAGAAGACACAAACCTTTTGCGATAATCGAAGGAGAAACTTAACAATATAAGGTTGTACTACGTTGCAGTTAGATATCCAACTGCATTTAAACCTATGATTGTTTGATTCGGTCGGTCAATGAAGGTCTTAGCAACATGGCACTGCTTTTTAAAGCGTTGTTAACTGAAATGTATGCATTGGGGAATGAAAGCACGATGATTCCAATCCTTTTACATAAAAATTATTCAGACAAAGGAAAATAAACACTCCAGCAAATGACATCAATCCGCATAAACTTACCATCAGTAGTTTACCTCGACTGCAAAAGCGGAAGTTGTCGTTCTATTATCATCGGACTGATAGCCGGTAAAACCAAGATATCTCGAGAGTGAACAGGGAGAATACTGAGCTACGTTAAAGCATAAATGAGCCAGGAAAACGTCGTCCAAATTTCGTGGCGATCGTTCAAGACGGACAAAAGTTTCTCCCTCAAATTGGAAGCACAATGTGTTATTGAAGCGAACAAAGGCGTCTGGGTACGCATACCAAAAGTCACGCCACATTAAGGTTATAAAAACATTTGCTCACGAAATGTGTCAATCACACCAAATTGTAACTCCGTCACGGTTCTAAATTAAACCAGGGAGTCAAAGCGTTTCAGAAATGATGGCCAAATTCAAGCGGCTGTCTAAAACCCATCGACACGCGGTTCAAATGTTGAACTGCCGTTTAAAACGTGAGTCTTTATTTTGAACAAGATGCCCCTCTAATGTAGCCTCCCACGCAGTCGTTTTTAGGGGACTCGAATTACCTCCTCCCCACAAACGCCTGCTTACCCAAGCGCCACATTCCTTTCCCATTGTTTTAATCCCCAGTACCCTAGCCAATCACCATTGAGGCATTGTCTAATGATATCAAATCAAATTGCTGTTTACAATGGCCGCTTCCGTTTCCCGCGAGCTTCAGTACAGTCTCTGGTACAGTCTTGAGAGATGCGGGAGTTAAGTTCGAATATAGATATTTTTTCACTTCTGGAATGGCTGGTCATGGCTGAAACGCCAAAACAAATTTCGAATGTGAATACAAGCGCTTCTTGTGCATCGTTTTGACAACGTTATCTGCCAAGAGAGTCAATTTAAATCTTCGGGAAAGTGTAACCGATCTTCCCCGCCTGATCGAGTTGACATTCGGGTGCGGAAACTCTGGAGCAGATTTGTTTGTTTGTACGAAGTGCTACGAGAGACTTTATAATACTCGATTCGAGAGAGCAAACAGGAATGCAGAAGGTATCAAGGGGAGATCTGCAGTATTTATCAGTCCATTAAAGACTATTAAATGCAATGTTAAACGACAAAGAGCCGATCAACTTGTGGTCCTTGTGGAAAATGACGTATATGCCCCCGAACGAATTGCAACAACAAAGCGAGTTTCAACTGCAAAATCTTTAAACTTTACCGACATATCGGTTAATATATCGGTTTCCTCCACACCGACAAGGTCGACAAGATTGAAGGCAAAGCTTGATAAATATTATTGAAGCGACTTTGCGTAACCAGTCTGCAAATTGACGAAAATACTGCTATTTCCCGTGACGAATTCTTTGCCGGATTGCAGTCAGTTGATAGGCATTTACACAAGAAAATTTGAACGTGGGGCACACGGTGCTCAAAGCTCACGTAAGTTCGGTCAAGTTCTGTCTCCGTTGTGATGTTTTTCACTGTTCTCGCGATAGGCGTTCTGAGGTCAAGGTCAACCTTCCAGATTTTAGAAGGTTCACTGTGATTGGCTGAGCGGCGGAAAGGAATGTGGCGCTTGGGTAAGCAGGCGTTTGTGGGGAGGAGGTAATTCGAGTCCCCTAAAAACAACTGCGTGGGAGGCTACCTAGCTCTAATGGCATTACACGGAATGCTTAATGTAGCCCCAATTATTCCCCATTGTATGTTTAGCATATATTTAAAAAATATCCTCCCTTGGCCACTGAAATAATTGTCTGAATGGTTTTATTCAGATATATTGCGTGATACTTATCGTTGTGTTACTAGGAATCATACCAGAAATAACTATGCAATAACGTCATGACCCCGCTGAACTGGTCTGGCCTCCTCAAGCTCTAATCCTTCGCGTTGATCATTCGATCTGTTTTTTAAAGCGGATTTTCTTTGTTGTGAACTCTCCCAATTTCCACCGTTTCAACTGTCAAGTACTACCTAGAAGTTATTATTTCGATTTACTGCTTGAAAAAGGTTGGTTTTCTCTCTGAAAACGGCAGATCCGGAGTCTTAAATTCAGACATGAGGCCGCCATTGAACGAAAAGAACTTTTCCAAATGATGATTTGCTTTGACGTCACACAAGTAGAGATGAGTGAGTCCCCTCCCTCGTGATATACGCGCCGATAATGGAGTTTGATTGGGCCGCTTTTGTTCAAGACAATCAAAACAATAGATCCCTTCTGGGAGAGGGAATAATTTAATCTAGTTTTAATGAATAAATCAAACAAGATGCCTGCTACACTGGCATTACGCGTGATGCTGGGGCTGATTCATTTATTCCAACTGTATGCTTCGCCGATTGATAAATCTATCCTTGCTAATGGAATAGTTTGAGTCACGACGATCGCGTTACGTTGTTTCCCTTGTGTTACGCGACTCAGACTTTTACCGGAAATTTTTCAAATTCCATTACGATAACGTAAGCTTCTCAATGACCTCTTTTCAGTCTCGCGTCGTGGTCTAAGACTGTCAAACAAAGCACGATTCCTTCGCCATGAACTAACCAATTTCCACCGTTTTAAATGTCGAGTGCTTCTTAGAAGTTATTCTTTCGATTCACCGCTTCAAAATGGTGAAATTTCCGTTTGAAAACGGCACACTTGAGTCCAGGACATGTTATAAACAATATGGCGCCAAATTTAATGCAGTTTTAATTAAGAAATCAAATGATGCGTTGACGTCACACAGATAAGGGTGAGTGGGTCCCCTCCCTCGCGATATAAGCAACAAGAATGGATTTTGATTGGCCTGCTGTTGTTGAAGACAATCAGAACAATACATCCCGAGTAGGAGAGGGGAGAGTTTAATGAATAAATTAATGTACCGATTTGTGGACACGAGGAAGGAAAAAAAAAAAAAAAACAAGATGCCTGCTATACTGGCATTACGCGTGATGCTGGGGCTGATTCATTTATTCCAACTGTATGCTTTGCCGATTGATAAAACTATCCTTGCTAATGGAATAGTTTGAGTCACGACGATCGCGTTACGTTGTTTACCTTGTGTTACGCGACTCAGACTTTCACCGGAAATGTGTGGAATTCCATTACGATAACGTAAGCTTCTCAATGACCTCTTTTCAGTCTCGCGTCGTGGTCTAAGACTGTCAAACAAAGCACGATTCCTTCGCCATGAACTAACCAATTTCCACCGTTTTAAATGTCGAGTGCTTCTTAGAAGTTATTCTTTCGATTTGCCGCTTCAAAATAGTGAAATTTCCGTTTGAAGACGGCACACTTGAGTCCAGAACATGTTATAAACAATATGGCGCGACAATTTAATGCAGTTTTAATTAAGAAATCAAATGATGCGTTGACGTCACACAGATAAGGGTGAGTGGGTCCCCTCCCTCGCGATATAAGCGACAAGAACGGATTTTGATTGGCCTGCTGTTGTTGAAGACAATCAGAACAATACATCCCGAGTAGGAGAGGGGAGAGTTTAATGAATAAATTAATGTACCGATTTGTGGATACGAGGAAGAAAAAAAAAAAAAAAAGAAATCGACCCGTTTTTAGACACGGTATGCCCCCTCAGGGCATCCCGCGTAAAAAAAAGAAATCGACCCGTTTTTAGACACGGTATGCCCCCTCAGGGCATCCCGCGTAATGATGATTTGTCGTCACACAGAAGTGATGAGTGGGTCCCCTCTCTCGTGATATGTGCCTGAAAAATAGATTTTGATTGGGCCGCTTCTGTTGAAGACAATCAGAACAATATATCCTTACTAGGGGAGGACAGAGTTTAATGCATAAATTAATGTGCACATTTATGACACCGATGAAGAAAAAAAAGATACCCGACCGAAACCTAGACATATCATGCCCTGCGGGCATTCCGTGTAAATAGGCTCTACAACATTTTCGATGAATTTAAGTAGACAAAAATAATCACGGGGCCAGATTTATACAGATTGATGTCGATCTGATAACTGAAAACAAAGGTCTTTTGGACCCAGGTGTTTCTCGTAAGTTGGATAGGTTCTTTGGATTAAAACCAAATTTTGAACCTAACGTAAAAGGTCTACTAGTCTCTCAAGCCTCAATGCCGGGGTTCTTGCAAATCACAAATTTTGCAATTGAGCAAAACTAGACTTAGTTTTTCCAAATTGCAGCACCCAACCAAACGAAGTAAAGCTGAGCACTAATGTTTTGTGTATCACAAGCACAATTTGTCCCTCAGCAAAAGAAAACTCTTACACATTGAAACCAAGTTTTTCCGTATGGACAAACAGACTGACGTTTTCAGGCGCGGTTCCAGTATTTTGAAATGAGGGGTGAATTTTTGTAATAATGTAATTATAACCAAAGCCTGGTTGAGGTGTTTGAGGTCTGTGCATCAGCATGATTGATTTTCGATTAATAATTAATATTTTCGAATTTTAGGCGAACGCAAATGCCAATTATATTATTTTAGATTTGTAAATTCATTTGCGGATTTCTAAACCGGGACGACTAATTTCTTGTCGAAATAGTAAATAGCTTTTGGTGCCTTGTTGCATTCGAATTGTTGCTAGTCTTTATCAAGAACAATTAGGGTTTACCATGTGTACATTGATTCCTAAAAGAAAAATAAAATCATGAATACAATACCCACTAATGTCCTCTACGATATTTACTGCCCAAAAAGTGATGGTTGCGTCATCCTTTTTTGATGGAGTTCCATAAATGCTCGGCAAATGCTGTCTGTCTCCAGAGCAACCATCGTGTTACCATGAATGGCGATGACGGACAAATCAGAGAGTCTGTCCGTGGTCATTGTCGATCTCAGCCAGGTGTGGAGTCTGCGGAGACAGGAGAATGACCTGTCGGCCTCGGTGCTTCCAATAGGTAAGACAGCCAGAATCTTTAGCAGCTCACGTATATTGGGGAAGAAAATACCATCTGCATGGCTAGCTATAATGGATGCAACGGATTCATCTGGCATAGCTTCTTGCCTCGTCCAATGATTCGACCAGCAAAACAGCTCACTTTCAAACGCCGTAGGAAGTGGAAGAATATGCTCCTATTTCTCTTTCAGAACGTTGAGAAGGCTAGTTACAGCGTTTTCATCTTTTTTGCTGATTACCTCTGGCAGGAGGGCACACAGCTCATAATGAGCTCGCTTTTCGTGGCTGAAACGGGACTTCAATTCCCATGAAACTATGTCTAAAAACGGTATTGCGAGAGCGCGCTTCCAATACTCCTTAGCCGTTTCTGCTGGAGTGGTACCCCTACGATTAACACGTGATCGCTCTTCAGCCGATCCAACCAACTCTGAAAGACGCAAAACTTTCGTGTACAAACGCTCGAACCACGTATCTATGCCACTATTTGAGGGATAAGAAAAAAAGAAAAAAAAAAGAAAGAAAGGGGAATCAGAAAAAGGGGGGTGAAAATCCACTTATTTCACCTCCCCTGGATCCGCGCCTGGTTTTGACTATTGGTACGCCTAAGTTTTGAGAAATGTTTGTTGTTGTTGTTTTTGTGTGTGAAAGGGGGGGGGGGGGGGAGAGGAGAGGTTACTTACTTAAACGATAGATGGGGGGGGGGGGTGGGGTGGGGGGCAGGTTATTAAAAAAATCTGACTTCCAGACCAATACGCACACGGCTTTTTTAAACCAAAGTAGCAAAATCTATTTCCAATTTCAGACAAATAACATTTTAAAATATAATTGAAAATGCAGTTGATGGAGCGTGACGGACGCGCGCTCTCATTTGTTACTATGTCAATTACGCGGGGGAGGGATGGTGCTCCCCTATAAAAGCTATATAGGTATGTGTGGCACTGAATGGTATGGCTTTTGAGCCGTTTTGGTCTGAAAACGGGTATAGATTTTGACCATTATGGTCGTAAATCGGGTATGGTTTATAAGGGAACCACGAAAGCCTATACACGTATCTGTCTTTTTAACTCTAAAAGAATAGTAGAGAAAGAGAAGAATCAGAAATATATCATTCGAGCTGAATTTTGGGGTGAATTTTACCTATTCTTGACTTCGGCACTGATGCGAAGCTTAATTACGCTACAAGCCAGGTCTGAAAACGGGGATGGATTTAGAGGCCAGGTCTGAAAGCAGGTGTGGAAACTGGCATGTTTTGGTCTAAAATAGGGTCAGGATTTGGACAACCGGGCGACACACCCCTACCGAGAATTCCGAGGAGTACGACCCCCCGGAAACAATACCAATTCTTTTTTATCTCTATTCATGTCTCGTTGTGTTCGCTGCTACTTTACTTACCGGCATTGGCTTAGTCCAAAAAATATGTCTAACTATGAAAAGTCAAGTAAAAGTCCGAGTATCACTCGATTGCTGTATTGCTACTGTAAGGTCTACCTTTAGTGCTCTATTTTGGTGGCCCCCTCATCTTCAGTTGGACTTAACTCGGGGTATCAGTATAGAGTGGCAGGAACTTTTCCTGATAGTTGTCGCGTGTGCAATCTGGTTCCTGCATTTCTCAGGAAAAACGAATTCAATTTTGGTGCGACAACGAATCAGTCGTTGCCATCATTAACTCGGACCATTCAAAGCCCCTCGCATCATGGACCTTCTTAGGTTCCTTGTCCTCATCTCCATGAAACATAATTTCTAGGTCAGAGCTCGTCACGTACTCGGGGTATCCAACGAAATCAGTTGCTAATGCCCTCTCGCGTTTTCGGGACGCTCGATTCCGGGCAGAGACAACCGCCTGTACCATCTCACCATCGCTCATGACCCTCTTATTGAAGGAGTTCAAACTTACGTGAACTGGGTCCTGGCATGGAGTACCAACCGTACGTATGGGTCAGGGGAAAAACGGTTCATCAGTTTTGCCTTATGAATGTCCAGCGAAGGGGATTTACTTCCAGCCAAGGAAGGTACTCCTGTTTATTTTGCCTCATACCTTGCCAAGACAGTTAGGCATAGTACAATTAAGCTATATTTTTCCGCTTTTCGTAATCTACATATCTCCTGTGGGAACGGTGACCCTCGGTAAATAACTTCTGAGAAAGACCTGCATCCTCCGTCAACCTGTCACTCCGAGCGTACTGCTGACGCGATTCAGCTCATCCTTCGCACCTAGATAGGGAAAAGGGATATTTCGAAATTGGGCGACCTTCACCCTGGCCTTCTTTGCGTTTCTTCAGTGTTAGGAGTTTACATATAAAGCGACCTTTAAGCCTCGGCCTGCCCATGCATAATTAACTGAGCATCAGAGCTTGCAGAACTGAGCTCGTTTTTGTTGTCCACATCAAATTGGTAGACATGCATTTTTGAAAGTCTCCACTTTGGAGACCGTGTCAAAAATATCGGCAAGATTTCCGCACTGCCCCATACATTAAATTTTGCGACTCAAATTCTATTCATGTTCGTTCTTTGTGTAAGAGGATTAGTATCACATTTATGCATGTCTAATTAACGTATGGGACTGCGCGGAAATCTTTCTAAAAATCCGTTTATCGAAAACTGATCTTCGTTTTTTATTGTTTTTTGTAGACGGGGCCTGATACAAGTCTGTTTTTTGTTTCTCTTTCTCCAACCCAGTTCCCAAGAGACGGACGTTATCTCACATGGAACTCGTCCTCTGGGATTCGCTTCGGCTGAAAAAGCGTGCAGAAAACGATGTTTGACGTATTTATCAGCGATTGGCTTCGACATCTAATCCATATTCATCACAAATTGCAGAATTTGCCACAGACCACGCTGGCCTTGGTGGTGTGAAGATGTTACGTACTTTTCAAGATTCGTTTGTGCTTTTGAGGGAGCTGTGAGGACGTCTGAAAGGCTTAAAAGAGGGAGGAAATGATTTACGCTGTTCAGCTAAAAGTAAATATCAGTTTTACGTTGTAAAAATTTGTTTCAAGTGCCTTCAGGGAGTTAAGAGACGAACGAAACGTCACTTGATGAAGCTAACACGTGCCTTGAGCGTCGTTTGATTTCAAACCAGTTTCTTCTCGAATATTATTTAATTTGCTTCACCGACTTAAACCGCTGTAGCCTTAGTTTAAAGAAACAATTTCGTGTGTTTGTTTTGCTGGTATTTCGCAGCAAAAATTGCTTAAGTTTCACAGCAGCAAAGTTCTTGCGCTTTTGAAATGAAAGTTGTACTGTTGAATACTATGTCCGATGAGCCGTCAAAGCTTTTAGGCGCTAGAACTTAATTAAGAGTTTTCATTGTATACATTTTTATACTGAACTAATCAGTTTGATCCTTGTTTTATTTTCAGGAAACTAGCTAAATGGGCGACCAGATACAAAAAGACATACTTGATGCAGTTGTTTAACGGTAAATATTATTTAATTTAGAAATATCAACTTTGCATGAGACCCAATTTATGGTCGAAAACAGTTCAACTCACAAGCGGATACGAATCTAATCTGTACTCTGTTAGACACTTTCACGCTATTCCTTTCTCTAATTTAAGTGTTCGATTGTTGTCTTTGTGGTTATTTGGCGATGTCAGAGATTTTTGACAGTTTTTTCTGCGGTTAGATGACAACCAACACGAATAAGATGAAAGAATTAATTGAATCTAGGAACTTATTTAGAATATTTCCGCTTATGTACTATGCAATTAAAAGTTATGAAATTGGAATTAATTCCTTGTATTGCTTCTTTCTTTTATCAGGGAGATATCAAAACGGAGGAAGAAGAAGTAAAGAAAAGCTAAGAATCACAATAGGACAAACTGGAATGGACCAGTCAGAAGCTAAGGAACTCGGCAAAGATAAGAACATTTGATATTTTTGTAGTTGAAGTAAAAATGGTGGCTGAACTAGTTTGTAAGACAAATTGTTTGCCATGTGGAAGAAGAGCGAAATGATTTAGTTACTACGTATCTGAATTTGTTTATCAAACTGACATATAACCCTGTATTTGGAGATAATAAAATTTTAAATTCATCTAGGAAACTTGAACAGATCTGAAGCTATCAATCATATAAATTTGTTCATCAAATTGATAGAGAAATTGAAGCTCGAGACATCAAAGCCAGGGATCATTTTGCAGCCAGCTGAGCACTGATCTTGTTATCAGTTGAATATGTTCACCAAATAGGCTTGGAATTCAGTGGAGGTACTCAAGTGAAGAAATTATTTAAGATGCAGAAATGAGCACTGATTTGGCTACGAATTGTTTGAATACTCATCAAATTGATATAGTCCTTGAAAAGTAGTAAGAAAATAACTAAATAAAGCGATTTAAATAGTGTACAGCCACCATTTGAACGTTGGGCGATCGTCTAATGCACCCTAAGCTTGTTTTTATTTCGTCGATGAAGTTAAATCTTTCGCTGTATTTTATTGTTCACGCAAAAGTAACAGAACAAATGAACTCTTGTCTTGGTATAATTTCGTTGTTTAAGAATCCTTACTTTCAAAGCAGAGGCATTTTCTCGTTTTCTTTTTCCTTTAATGTGCATCATTGATCGCTCAACTGAAAGATATAGCAGTTGTATTTCTTACTTTAGTTGGTGTAGTGGCGGGTTTGGGATTTTTTTAAGGGGGCACGGACCATTAATAATGAGCAGATTTTTTTATACGATGCTTATTTGACATGAAATCAATTCATTTTCTGTGGTTAAATTCGATGTTAAAAAAATACATTTTCTTTGTGGCTAGGTTTGTTTGCTGGAAGACTAAATCTGTTTAAGATGACTGAATGTTATCGTGAAAACTTTCAAATGGAACAAAATAAAACACTCGAACTAGGATCGAAGAATGTTCAATTGAGAGGCAAATAAATTTTGTCTTGCGAAACCAAATCCAACAACTGAACTGACATGAACAAATTGATTTGAATACAAACTATTGGTGATGTATCGTAAATTATTTCAAATCTCAGACATTAATGTTTACGCTTGTGGACGAAACAGAGTCAAATTGTTGTGAGGTAAAAATGAAGGAAACGTTTTTCAGTCTCGCTGTTTTGGTCTCGACTGATAGAATTGAGTAGAAAGTTGATTCAATGTTTATAGATGATATTTTGCAAAAAGTCAACGTTTTTTCCAACAGCATTTGAGATATATATTATCTTAACTAAAGTGGCATTAAGATGGGATAAATTGCGAGTGCCGCCTTAAACAGTTTTACTTTTTCGCTACACACCAGCTGATTTATTTCTAATTGACAAGGGAACAAAGGCATCATTCAACTTGAGATCTTGGTTATAATCCATGAAAATTATATGCAAGATCGGAAATTTGTTTTGAACAAAAATTGTTTGGCTCTAGAACATTTAACTTACTAGGGACAGGGAAGCCTTTTTTTAACGAAGCGCTTGAGTTCTCTTGTCATATTGGAAACTTAGCTCATAAAACTCAGATGTCTGGTTTGGAGGAGAGCAGTTTTTTTCTTTCATTTTTGGTGTTTGCTTTTCTAAAACGATAAAAATGGACCAATTATACAGACCACAGAAACAAACCAAGAATTTTTTTACTTTAAAAAAAAAAAAAAAAGAAAGAAAAAGAGAAACAACGCAAATTAACTGCATTTGAAGATAACAGTACGCGCAGCAACAATATTGACTACGATGTTTGGCACCGCAATTGTCTTGTCTTTCGATTTGAAAATATCGAAATAGTCTTCAAGGTCTTCCATGAAAGTTAATGCAATTTTTATTCTGTTTTTATCGAAAACAAATTGAAAAGTCACAAACAGATTTGTAGCAGTCACAACAACTTGGCTTTGCTTATCGTTGGAATGTATATAATGAATTTGAATTTGATTTGCAGCCTTAAACTTCTAATTTTTCGGCAAGTTACAAGATTTTGAACGGAATAGCAGCAAGTAAATTAATCGTTATAGTTACACGATTATTTTCTTCGCGATCATTTTTCTTGTGGTTGCAAGTTTCAATGATCAGAAAATAATTTGCCATAACACAACAAAGTCAATAAAAACTTCAAGGTTTTTTGCATCAAATAAGAAGCGATTTTGTCAGACAATAGTTTTGCCTTCCTTTGTAATTTCAAATGTTATGAAATAAATTCCCATGTGCAAAGAATCGAATCGAATCGATAGATACAACAAACCTCAAGATTTTCAAAGAAATCAGTAGAGAGAAAAATGTTTCCTGTGTCGTTTTAATATCCGATCTACTTCAAAATTGTTGAAACACATTGGTTCATTCACAATTATCTTGCTCTTCACAATGGTTTTAAATTGTTACAAACTCGTGAATGTTTTCGTTTTATAATTTGTTTGTTCATTGTTTGAAATTGTTGTGTTCGTTAGTCGCTCCTGGTTATTTAATTTCACGAAACGGAGAACTTGAAAACTGATTTTTAAGAATATTCATCGCATTTCACAACGAAGAATTGAAACTTTTGTTGTTTGCTAACGGCGAGGTTGAATTATAAACAACAATTATTCCAGTGTTTCTTGGTTTGTTTTTATTGTGGTCTGCGTAATCTTTATTTTATATATTTAGAAATTTCCGAACTGCTAAATGGGAACTTTTTAAGATCAAGGCTTGAAACAACAAGTTTCTTTCAAGGATACGCCAGACATTGGGGTTTTATGTTAAGTTCTTAGTTAAGTTATTTTAAAATTTGGAGGAAAAGGCCTTTAGCGCTGGCAATCGATGTAGCACAGAACGAAATATTTTAAGTTATGATTTTGAATTTAAAGTGTATAGACTCGGCTAGTGCGTACGCTTAAGGAGAGAAATAAAGCAAAACAATCTTCTTTTTACCTACTTATTGCTCGTTCCAAAGGAAATTCATTGTTATTTTCGGTGGGGCAAAGCGCTTAGGCGAGGCATTTTATTACGTTTTCTTTGGATAATTATTCTGTGCTACAAAACAATTGCCTAGTAGAAAAAGGTCTTGTTATTAAAACCAACTGGGCAAGCTATGAAATATTTAAAACGCAAAGGGTTGATTAGAAAAGGGAAGAGAATTGTAAAGTACGAGATCTTCAACTTAACTAAACTTTTCATCGTTCAAAATCTTTTCACCAGATAATTTCATAGCTTGTCATGTTGTTTTCAATATCCTCCATGTATATACACCATCTCGTGCAAAAATCTTTTAAAAAAAAGCTTTAAAAAAGCTTTTAAATAGTTTTGCTCTAAACTTTGAGCTCAAAAATTACTTGCGTCGGCACAATCAAAACATTTGCTCTATTTTTTTGAACGAGATGGTGTATGCTTTATTTGGCGGGTTTAAATTTCTCGAAGTACTCTTTGAAATTTTTTGATTAAGAAAATTTCAAGGTGTGCCCCCTTAACTTTTTTGCCAAAATTGTTGCTAGGGGAAACGCTGTGCAAATTTTGTCAAATTTTCCCGCCAAAAGACTTAGTATATATAGGAAGACAAATTTTTGTCACACTTTTAATTAGTTAAATGATTTTTAATTAATAAATTAAAGTCTTTGAAAAGCATTGTTATTAAGATATTTAAGGGAAAATAATAAAGAACACAATAGAATGGATACCAACTTGATTCAATCTTTTATTGTTGTTGACTATTTTAATATTTACAAGACATTACATGTATATAGTATAAAGACTACACCATAGAAAGCAAAGCCGCTTGGAAAATTAAAAAAAAACATGGCGCATGCGTATTTTGGGCGCCCGTATTTTTTCTAAGTTTTTTGGCGGGAAAATTTCAGATTTTTAAACAACTGTTTACTTCTTCGAATTATCAAAAAATTAAAAAAAAAGAACGGCGCATGCGTATTTTGGGCGCCCGTATTTTTTCTAAGTCTTTTGACGGGAAAATTGGAAACATTTGAACATAAGTTACCATGGCAAAACTTTTTCGCATAACAAATGCAGATTGTTTGAATAAGCTATTTAATAAAACATTTGCCCGACATTACAAGAAAACATGATTTTCAAATAGTTGCTGAAAATTTTCATATGTAAACCAAGATGACACTGCTAAATGACTTGTTGGAAATTTGAATCGATACAAAATATTCTAGAAAGGCCAAAAATCTTAGTCTTGTGCAATCATCCTTTAAATATTCCATGAAATTTTCGTTTCAGTCGTTGATTTTGACAAGTACTTACGATACAACTTGCTTACGATTATTGCAGGCGCTAGGATAATTTTCTCTAGGATTTTGAAGAACGTTTTAGTCGTTTTAATTTGATTTATAAAATCACAAAACAATCAATAACCTTGTTAAAAATTTAGAATTAAGATTTTGGCGTTTGCTAGGTAAATAGTAGCATGTTGCGGACGTAAGCAATAATTGTATCGATCGTGCATTTTGGTTCCAACTTTATCAGATACAGTGCAACAGAGATATAACTAACATGCTTGATGACAAACATTGACTTGATTGAGCCGAAATAAAGTGTATGAAAACTGCTGATGGGCGACTAAAATTTGAACTCAAAATTCATTTACAAATAGCTCAACCTTGTAACCTCAAAGAAACCCTTGTAGAAGACTTAACAAAAGTCCAAAATTTTGACCGACGACAAATAGGTTTCACACGCAGTTTTAAGCGCTATTTTGAAAGAATCACACGAAAAACGTTGTTTGATTGAAGTTCCATGACGGACATGTTCGGCGGAATTCGATCCCTGCGATATTCTAAGTTTCTACTTCCTCACAATGTTTCCGTAGGACTTCGAATCTCAAATGAAAAATATTCACCAGAATTTAACAAATCTGTGTCTTCCCAAGTAAAGAATAAAATGCACAGGACCGCGAACGAAAATACTGTTAGTATACGCAGGATCTGTGAAAGATCCTTTACAAGTCTCTTAATGAACACAATGACCGTTTCTATAGTACAAGACGTATCGTCGTCTGCATGAACTTGGGCAAACATTTGTTGTTCGTCTGGTTATGCTTCACTAGTTTAAAGACGGGCACAAGACGCATGATGCGTCTGGACGAATTTTCTTCCGTTTTGCGTCTTTCAAGACGGACAATGGAAAATAGTAAACAATGAAACTCAAAGCTAAACCAAAACAATGTCATTCTTAAATTATACATGCGGCAACTTAACTTCACACATGTAAAATGAAAACTGGCAAAAGGGAACATACGGTGCTGAATGTTAAGCCATTAACCTCTCTAATATCAAAGGACAAATTCTCCTATGTTGGTCCTATACTCTTCCTATAAAAGTACTGGAGAGAAGTTATTAAGATATCAAGAAAGCTCACCTTGAGTGATCATACCTTTATTTCTCATGACCTCAGGGGCTGAATAAGCATTGATATTACAAGGAGAAATTTGATGCTGATCACTGTTAGGGCTTAAACGGTGATCGCAACAGTTTCTTTTGCCTGAGGTGCATCCTTTGAATCGAAATCTTGACTAAAGACAATTTTTGATAAAAAAAAAAAAACAGCTTGCCAATAATGTACAATATTCACGGATGGTGACATGAATTAATGTAAAACTGATCATGAATTGGATAGACGAGTCGTGTTGAGAGATTCAAATTTTCGACGTTTTGCATAGTGTAATTGTATGACTCATAAGGGAATTGTTTCTCCTGCAATTTGACTGGAAAATGAAAAACAACCACTGATTGAATTAACGGCTGACAGTGTTATAAAATAATCTCTGAGGACATTTCGGAAATATTCTGTGTCGCTCAGATTACAACTTTCCTTTCATTCAGTTTTGTAATCTGTTTCCTGGTTTTTTGGCAAAAAGATTCTAAATCCAGCTACCTTACTTACATTGAAATTCAGATATTTTCCATCATCGAAGAACTTTTGAAAGTCACAAAAATAACCCTGTGAAAATTGATTTTACATTTACATAAAGATGGTCTTGATTTTTGTTTTTAAACTTCCCTAAGTTGGGAGGTTGTTAGGTAGATCCAATCCTAGAATATTGATCAGTGTTTCAGAAAGGTTCCAGCAAAGTTTCATACGGTATCCAAGTACACTTTAAGATAGAGGATGGGAAGGCACTATCGTTGTTATGGTAACTACTGATCTTTAGAAACCCGATGAGATAATAGATTTTGATCCCATGTTGACAAGTTGGTGTACCATAAAGAAATTCGAGGTTTCTTCTGTCCCAAATTTTGATCTCAAAAGGTGACCCCAAGGCAAAAGAACTGATACAATTAATCCTCCTTAACAACACATTTGGTTAAAACGGCCAAACTTTATAAGCTTACATAAGCTTACTAACGTTCTTAAATTACAGTTAACTCGAGCATACAAAGATACTGACAAACCGACACGATTTTCTCCATTTTTAGTGAAAAACTCTTCGTGAGGAACAATAACTGAAAAGCAGACGAAAGTTTCACTAGGGCATAAACAAAATGACTGATGATCTTAAACGCAACTATAATTTGAAAACTAACAATATCGGAATTTTGCAGTAATAGTTTTAAAACCTACGAACATTTAATGGAAATACAAAATGGCCTTTAATTTTCGTTGGATAATTGTTCGAGTCTCAACAGTGAAAACTCTCTAAAAGTTGAAAAACAGACGAAAATGTGGAAGAGTTTCGCAAACTAAAAGCTCTCGTGAGAAAATTGTGAAGTAAATGAATAATTAACTGAAAACAGAGAGCAAGGCCTTTTATCTTCGAAAATCAAACAATAGAAACTCTGCGACCTGTAAACCTTGCTGAGAAAATAAGAAGCCAAAAATCGAATTGAAAAAGCTCAAAATGTCGTTTAATTTTCACTGAACTTATTGAAAATTTGAAATAAAAATTATAAGTAGACGAATATTTCCGTTAAAAATGGACAAAACGACTTTTGATATTTCTTGGGAACAACTCTTATGTGACCTGAAAATCTTTCCTCGAAAAATGTAAAACAAAAAAGCAAACGGAAATTTTAATCAAAAACAATCATAGAAGGTTTAGAATTTCACTGAAAAATAGTTTCTTGATATCAACACAGGCAAATGGAGAAGTCATTTTAACCAAAAACTATTACCAAGCAGCCTGATATTCTCAACCAAAGCTGATCCGGTGGCCAGCCCAAAATTTTCGTCTTAGGAAAGATTTAAGGTTACTTATAGGGAAGGATGGTCGAATTTTTCTCAAATAATTTTTTTTAGATAATTGTTGAAACAAGAAAGGGATGCAAAGTTTCGTGAAAACAGCCGTTAGAAATCTTAAAAAGAACGCGAGCTATCTGAAAAACAAAGTTTTGTAGGAAAAGCGGTGAGTGAGTGAAGGTGTCATAATCCAATTTATGCGGGACTGTGTTAAGATATTACGCGGCAAAATTTACCCGCGATCTCGAATTACCGGCAAATTTGCATATTTCTGTCTACATCGTGTTCATCCCATGTCACGGCGTTGTGTGTAAAATTTTACTGTGAAACAGCATTCCATTTTGGATTCAAGCATTGCGTAAAAGGTTGTTATGAAAAAAGCGAAACTAGAAAATTCGCCTTGGGTGACAATTAAGAAAAACCCAGGCCCAAAGAAGGTCGAAAAATCATTTGACAAAGCCAAAAAAATTCAGCTGGCGGAGAGCGACAAGGGTTCTTGGTACAACCAGTCAGATTTTCTATAACTGCCTCGGCAGCAGAGAAATTTGAGGACGATAAAATCGGATAGTGGAGAGTCGAACATCAGTTCGGAGTCCGAAATCGAAGATGCCGGCGACAATCCAGCCACTTTCGCCGTTGTTGACCGGCTGAAAATAAGCAGCGAAGCCTCGTGTACTGATAGCGGTGAGAAGTGCGTGCCTCGTGTCAACTCCGCTGAGGCTGCCAGTTTCATGTTCTGCGTCTATCTGCCGTTTTCTTCTTTGTTTTGGTTTCGCCGGTGGCTCTCTCGCGCCAGACTTAACTTTTCCCACAAAGAGATCGCTTTACAATATTACAGTAACACTACATGCTTACAGAACTCCCCACGGAATGTTTCTTTGTGTTTGATTGGCCGGCGGCGTGAGCGCGTTGACAAGGGTTTTAACGAGGTGCGAAAACTCGGAAAGTGTTTCGAGGCCGAAAACACGGCTTTTGTTTTAGCGCGAATTCCCCATCTTCCAATGAATTAATAGGGTATGTAGATTTGCCAGATTTCAACGAAATTTAGCCAAAATGGTCATCATATATTAATGCATCAAAATGTGTCAGGCTTTTACGAAATTCAAAATATTTTTCCCGTGACGTGTTAACATCTGATGGGACTACAAAAATTTTCCATTGTCCATCTTTAGGATGGGTTTTCTCACAAACCAATAGGAATAAAGAAAAAGCCTGACACACTTTGTTAGCCTATTATCTCCTGATTGATATTGTGCAGTCTGTTTGGTTGTGCGCCTTTAGGTGAGAGTGGGTAATTCAGTTAAGTACACGTCGCTAGTATTGAGTTTGCAGGCCTCTGAGCGCTTATGTATCCAACAAAATAAAAAAACATTGATATTTTCGCAAACTTCAATTTATCAGCTTTACAGTGATATATAGGTTTCCACGGTTTTATTGAGAGCAGCGCGCGTACGCTAGATTTCCCTGAAGGCATTCGCGAAACATGGAAGTAACCTTAAAGGCTCCTGTGAGCCAACTCGTGAATGCAGATGACACATCAGTAATTGAAATTAAGACGGCTACGGACCCTACCATGAAAGCTAAAAGAAATTATATTTTTGCCCGCTCATGTAACGAGAAACAACCATTATTGTACTATAAAAAAGATTGTAAACTTACTCATTGAATAAGGTTATTCTGATGCGCCGATTAAGAAATTTTCACCTTTTTGTTTATTCAAAGTTCATGCCGACACTTCACTAATTGAATTTAAGACACAGCACTTTGTGGAAAAACGAAAAAACCTATAACTTTGCTCAGATTCAACGAAAAATCTTCATTCTTGCACTAAAATGATTGTCAAATTATTCTCTACAGACTTATTAAGATTATTCTGATGCGTCGTGAAAGAAAATTTTCCCGTGTTTTTTTTTCACTAATTGAGTTTAAGATCCCGGACTCTCTGAAAACTGAAAAAACTTATAACTTTGCTCCGATTTACGAAAAATCTACATTCTTGCACTAAATGATCGTCAAATTATTCTCCACAGATTGAATAACATTATTCTTATGCGCCGTGAAAATTTTTTTTCGTGTTTTTCCACTAATTGAATTTAAAACTCATTCACTGGGCATGCCCGAATACACAAGTTATAAGGCTATAGGGAAATTCTTGCATATATTTTATCTGCCGCACAGCTACCTATTCAGTGGATAAAATTATCCGCTCTTTGAGCAACTGGGGCCAGATGAGCAGTTTTGTGCACTTGTCAGCGGCCATCCCACGGGGAGAGGAGGTAACCCCAGGGACATACGAAGGCATCCCACGTGATTTACTTAATTTTGTAGCCAACTCTTACCCCGGGAGGTGCACTTGCCACAGGAAACCCTCGAGGATGAACTCGCGGGTATTGTAATTAACCTTTTTGGTTTTACTGTTATTGGTTAATTTTAGCAAGGTGAACAAAATTAAGTTTCATACAGTAATTAAAAGCAGCATAATTCTGTCCAATCTGTGACAACCACAACGTGTGCCAAGCAAAAGCAAGGGGTTAAAAGCTAGAGTTCAGTTAAAAGATCCATGAGTGGTTATTGGCTCTACCATTAACCAGGAACTTCTCTATGAACTGAGATCAATGCTTTCCTTCCATCAACGTACGTTGTTATGATTACTACTGAACTCGAGTGCATAAAGTGGACCTCAACCCTTTAGTCCCTAACAGTGATCAGCATCAAATTTCTCCTTTTAATTTCAATGCTTATTCAACCCTTAGGTCATGAAAATTAAGGATATGATCACTTTAGGTGAATTTTCTTGATATGTTAATAACTTCTCCCCAGTACTTTTATAAGAAAAGTAGAGGGACAATAGGAGATAGGATAATTTGTTGTTTGATATTATGAGTTAAAGGGGTAACCGACAAGGATACCTGGGGAGTGGTCTAGAAAAGTTCCTGAAAATGTGTGTCAATTCCAAAATCTGTCATCAAAGACATACAAAAAGTTAATATTTGGACTGCAAAAAAGCCAAAGTGGCTAACACTGAACTAAATTCAAGGAAATTCAGCATCGTGAGTCAACAATCTGTTCATTCTTCGGTTTCACGTTCTGATTTGTCGGAAGAAGTCGTAATGTTAATGGCTATGCAGACTCGAAAGTGTGATTGGCCAGGTTTTGTCAACTACAATTCGTTTTCTTGGTAGGGTAGCTTCTATCGCTCCATTGATTTAAATTTTTTCAATTTGTTGTCAGCTCTTTTGATGTGGTTGATAAGTTAGTATCAAGATTAGGAAAACAGTTGTCTCAGCTAAATCGTTTGTAGCGGTCCAATAGTGGTCTCCGTTCCAAATTAGTGAACTGAAGCTCTCTGGAGCTTTTTGTTGGAAGTGATCTTAGTAAATGGCAGTCACAATCTATTTCTTGGATCAGTTAACTGTTAGTTGTTCAAGTCGATGCCACTATTTCTAGTTGCTCATCTGTGCTCAATTGGTAGTTTGGTGCACTAGTTCATTCCAGTCTACAGTCCCAACCTCTGATCCTTATAATACATTCGCTGTTGGTGGATAGCCGAGTACGTGTTCTTGTATTTGACACCGTTTAGTACATGATGTAAACATTGCTAAATTTTTTAAAGTCCAGTACTTAAAATCAATTCTGAGTAAATGTTGTAAATTAAAAGTAGTGATAACATTGTGAGCAAAACGGATAACCTGATGTTTGTTTGTAAGCTACGGGAAAGAAAGGAGACTTGCGAACAAATGACAATTCCACGAAAACGTGTTTGCAGCCGTTACTGAAACTCTTAAGTAGAAGTGAGGAACGGGATTGATACAAACCCCATGATGATCTCTGTGGATAGAGGTATGTATGTATGTTTAGTAGTAGAGTTCCTGAATGTTGCAAAGTGGATTATAATTGTGGTGAACAGTGCTGACATAAATGTACTGGTTGATGGTGTCGATTAACTTCTCAATAGATTATGTTTTGTTCCGAGATTTGTCAGTCGAAGGTTGCAGTATCAGTTACAGCCACGTAATTAAAAACAGTTGCAAGTCAGAGACCTACAGATGGAAACTATGTTCGATGCTCAAGTTGGGTAGTTCCATGAAGGACAAAGAGTTCCAGTGGTTGTGTCTCTTGACATCCAAGTTGATAGCAACGTCGAATTTCGATAGCATTATCCTTTTCGAGAAAGCCGACTACTATTGAGTGCAGAAAAGTTTCGCATTCATATCAATCGACAAATCAATTCTGAACTCACAACGGCAATTTCTAGCATTCTCTGTCCTCAAAAATTATCAGATGGTATTAAACTACGTCATACCCGGACGTTCTTTATATCTCAGGTTGTACTGTATCGCGAAAAGAAAATTTGATTCGACCGAATTAGGTGATTAAAAAAAAAGGGGGAATAAAGAAAAAAATTACCGTATTTACCAGGGGTCTTTAGGCCGTATCCGCGTCTACAAGCCGCACCTTAACATGAAGTCTCCCCATTCAGTGTGAATCGTACAAGAAAAACAGCGCAATACCAAAAACTTGCTTCTGCGTATTAGGCGCATTTCTAGCCTAGTCCCCTGTCGTTTTTCCGTTTAAAAAAGTGCGGCCAAACCGCGGGTAAGTACAGTAATCTTTAGCGCGTTTTCTAAAGTAAAATTAGTTTCTCTACCTCTAGCTACTTCTTGTTACTTCAGGTGATCACTCTTCTTTCTTGCTTGCTTGATACTGACGTCTGAGGATTCCTTTTATCGTTCTGAAAAAAAAAAAAAACAAGAAAAGAAAAAAAAAAAAACATCAATAAAGTGCAATAAATGGAACGAGACAACGATATTGTTCCATGAGAAACATATTTAAAGGAAACCTCCACTCTTGGAATAAATTAACGTTTAAGTTTTAAAAATACAATCTAATTTAAATTTTGTTGGAAAATATAGAAATATTATTTCTGTGTCGGACAAAACGGGAATTGATTATCGCTTACTTTCCCTGTCAAACTTTTCGGGCGCCATGTTGGATTTCATAACGGAACACGGTTACCCAATTGTTTACACCAGGCGTAACTAATCAAAGACATCAACGATATCAATGAGCTCAAGAAAATTAAGGCATGGGTCTCTAGTTATTTACTCAAAAAAGCAAGGGGGTAGTCTATCTTCTGTAGCTTTAAAACTTTACCACTGTTAGTCACTTCATTTCTGTGCCCGGGCCTTTTTAAATATTCCCTCAATTTTGAAAATAAACGGCCAATTTTACTTTGGAGGGACTGGGGACTAGTAAAAAATGCCGTTTATTTTCAAAATTAAAGGAATATTCAAAAAGCCCGAGCACAGAAATGAAGTGCCTAACAGTGCCAAAGTTTTAAAACTACCGGCAGCCTCTAGGAGGCAATAAAAAGTGGTGCCATTTTTGCCCAAATGTTTTCATAAATGTTTCGGCCGCAACAGGTCACGTGACCTAATTTGCATAAGTTGTGTATGTCAATATGTTGACTTTTGTAAGCATATTATGCTGCCAAAGTCTTGTGACGTTACAGATAAATCTTCAGAAGTTTGACCACCCCCTTGATTTTTTGAGTAAGTAACTAGAGACCCATGCCTTAATTTTCTTGAGAGTGATCAATGGGTAGTCAATGAGTAATCGATGGGTAATCAGTTGATTAGTCATCGGTGACATCGGTGAGTAATCGATAGGCCACAAAATTTTTGTTCATCGATTACTCATTGATCATCTCCAATAATCAGTGACTAATCAGTTGATTACCCATCGATTACTCATTGATGTCGTTGATCATCGATTAGTTACGTCTGGTTCACACAAAAGAACTTCTGTTTACAGACAATAGCGGTAACCGTACGACGTCATAAAATCCAAAATGGCGGCGCCCAGGAAATTAAAAGCGAAAACTCTTCACAAATCTACTTAAAAAGAGAAATCTAACAGCTATCCCGCCCATTTTTATTCCGGAATGGGGTCAAACGAACGCAACCTTAGATTCGTTTTGGAAAGAAATTAACCTGATGCAATTTCTCTGCAATTTCCTGCACGACCGTTACAGAAGCTTTTTCATGTTATTAATTGCCGCCTTTTCAGTAGTTTGGGGCAAACATGTCGCCAGTGCAGTCTTTGTATGTGGTAAAGTCCCCTTACGAAAGCAGTCCGTGTTTTTTGTGTTGATCAATCCAAGCATGCGAGGTCTTCTACCGCAAGACCTGGTGCAAGCAAGATCAAGAATCTTCATTTTCAGAGATTTGCATTTCCCTTGTTTAGTTTTAAAAGAAAAAAAAAAACGACTGTTTTCAAGTTTTCTTAACTCCTCGTTTAGTCATAAGAAACATCAAAATGTAAACAATACTTTGCACGGAATCCAGCGAGTAGTTAAAATACGCATTGAACTAATCGACTCACCTCAACAATATCACTTTAAGCTTGATAATGTCCCTGTTGAGTATTTCCAATGTACATCTTGCATTTAGCTGAAAAATGGAGGAGAATTATCTAAGTACACTACCAATGACCTGAAGTAAACCCTTGAGGTACTCCAGCCAGCTTGAAAAGGAAAACTAACCCAGCCTGGTGTTCATCTCTAGCGATAGAGGTCTTCCTATTAAAGACCTGCCAGTGGATGTGGTCGACTGCCACGTTTGGAAAGAGTTTGTATCTTTGGTCTCCGACAGCCAAATGATGACGATGATTGTTTTGGTTTCATGTTGTTGTGTTTGTGTTTGTTTGTTTATTGTTTTCGTTTCTTTTCTCATTTAGGCTGTGTTACGCCGTGTAATATCTTTAATATCATGGGTGACAAATTACAACTTATTTTGGCGCGAGATTTCAGCGTTAATTTATAATTTCACATGTGAAATTACAAAATTACTATGGCAACGTTTCTTATATCTCAGTGCCAAGATGGTTTAAAGATGTTACGGATGAAAGAAGTTACGGCATTAAAAGACGGTGCAGAAATCCTAAATACGTGAAAGAGCACAATTAACTGGGTGAGGGTTTTTGAGAACTAGTGTGATGAAAATGTCCTAGAGAAAAACCCTGAGACGGTTCTTCCTGAGCAGTTGGATAAAGTACTCGAGCGGTTTTTTGCCTGCGTGTGTAAACAACACGGAACCGACCACGATTGTGAGCGTAATTTGTCACCCATGATATTAAAAGGTAATCAAATGGTATTTCCTTTAGGCTCGAAAAATTTTTAGAATTTTGAGAAAACGTGAAATGAAATAATTTCCTAATTTCACTCGTCACCATTTGATAACATATACTAATACTACAACATACTTAAAATGTTGAAGCTTTCATGAATTCGACCCTTCGAGAATAAAAAAATCACTTTATTTGACTTCTAATCCACGTAGGCTCAGGACACAGGTATTCGGAGTCAAGTTTAAAAGTACCGTTTTCAGTCGCCCGTGAAATGTTCAACCCATAACGTTCGACTATGTACCAATTAGTTTCTATAAGGATGATGTTAACAAGACTAAAGATTCCCAGGTCTGCAATAATAATAATAATAATAATAATAATAATAATAATAATAATAATAATAATAATAATAATAATAAGAAGAATAAGAATAAGAATAAGAATAAGAATAAGAATAAGAATAATAATAATAATAATAATAATAATAATAATAATAATAATAATAATAATAATAACACATCTTTTTCCCAGTCCAGGAACTGTTGCCTAGACACTGTCCGCAGCCGGCAGGTCTATTCCGGGGGTGAGGGGTGGGGGGTGAGGGGTGAGGGGTAGGGGGTGAGGGGTGAGGGGTAAGGGGTGAGGGGTGGGGGGTGGGGGGTGAGGGGTGAGGGGTGAGGGGTGGGGGGTGAGGGGTGAGGGGTGAGCCAATTGTTCGAAACGAATTCTAGTCTGAAATGTCAGCCGTCTCTTCTCCCTAACCCACAGGGGGTTATGGGGAGGAGACAGCTGACATTTCAGACTATAACAATTCAAGATTCAAGACTGTAGTTTCTTTCCCCTATTTTACTGAGATCTGAGACGCATCTAATACCCGACATTCACTAATGGAGTGTATTGTAACGTGGTACATGTGACACTGATAAGTTTCCTGAGAACTATAATTTTTACATTGTTGCTAATTTATTTGAATTTAATCAGTGATTTAATTCACACACTATCTTAGGTGCTAAAACAAAATGGGTTCCATAGCAGCCCAGAAACCCCTTTCCCTTTGTCGTACTGTCTCCATATGTGACCCTCCACGCGAAAAGAGGGCTTATGGATTTCACTCCAAATAGTGAATTTTTTTCACGGTCACGGCGCGTGTATTTGAAACTTCACACTGTGAGGTGGAAATTTCACGCCGTGTTCACGCTATTCCGAAACGTTTTCACTCTGGGAGTGAATCTGAAGACTGGGAAATAAATTCACGCCAGGCGCGGATCCAGGATTTTGAAATGGGGGGTGAATTTTTGTAATAATGTAATTTTTTATAGAGCCAAAGCCTGGTTGAGGTGTTTGAGGTCTGTGCAGCGAAGAGCTCTCAAGCAGCTTATTAACGTTAACAACAAAGAAATTATTCTCAAAAAAGCAGATAAAGGCAGAACAACCGTCGTTATGAACGGAGAAAACAAAATCAATGACGGACAGAAACAATTGGATGATAGAAATAACTGTCAGCCACTAGACGAACCAATGGTTAGAGACACATCCCAGAGAGTTAAACACCTCATTAATGCCCTTCATCAAGCAGGGTGCATAGACGAAATGACGGTTAAATGGTTTAACCTAACACCAAATCCGCCTTGAAGCCCAGTGTTTTATACCCTCACAAAAATTCACAAACCGACATTAGTCGGAAGTCAAGACCTATCATATCTGGGTGTGATGGCCCAACAGAACGCCTATCATCATTCGTAGACAAACTACTTCAGCCAATAGCACAACTACAGGACTCGTTTCTAAAAGATACGACACATTTCATAAGGTTTATTGAAAGCACTAGGGTGCCTAGAAACGCTTTTCTAATCTCAATGGATGTCACTAGCCTTTACACGAATATCCCACAGGAGGACTGAAAGAATCACTATAGTATGCAACGCATACGAGAACTTTCATGCCAATAACCCTCCTATAGCTACAAATTTCCTCAGAGAAATGCTCAGCCTTATACTGAAGGAGAACTCCTTCCAAACACACGGAACTGCCATGGGCACTAAAATGGCAGTAGCTTTTGCCAACATCTTTATGGCATCTATAGAAAAGGAGATCTTAAGGCAGAGTGTTCACAAACCACTAATGTGGAGAAGATTCATTGACGATGTATTTTACTTGTGGGATACAAACAAAGAAGAAATAGAAAATTCATTGAGCAAGCAAATTCGTACCACCCTACCATAAAGTTTACCGCTGAAGTCTCACAATAAGAAACAACATTCTTGGATACAACAGTCTATAAGGGACAGAGATTCGAGAAAGAATCGATTCTCGACGTGCGCACACATTACAAACCTACTAAAACATTTCAGTACACAAACTACAATAGCTGCCACCCAGCAGGCACTTCTGAGGACAAACGCTTCTAAAGTAGTGTTTGACGAAAACATTAAAAACTTTAAAACACGCGTGGTATCGAGAGCTTATCCTAGTAACCTGGTGGACAAAATCCTCTCCGAAGTTAACTTCGCAGAAAGGAAGAACGCTCTTACACAAAAACAGAAAGTGCACAAGAAAATTCTACCCTTCGTGACACAATTTCAACCATCACTGCCATGTTTGAAAAATATTATAATGGACACTGAATGGCATTTAATACAAAACCAGCCGCTACTAAGAGAGATATACAAGGAACCTCCCTTTATCTATTATAGAAAAGGGAAATCGCTTAAAGACATGCTTATTAAAGCAAAATTATAAAGGCTTTTATCAACACAATGGGCACACAGCGGGAGTCGTGTAGGTCTGTCAACCCCATTTCAACAGGCTCAAAATGAATAAATTGATTGGTAGAACCAGTCATCGCTAATGCACATTCTCCACCTCAATTAGAGAAATCAAATATTATTTCAATATTTGACGGATAAGGAAAAAAAAAAAGGAAGGGGGCTCAAAAAAAGGGGGGTGAAAATTCACCCATTTCACCTCCCCTGGATCCGCCCCTGCACGCCGCCCGGTTACGCCGTGAAAGTAAAATTATAAAGGAGTGAAATATTTCACGCCGTGAAATGTAAACCTCGCCGTGAAACTTTTCAATGGCGTCAGAGTGAAAAATAATGAAAATAATTTACTAGGATCCGGTTACGTATCGCGGCGAGTTTAATAAACAAAATGCCCCAGTAAACATACTTCTGAAGTATTATAAAGCTTAATCCATTATTTACGCCAAAATTTCACAAATAAAACACAATATCCTTAATAATAGTGTTTTGCTTTTGTTCAGCCAGGTCAACTTTCAAGTCAACTTAAGAACGTGTTTTGTGATCATTTGCATGAAATCAACATCTTGTGATAATGTTGTCAACAGCCTGTCAAAGTTCATTATTCCATTGGTTGGTTTATCGGTAGGCGCCTCTTATCGCACTTTAGTATGAATTGAGACGCGGTTGTTGGCAGACGTAGTATCTCAGAACTATAAACCTGTGATCAGGCTCTCAGTCTTGGTATTTTAAAAACCATTCCTGCAAAAATTTAGCGAGCGACCGCGTAAAAATAAATAAGAGCACTGCTAAAATTGGGCCTTATCACAGGTTTAATGGGGAAACCGACTGAACTTCTGTCAAGTCTGTCAAGGGACATTTAAACTCAACCCAGTTAAACTCACCCCTCACCCCTCACCCCCCACCCCTCACCCCCCACCCCTCACCCCTCACCCCTCACCCCTCACCCCCCACCCCTCACCCCTCACCCCTCACCCCTCACCCCCCACCCCTCACCCCCGGAATAGACCTGCCGTCCGCAGCAGGTTTCAGAACAAATAGCCCTTTTCACGGTTAACTCTGCTCATATGAATTGCAATGAAATCTAGCATGTATGTGAGGCAATTTCGGGCTATTTTGTACTTTTAGTCCGAAATTGCATCGCATCCACGTTGGATAACATACCGTAAAGTTCCGATAGTAGCGACCCTCGTTACTTTCGGAATTAGCAGCGTTTGGGGCTCGTTACTTTCGGAGAGTCGTTACTTTCGGGGGGTCGTTATTTTCGGGGAACAAAAACCATGAAACAAGCTAGCGCTATAGCTCTTTTCTCCGAAATGAAAAATTATATGATTCGTGCAGAGCTCAAACAACACACAGAATTAAGACCACTACCCATTTCTGATAGCAGGGACAGTGAAATAAACATCGATGGTCTACCGGACTACCGCATGAATGAATCAGCCGATGTAAAATAGAATATTCTTCTCTGACTCAGGGGAGGAAAGATAAACTCAGTGCTTTTAGTCCATGACACACCAATGGGTTTTACACTGTATTATATAGAGAGTTTTCAGTTTCAATTTGAAGAAACGTTCCTGTTGTAAATTAACACGAAATTCTACCAGTGTAGTTTTCACTTTAAGCCATCAGTGAACTGATGTCAAGGACGTATGATGGCTTAAGGCTTTCCCTTGTTGTAAAGTGCCTTATCGTGATCAATTTGTCCATGCACGAAGATATTAGTATTGTACATTAAAAATTTAACTATGGATTGGAAAACAATGGAGGCATTCTGTATTTATATAAAGTAATTAAAAAAAAACTTGCATGGTCTCGCTTACTTTTTGGGGACTCGCTACTTTCGGGGGGGTCGTTACTTTCGGGGGCTCGCTATTTTCGGGATTTATCATAAGCCACAAAGTTTTAACGTTACTTTCGAAGGGTCGTTACTATCGGAACTTTACGGTAATTTGTAATGCAAATGAGAAACATTAACCGTGAAAAAGGCTATTGTAAACTGAAAAGTTATTCAATAAAATAGACATATTTGAAATGTTCAACCCATAACGTTCGACTATGTACCAATTAGTTTCTACTAGAAATACGTGACTCGCAAAACCTCGCGAAGCTGGGGCTGGGTGGAAAGCCCTCTTTACACGTATTGTAGCATCAAACGAGGAGATTAAAAGGCGCATAAGATTTTTTTTTTTATGAGCATAGTGTTTTCGTAGTTCCACGGGCTAGTTTGCGGTTGAAAATCTATTTCTGTCGCGACGTAATGTACAACGGGCGTGCAGCGCTGTCGTGTTCGATGAATTTATTTCCCACGGAAAATTATTTACCGCGGCCACAAAGCGTGTAATTTCTTTAATGCACTATTTCACAAAAAAAGATTTCTAAAAGAAAGGGAAAAGATTCTGGAGAGATAGTTCTGTATCCAGTGAATATTGATGAACATTGCAGTTGAAATTTGATCATGCACGCATATGTTTTTCGGTGTATGCAAATTTTGCTCCAGACAACGCCAGACAGTCTGACGTCATTGTGCGGACACCTTCAAAGATATAAACATATAACAACATATATAAATATATTTTTCGCTCGAATTCGCGCGGCTGAGCTCCACTCGGGCCGGCTCGGCCCGACAAATTTATTAACCTCGCTACGCTCGGGCCTTCGGCCCTCGCTTCGCGAGGAATAAGGATGATGTTAACAAGACTAAAGATTCCCAGGTCTGCAATAATAATAATAATAATAATAATAATAATAATAATAATAATAATAATAATAATAATAATAATAATAATAATAATAATAATAATAACAATAATAATAATAGTTCATTTATATAGCGCACACATCCATTATTTGCCCGTGGCGCTTTAAAAAAGTTTACCCTAAAAATAACTTAGAAAACTAAGACTAGCAAAATACCTAAAAAAAACTAGAATCTTAAATTAAAATAATGATCTGAACGACTTTATGCAATCTTACCTCTTTTAGAAAACGTCCTGTTGACGATGATAGTTGGCGCCAGTCTCTGTTACCTTTCAATCATTCCAAGCATGCTCGACATAAATGCCTGAAGATAGATGAGAATATATATTAAGACATGCTGGGTAACCTGTCTAAGTGTATACTAGCTTGCGTGGCATGCGCATGAAAAATATATAGGGTGATAAAAAAGCGGGGAGCGCGAGGGTCGGAGACACGCGAGGGAGAAAGGATCGCGCTCCTTTTTCCCCTCGCGTGTCTCCCTCCCTCGCGAGCCCTATATTTAAGTGAGTACTTTATTTTCCTTCTATTTGCTGCATAGAGTTAATAACTCCTTAGACTATGTATTTGATCCAGGCAGGAGATCTAGAAGGCTCTATTGACTTAGTCTATGTGAATAAAAGGACAGAATGATTGACTAAACGTGGAAAAACAAATAGAGCCCATCATGGAAAATTCTCAGGTATATGATTACTGACATCTTTCTGAAAAATAAAAAAAGTCTGGCCGTATTTTTGTTTGGTTCAGTTTATTATACTGTGCAAGGTGGTACTAACATTTGAGTCTGCGGATGAATTCCTTAATTAAGTGTGACCATTCAAATGAAAACTACTGTGCATTACTTTCCTGTGGGTCTGTTTATTATGCTGTACAAGGTGTTTATAACTTATGAGTCTTTGGAAGAAATCCGAAAGTGTGTAGTAGTAAGTAAATTATTTATTTAACCACATTACACGGATGAGTTGACCATTCAAATGAAAGCTACTGAATAAATTTCTCGTGGTACTGTCTGTCAGTTGCTGTGCAACGGTGTTCACAGTTTCCTTCGACATAATTTACAGTTAAACATTCACCAGCGGCACTTTTAAAATGGCGACAAACTGGAGGCTTAGATAGGACCAACACTTCTTTAACTATTAGAGCGCAGTAAATATGGTTCACAAACTTCATTGAACTGTTTGAAAAAAAGATAAAGTAAATATATGTCAAAATACCTTACAAAGTACGAGGTTCCGTTGGAAAGTTTTCGAGCTTCAGTGTCCACGTGTTTACTTGACAAGGCCTTCTTCATAATCTGTTGAAGGTTTCGTCGTCCGGTTTTTTTTTCTACATGGCTTTTAACAGCAAGAAAAACATCATGGAATTAACGCGGCAACGATACAGAAGGAGCGATTTCAAAGCTGGAAAACCAAGTGCGCAGAGCGACTTAATTTGCCCTTTTTTCTTTCGTTAACATTTAACGAAGTGAGCAAGGCAGTTTAGCATAAATTTGCAATTCAATTAAATTCCAACAAGCTCCGTTTTGTCTCAGAGGAATATTCTTGCAAAAGAAAACAAGTGTTTAGCTGGTAGAGTTGAGTTTTCGAAACGATTTTCGCATGATTTCCACAGTAAAGTTACAATTTTGACCACAATTTAACAGTCGGAATACTTCACGAGAAACATCGAAATTACGTCTGACTTAAAGGATATGTACTGCTTCTAGTAATGTGTTTTAACCGACGGCATCGAGCTTACAAGTTCGATCGCAGTTGAAAATGTGAATTCGCTGCTTTGACATCCTTTGTGACATCCGTTGTTTCCTGCGCAACTCATTTCAACCTTTCTTAGCTTGAGATGTTGCGGAAAAATAACAAATTCCGCACACTTTCTGTTTTCCTCGAATCATATAATATTGGTGTTAAATTTAACCAATCAACATTACGTAATTTTCCCAGAAAGACAGAAAGTTTACGCAAAAGTCACGCAACTTCAAAAGGACTGAAAAAGAAACATAAAATTAAAAAGCGCCCATCAATATGAGGCACATTTTTAAAAGAACTCACCTGAAAGATGAAGTAGAAAATAGTTACCACAAAAACGTGACAGTGATCGAAGCTTTGATACTGTGACTAGCGATGGGTTGTCTGTTGGAATCGAATTCGGAAACAAACTGACAGCAACATGAAAGGACATGATCAAAATTCTGAGAAAACATAAGGTCCTAGGCTGCAAGGGAAATTTCCTATTATATTCTCCTTCAGATTGCAAAGCAGTCTTTTTTTGCCCTGAAAAGGACAAAGTCGGTTAAGTTTAGGCTGAAATATGGGAGTAAGTCTTTTAAAATTTCTTCTACGTTCTGATCGAATATGTTGCCATTTGTTCGATTCTTGACCGGTAATTTACCCCTGTCCGGGGAATTTAAAACTTGTCAAATGTAGAGCTGTGCTTGTAGTTCACTTTTTATGAAATCCATTTACACTTTAAAATAACTTGTTGTTCCTTTTCAATCTTGCTCCAAACAAAAAAAAAAGTGGAACCTCGATTTTACGATATGGCAAGGGGACTACGATATGGCAAGGGGACAGCAAAATCATATCGTTAAATCGGGATATCGTTGTAAACGAACTCCCGCTTTGAAAATAAAGTTTGCCGGGACACAGAATGTTGATCGTTAAATCGGGAATATCGTTAGGTCGACGATCGCAAAATAGTGGGTTCACTGTATTAGATAAATTAGATGATTGTACGCTTGGCTGGTGCCGGCATAGCCAACAACTACGTGACGCATGATCGGCGTTTTGAATTTTAAATGTCAGTTTTGAAGATCCCAGCGAGATTTCAGAGTTCCCATAGAATTTTCCTGCAGTTTTTTGATGGTATAGAGCCCTGAATTTTTTCTTTCATTACAGCATTAAGTACTTTAAAAATAAAAATTATTTCTGCAGTATTTGGGGGTTTTGTTCTTATGATTATGTTCCCTATGTGGGAATTTAGTAGGAATATTTCTTGCTGTCTGTTTTAATATCTATACCCTATTTCAGACTAAAAGGGCTAAAAAAAACCCATTCCCTTTGCTGCCGCACATACATATATATAGCCCCGCGGTTGTGAAGACGGTATTAGAAAGACATCGGGCAAACCAGTCAGGCTTTACTAGAACAGGAAACGAGTTCATTGGAACATTTGTTAGTTTACGAAATGTAGCTTTTGTTAAAAATGAGTAAGGTGCATGGTCCCAGCCTTTTCTTGTTGGACGCTGTTGACTTTCTGCATGTCACGTCATGTCATTACTAGTTTACGCCAGCCCTTTAGTCTCCTACGCATGCGCAGAGGTTCTTTGGCTTGTCACGTCACACAGTCCTCACCACGAACACCACCCCAAACCCAGGCCCCAAGGGATGACTTTGTGCCGGGGATTGCTGGAGTTCTTACACAAAGCATTTTTCCATGCATTAGTTCTAATCTTGTTTATTTGGAGAGAATTAGAAAAAGAGAAAGTGTTTCTCTTTCAGGCCGAAAAATCCAAGAATGTGGAGGTTCGCAGTCACAGGTATGTGGAAAACAGGGCAAGAGAGAGGGAGGAAGCACAGCGGAAAGAAGTGAGACGGCTGGAGAATGAACGGAAACTAAGAGAGAAGGCAGAAAAACTGCGTATAGCAATGGAAAAACAAGAAGAAGAAGAGCGAAGAAAGGCGCAATATCGGGAGAAACGGGTGAGAGAAATAGCGGAAGAAGAAGCAAGGAGACGAGAAGAGGAAGTAAAACGTTTGCAGCTGGAGAAGGAACTGTGTCTTCGCCGAGCTGAATTGTTCGACTATAAATTTGGCAATAAGACCAGACTTGATAGCTTCAGGGGCCTGGCAATCGATGATGCAACCAAGCTGAGGATTGGTGTGTTCGGACCAACTGGATCAGGCAAGAGCTGTTTTATCAATACGTGTGAACGCGCTGTGAGACAAACAGAGAAAGGTTCGGCGCCTGACAGCACCACAGGGCAAGAAGGCACCATTATCCTCCAAGACTATCTGCCAGAGATGTTCTTCCGCCTGGTTGATATATATACTCGTGGCTTCTTTAACTACAACATAAACAAGGTTGTAGAGTTTCAGAATATTCTGGAAGGGAGGATCCAACCAGGAGATAATGTGATCCGACCTAACGAGGATCAAGTTAATATTGCGTCGATGGACCTGCATCCGTGTCCCGAGTTTGCAAGTAAGCAAACTTCATGGGAATTTCATTGTAGTCATGGCCAATGACCCACGGTTGAGGAAGGGGGCCTTAAGTCTTTCTGCAAGTATCGTATATCGCATAATAGGACATTTTGAGGAAGGGGACCTTAAGTCTTTCTGCAAGTATCGTATTTCGCATAATAGGACATTTTCAGTATGGCGTCATCTTACTACAACTACCAGAATCCTTCTGGTTTTTGTTTTCTCATGCTAATTAGAGCTATTGTTCTTTGCTGTCCACTGGAATTACAAAATTTGAATTTGAAAAGGAAAACGAAATGAATTCTGGTAGTTGTAGTAAAATGACGCCATCATGAAAATGGCAGTATTATGCTATGCCGCAGGTCATGCCACATGAGATGCCACATGCCATTCTGCAATCTCGAGGGCTCTGGGAACGAGATTGGCCATTCTGCAAACTTACTGCCTCGTCCCCAGGCGTCGCTCCTTATCGTGTGCTGTGGCGTTGTGGGATTGATTAGTGATTGACGCGCCAGCTTACTTCGCCCGCTTGCCCGCTGTTTGTATCTGGTCATTTGTTGTAGTCAGTTTTTTTCTACAGGCGCGTACTGTTTTTTGATGGGGGATTCTTCTCCTTCATCACAATACGACCAAGACGAAAAGAAAAGCTGTCGATCTAGGCTCATTAAACACGCCGTAAGATGCCTCACAACAGAGAGAAGCACATCCGCTTGTGTGAAACGAGATCATGTCGATCGTGTTTGGGAGCAACTTAAAGAAAGTGGAGAGGCTAAGGAATTCTTCACAGAAGGAGAAAGGGATGAAATAGAGAAAGAAATTAAGCAGTGGGAACTTTTCCATGACAGCCAGATACAAACAAGGAAGCCATCAGATCTGCGTGTGTGTTATCTCGGTGGTGATAATCCTATAAATGATCTCGAGGTACTGATTGAAAATGGCGTGCTCTGTCAGAACGTTTGGGCAATCGAGAAAAAATCCGATACATTGCAAAAAGCTTGGGATAATATCAGCCGTTCAGACTTGAGAAATGTCAGACTGTTCAAGGGTGCTATACAAACCTTTCTGAAAGATTTTGAAGGACAGTTTGACATCATCTACTTTGATGCATGCGGTACTCTTCCAGCAGTACGGCAGGAGACGTTGAAGGTGATTGGTTACGTCTTTCTCCACAACAAACTAACTTCACCTGGTGCTTTGATCACCAACTTTTCTTTTCCACCAAAGCAGCCGGCAACAGAGGCTGAAGGGGAAGAAGCGAAACCAGCGGCTGAAGGGAAAGAAGCTAAACCAGAGGCTGAAGGGAAAGAAGCTAAACCAGAGGCTGAAGGGAAAGAAGCTAAACCAAAGGCTGAATGGAAAGAAAAAGATGAAATTAAGCATTTAGCAGAAAACTATTTGAAGTACAGGCTGTGCAACACATGTCGTGATGACAATTTCCCCGAAGAAAATGCTGTATTTCTCAGTAACCGGACAGACGAAGAAAATTACAGTGATTATGTCACGTATCAAGTAATTGATTCAGCGTATTTATTTATTCCAGCTCAAAGAATGTTGTCGTCGACAGGCCAGAAATCACTGTGGGATCAAATCTTTCAAAGCAGGGCTGATTTCCTTAAGAAAGCGAAGTCATATTTAACACCACAAAATGAGAACTGCACAACCAGAGATATCAAATCTCTTGAACTGCCAAAATCAGAATCATCACTGGAGGGGTTGTGCAAAACTGAGGCCAATGAATTCTATTTACAAAGGATTGGGTCCACTTTGATGCGGGCAGCAGAGAAACCAAATTCCCTCTGTAAAGCTTGGGTTTGGGAAATTTTCCCAGACTGGAAAACACAATCTCTTTTGCGAAAGGAAGAAATTCCACAGCTGCTTTTGACCCCCTTGCTATTTTGTTCTCAGTCATATATATTACAATTTGCTAATAAGGACTTCTGCCGTTGTCTTGGACATCTTTACAAGTTCCTTGATCGTGATGAACATGGGAAGTGCAAGATTCCTAGATTTTGTGATGTAGCAACTTCAGAAGCCACAACATGCATGGTAGCTGGGCTTCTTTATGGCCAAATGGCGTACCCATCATTTCCAGTCATGGAAAAGCTGTTACGCCTCAGATACACTGCAAAGGAGAGGCAGATGTTCTCTGATGTTTTTATTTTTGACAAGTGTCGGTATGTTTATGATCAGTTCCCATCTGTTTATTGCACCCCCTTTGCCATTTATGAACCAAAGCAGCAAATGGTTTTTAGAATGGCAGTAGATGGCCTGAGGAAGCACTTAAGACGTATTTGTGATGGCGATGTCTTTAATTGTTGCAATGTTGCGAGTATGGATGGAGGTGTTAAATTTCCTAATGTTGGAAGGTCCTTTCCTAAGAGGCAGGAGGTAGCCATAAATAAAAAAGAGAAGGCAAACAGCTTCGTTAAAAATGGAAGATACAAAGAGGCTGTTGAAGTTTATGAAGAGTGCCTGACCCTATCCACAAAGGATGCTGTAATTTTATCTAACTTGGGCCATTGTTATCTCAAGTTAAATCTACCACGACATGCAGTATCTGTTTGCACAATGGCACTAACATTGGAACCAGCGCATGTACATGTAAAGGCATTGTACAGAAGAGCTCTGGGATTCAAAATGATTGGGAGTTATTCTGAGGCTGTTAGAGATTTAAAAGAGGCACTTGCAAAGGAACCAAAGAACAAAGATGTGTTAAGAGAACTCTCTGATTGTGAAAAATGTGCAGGTAGGATGAGTTTCTGTCAAAACTTAATAGTAGTTATGCCAGGGGTAGTGAATGAATAGACCTATAATCAATAACAATCAACATCAATCTTTGGTTGATCTTTACATAGTTAATTGAGGGACTGGTTATGAAACTTTGCCATGAAAACAATGGTCCTGAAGTTTAAGTTGGAAGGGCCGCGACCGTGCACAATCCTTTGTTTTAATGTTCACACCACAGTCGAATATCTTACATGTAACAGGAACGTTTCTATTGGTCAGCTGCTCCAGTACATTTCAAAATCTATTGTAGTTTGTGCGTGGTCAAAGCCAAAAACGCTAACAAAAACATATAACAAAGGGATTTGTCAAGCTTCATAACCATTGCCTTTTATTAACTATGATCTTTAGTTGATACTGGTTTTCAATACTAATCAATGAAAATTGATGAAGAAAAAGGTGTGAGCTTGATTATTATAGACTGCTGGTAAAAACAGATAATGGATGATTCTTTGGTACTGATTACTGTTGCACTGATAACATCAGTGTCTCAATTTGTCTGTTTTTTTTTTTACATCATACATTTTATGATTTGAGTTTGTAGCATGTAGTTTTTAACTAATGAATTTTACATGGGCAAGGAATGAGTTATATATAGCAGTTGGGGGCAAAATTCACCCGCTTGATTGGTGGTACATGTAAATTTTATATTAATTTAACCCCAATTTAATCAGTCATAAATCATTTATCCCATTAATATGGGATAAAAAAAAAACAACAAAATTTTAATGCAAGGCACAAATTGTGCTAGAAAGTAACTAAGGGACAAATTTCCTTTTCAGGACAGACATTTTTTAAAAGTTTGACTTTGACAAATGGAACTGCTCGTTTCAGCAAACATAAAAATCTTTACAGGAACTAATCTTAAAACTCCAAGGAAGTGCCGTGAGAGAAAGAAGAAAGAGAAAGTAGTAAATTTCATGGTGTGATAAATCTCATAATTTCGGATCAGGATGTACATATAAACACTGAAAATTTGCATACTTTAAGACAATGCTTGATGCATTTCTATCTCCGGTTTCAAAATGTCAGGGGTTTCAATAAAATTTGAAGTAGGTAGATGGTTGTTGTAGAGTTAGCTGGCTGTGACAAATTTGGAGTCATAAGGGCTCTTCTTCTTGTGGGGTGCAAAAAATTTTTGAGACCTGGAAGCATGGAAATGCTATTTCCAGCATTCTGGGAACCAAATAGGCCTTATTACGGTTTTCGACGCCATTTTGACTGTTTGACATTTGTCTCTATAGCGATTTAACCAGCCGTGAACTGCTACTAAAAATACATGTAGTTTGCAGGAAAAAAATACAGACAAATGTATGGAAAGTTCAAAACACGACTGGACGCTTTCTGGCACAGCTACATCCCTCAAATTTTTTTTCTTAAAATCCTTTTCTCAGTACCAAAAGTTTCCAATTCATGAATTTTTCAGAAGCAATGTTATATGAAAATTATTTGACATTGGATTTCCTTACAAACACTGTTATTTCAAGCGTGTTTGCCTACTCATCAAAATGGCGTTGAAAACCGTGATAAGGCCTATTGAGTACAATAGATAAGGCAGATTCTTACAAATCACTTGTTCATGATCTCCATTTAACAGATTTAACGTGTCGAACATTAAATAACGATAACCGTCTATCCCCTTGTTCTTAACATTGTTTAAATGTTTGGCGTGTTTTGTACAATCTTCCAATAGATGAAAATGAGACAAGCTGATTATTGGCAATTGACTTCACTTGACATTTCGGGAAAAAATAGGTCAGAATTGGGAAATAGAGTGGCAATATAAAGTAGGCGGCGCTGATATAGAAAGTATGCGGCAGAAATTGCCGGTTGCCGGCTTCCTAAATGAAACCCCTGAAATGTGAATACCTTCAAGTAACTTCAATGCCATGAGAGAAAGGCTAAACTAAATATAGGAAACTAAAACTAAATGCAACGAATTTCATTCAGGTTATAGTGTGAGCGATCAAATAGACTCACCAAAGCAAACATGAAATCGGAAAATTTGCATAAGCATAGTGACAACCACTAAGTACCGCAGTGCTTTCTATATTCAAATTGGATAAAGCCAAAATATCAACTTAAGCAAAACTGAAAGCCCTTTTCAATGTCATAAAACTTTAACAGAAGCTGCCACTTGGACATAAAAAGGAACAGATACGCTGAAAACACCTGCAAGATTTCGGTTACCTGCTTGGCAACCCAAATAGTTCACATGTATTAAGCAACAACATGGTGCGAGGAACAAAATTTCAGTTCTTGGAAAAGAACTGGATGTGTCAAGTAATGACTGCAAACTATCAATTAATTCATTACAAGGTGGATTATCAAAATAACTGTTTTGATTTTTGCCAGTCAATAAAAATAATTATTGATAATTAAGAGTTTTGGTCTGAGTTTGATTGTCATTGGTGACTAATTTCAATGAACAGTAGTTGGCGATTGTATTGGTTGATTTCTGACATTGATTGCAATAATTATTGATTCACTTCTCCTGGATTTAATTTTTTAGTTTTACACACAATGTTTACATCATTTGTGAGGGTGGAAATAATATTTAAATGGGTGGATGAAAGAGGAAATTACTGGATGTTGTTGCAGACACATTTTCCATGTATATCTGTGCCAAAGTAGAGCATATTTGGAGCAATATTTCATGTCAAGGCAAAAATCGATCCAATGATAGACTTGCAGAATAGAACATGTTTTAGTATACTGATAAAAAGTTAATCAACAAGTTAAAGTTCAGTACCCCAATTCATATGCCTTTCAACAATGATATGGACTCTGAAATTTAAATGCAACTAACCATTTGCGTGTTTTACTGCTGTCAATCGTAATTATGGCGACAACTGGCTGACCACAAAAATAATATAGAAACCAACATTTGAATAAGATTAAAATCCGCAAGTCACAGCACATGAACATGACCTTTTGACCCTGTTGAACCAAACGTTATTGTTTTCTTAGAGGTCCGCTGCAGTGATTGACAGCAGTGAAAAGCAAAATGGTTGGTTGAATTTTGAGCAAGTAACAAACAAAATGTTATCGTAAATACATGGGATCTTTTCGCTTGATATTTTCATGTTTATAATATGCACTCTGTTTGAGTATGATTGAAGGATGTTTGTTTATCATTAGATATGAGAGTCTAATAGGTCCACGTCTTTACAAAGCTGTGTAATGAGTCCTGTGGTTTTTGCTTGTTTATTTGTCCTCTTCTTGATTCTTTTTAGCGGGTATATGCTGTGTTAGATATTTTAGCCTTAGGTTTACCTGGGGCTGGTTCAGTCCCTGACAGTACAGCTCTTTTGTTTAGATTTATACAACAACAGGATCTGACTGTGAAATAAGCTTTACCATTTCAGTGTTTGAAGTTTTTGTACTAGACTGCCAGGCGCGACCATGTGTTTTGTCACAGTGATGTTGTTTTTCTTGTTAGGGCCACATGAATTTTAATATGTTTTTTCGTTTAGCACAGAAACTTATTATTATTATTATTATTATTATTATTATTATTATTATATATTATTTATTATTATTATTATTATTATTATTATTATTATTATTATTATTATTATCAACTTGGTTGTTGTTTTTGTTTTACCATAATTTCTTTAGAAACTACGTGTATGTGTTGTAGATCCTCCTTTGCAGACCCTGATACTGGAACTGTGGCCCTGTTGTGGCATGACTGACAAGACAATGGCAAGATTGTTACCGTTCATGTCGTTCATTCTTTTTTGAGGGGTATAAGTTTTATTGCACATCTGAAACTGGGATATTTTGCATGATTTGTTACGGGAAATGTTTTGTAAGAAAGGTCCAAAACTGTTAACTAAGGTAATTTTGTAATCAAGCACTGCATGCTGGATTAACCCTTTAATCCCAATGTCATTAAGAACAATTTTTTTTTTGTGGGGGGGGGGGGGGAACATAATTTTGCACATTCTTGTGTCTTGTTCTTGATCTGGCTTTGCCCTACCTAGCAAAATAAAGCTCTGCTTTTATATACATGTAAATTGTAATAATTATTTTACTGTACTTGTCTCTAAGGAACTGAATTGTGTGAATCTAGTGACCGTCCAGACTTGGCACCCGCACATCTATCAGCAGTTCATCCAACAAATTCACTTGAAGAAGGAGAGAGCACAGTTCCGAATTTGCTGTCAGGTAATTCAGGAAATGGTCAGCCATCCTCAACTCAGTCACTACTTGAAGGGTCTTCACAGGCAGAAATTAAAGGATGTGCTTCACCCTATTGTAAAGATGTCATGGAGTGGACTTTGGCTGAATCACAATCAGACATCGAGGGTAGGGTAGGGAGTAATGCTTGTGTGTTCATTGCTCTTTACATGGGAAAGCTCTGCATTGAAAAAAATCTGCTCTGGCCAACAAGTGATTGTGTTTCAAAGCCCTTAATGGAATCCTTAAAGGAGGCAATGATCCAAGGCAATAAACTTCATGATCCCCAATATAAGGGTGAGGCTATAAATGTCACTGTCCATGAGGCATTTTTATCAGCAGGAAAAGAATGTGGGGTGCAATCACTCAGACAGCAAATTGATTATCTACCTAGTCAAAACCCACGTGACAGTTTGGGTAAATGGCTGATGCAGGAGGCCCAGAATAATACTTCAAAATCATTTAGCGTGATAGTTTCAAATGGACGTGCATTCCTTATAATGGTGAACTCTGATCAGTCAGCAATGCTTGTTGACTCACATCGTCATGGAGACAATATTGGAGCAATCATTGCATTCAGTCAAAAGGGGTCTAATTTGGCTTGCTGGCTTGATGCTATGATGTCTAAAACGTGGAACTGTCCACTCACTCGACATAGTATAACAATTACACCTGTCTGTTATCTTAAATCTGAATAGACAGGAAAAAAGGACAGTCAAATCTGATCATTGGAACTATTGTGGAGTGTGTATTTTTTAAATTTTTTGAATTACAAAAGTACTTTAAGTTTAAATTTGACATCAAGCTGGATAAACTGAAACTTAGCTGCATGGTGAAGGATAATTACCTCAGTTTACATTAGTTTTGTAAACTTATCGTTGTAATAATATTTTAGGTTTATATAAGCATCCATGGTCTAGATTTTGCATATGTTGGTATGCAATGCTGAATACCTGAATTCTCCTTAACATTCTATACATTAATTTTAGGAATTAATATTATAAAGCTCTGCCAGACAGTCTTTTATCATTTTTTAGGTATTAAATAAACCAACATAAAATTTGTATACACATATTATCAGACACCTTTTGATTCCCATTCTGAATACAGTATGGCAAAACAAACCATGGTCACTTACGTAATCTAGTCCTTGGATGGTTATTGTTCTGTGACCAGTTAGAAGCAACTGAAATTGGTATCCTCCTGGATTAAATGTTGGGAGCGTCTGGGCTGGTAGTTGGCAATTAATTACACAATTGTAGTGAGCAGCATTGGCATCTTTGTTTTATTATTGATTTATAAATGTTTGATGGTCAAGCATGCTGAGTTAACCAAAGGAAATAATTACAGTGCGAGGCGCCTTACCGTAACCACCCAACAAACTGTTTTTACAAGTTAGCCAATCAGGATATGCAAATTTGATTAACGGTCACGCCTCCTTGCAAAGTCCAACAGGCAAGTGATGCAACAATGAATTATTGAAACATGTCATTTTGTATTTTATGAACAAGGAGGAAGATATCCTGATTGGCTAACTTGTAAGACAAGTTTGTTGGGTGGCCACGGTAAGGCGCGTCGTACTGTAAGAGTCATAGTATAGGATCATGCTGACTTTGCTATGACAAATACAAAATACATATTTCTGAGTGCTTGATTTAATTTTAAAAAAGATTGCTTACAAGCAAAACTGCAGACTTATATTTTGTCTGGTGTTTTTGTTACTGGGTGTGATCTTTTTGCAAGTGTTATCCTAAAGCAGCTGTGTGGAGGCAAGTCTAATCTTTATTTGCCATACATTTGCTTTTGGGGTACAACAAGGAATAAACATTCTGTTAGAAACATTCTTTTTTCATTGGGATAATTAAGCTGAGGAAATGACCTACCTAAAGACATAGTTGAAGCTGGTAGCTTTCAGTCGTTCAGAGCCAAACTAAAACTGTACCTTGATGCTTAATTGATTAGTTTTACCATTATTATTCTAAAAATTATCTGAATTCTTAATTCTTGATATTTTATTTATTAAATACTTTCTGCATGTTTTATGTTGGGGAGTATTAACATAGGGATATATTAACCTCCTTATACTTCCCTTTCAAGATGTCTTTTTCTTTGTAACTTAGGTTTGCATCTTGAATAAATTATGTATGTATGTATGTAACATCAGCACATGATTCTCTTGATTCTGTCAGTCATTTTCAATACCTTAACAAGTGATGTGTATTGAACAACCCTCAGCTCTTTCTGTGAGCTGTCATGGTGTTTTCATTATTTGCCTTTATCAGATCCCCAAAAATTTCCAAGGGAGATTAAAACTGAAGTTGGGGCAATTTAATTTGGGCAAACTTGGATAGTTTGACATTAATCTGTCAGAGGAGGGAGCGAGTTGAGTTGGCAACCCCAGCAGCAATTAAATTTCTTTGTTGTAAGCCATCAGCACTTGGAAGGGGATGCACAATCTGCGAGCCAGCGAGGCATGCGAGGCAGATGTGTGAGGCATTCAGGTTAGCCTTAAAAACACTCCGGTTAGCCTAAATAGCACTCAGGGTAGCTTAAATAGCTCCCTGGTTAGCTTAACGGTTAGCAGTTTATGTTGGGGTTGTTCATGCCTCGCAGGTCTGCCTTGCATGCCTTACTGGCTCGCATATTGTATACACTCACTTGGAAAGTGTGTGTGCAGTTAGAAGGTGGATACTTTTTGAAATTTTTTGTTAAAGGCGGGTCATAGAATCCTAAAGTGTGATGTCACAAATATTGAATTTTAGAAATTAGAAATTATGGTATTTGTTTGTACAGTGTATATTCAGAAAGGGCATGATAAAAATTGCCTATGTGCTTGCCATAAATTAGCATCTTATTGCAATTCAGGGGTGAGATATTAGCTCTGTTATTCCCCGATGACCCCATACAAATCCTTCTAATTTTGCCTCAGTTCTAAATGTTTTGAACAGTTTCACCATGTTTAAAATGAGGGAATTGAAACTTATGTTCATACTGGGTTTTAACTTTTGTTGTGAGGTTTGTATGTGGGTCATTTGCTAGCGTTTGATTTTCAGAGATGTGCCGACAGAAACCTAGTTACGAAAAGGCCCCCTGTTGTTCTAAGTGAATTTGTTTGCCGATCTCCCCCTCATGAGATATCCTGCATAAACCATGGTAAAATACAATGGACCCCCACTCCCCCCACCAGTCCCTGTTTAACTTTAAAACCTCCTCAAGTACACATAAGCTAGTATTTGTTATCTTTTGCCGTGGATGGCTTGGATGGTGTAATTTTATGGATTATAACTTGAAAACATTGGCCTGTGTTTTTTGGGCAAATTGCTAAAGCCTGATTTATAAATCGTTCTTCATTGGACAATTGATCACTTAATCTCCCATAGCCTCAATTACTAACCACTGTTCGGGAAATGAGCCCAAGCAGGACCCAAGGGAGTGGCGGAAATTGAGCCTAATACGTATTTTCTCCCGTTGCTCAATGATCATGAAATATCTTCGTGTCAGAGAAAAGGTTCTATGTTAAATATTTGAGTAGCTTTGATTGAAATACAGCAAACACTTCATGTCAGGAACTTTTTTATGCCCCCCCCCCCCCCCTATGTACCTTGTTCTGCTTTCCCCTCTCCTAAAACCTACCTCTGAAAAATCATGACTGCCTCAAAATCATCAAACCCGTCTCTGCTCCTGTATAAGTTATAAAGTCTCCCAGCTGTCAGACAGACAGTCAGTCTCGCAGCAATATGGGCAGCAAGAATATTCACACCTATAAGTGTCAATCATATTTTCACATATGATCATGCTAAAGATCCGTTACATGAAAAGAACAAAGTTTTAATGTATTAAAATGCATGCATGCAAGATATAACCTACTGTATGTGAAAATAGAGTTTGATGTTGCGAAGAGGTCTCAGGGTTGTCACGCAATGCTTCCCCCTACCATGACAACCTATTTTTAATATGTGTAGTTTGACTGTTTCCTACACAGCCATCATCAGGGTCGTTATGCAATATGCCTCTTCTAACCTACAAGCAAGCTCTCTGTTTTGTCAGCTGTGAAAAGATTATAGACAAGCATTAAAGCAAGCTGTGAGACTAGGACCTAACAACGTGCTCACAGGCTTCACTTCTCCCCACTATATATGACAGCTGGGAGAATTAAGTGTTGTTTACAACAACAACAACAACTGACAGTTTATTCAGTACATTTCTATATATATGAGTACATGGTATTGCCTATAATCAGAAGCATATAACCCCATATGCTTCTGCTATAATAAAATAGGGTTAATATAGTATACCAGTAATCTAATTTCAAAAGGATCTCTCACTAAATTAAATAATTAAAGTCTGTCTATAATCTTACATGAATGGATATGGGAAGCTGTAAGTCTGCATATAGTGGGATCAACATAATTGTTAAAAAGAAAAATCTAAAATATCTTGCTTAAAATCAAGCTGCCCATATTTCTTCCAATAACTGAAAATTGCGTACTGTGCAGTTCTTAGAATTTCTTTTGTGATTGAATATGTTTATTTTCTAGTAGTTTTTATGATATAGGCTTTATGCATCCTTACTTATTGGGAATCTGCTATATTATGTTGACACAGCAATTAAGTTGTTGTTGTTGTTATTATTATTAGTATTATTATTATTATTATTATTATTATTATTATTATTATTTTTATCAACGTCGATCAACGTCTGAAAAAGTTTTTGTATGGATATTCTTAGCATGAACTGCAGAATTATGAAGCATTTTCTTTTTCGATATCGTTATTTAATCACCTTTCTGTAGTTGTTTGTTTTTCTACTAATAAAGTATTATTATATTATTAAAAAAAATTATTATTATTATTTTTTGTTATTATTATTATTATTATTATTCGTTGTGTGACAATCCCCTTCCCCCTCCTCCCTGCTGCGTATGGCTATGTGTGACGCTGATTGGCTGCCTTTTGCGGTAATGTATGCATGCGGAATTTCTGTTATGACGCATGTCGCAGGTTACTTCTCACTTATACCTAGCTGGCTTTATTTTGTCAGAGTCTTGTTGGAAAACGGCGACGATCAAGACGTCCTCATGCATAAGTACAAGGAGATCGACTACAAGGCCCCGAAAACCCGTTTGCCGCTTTGGCTGATCCCATTTCTAGTGGCAATACTGCTTCTTTTGATCGGCATTTTTATTTTTATTACCCTCGGCGCTAAGCACCATCGCTGTCTCTTCTTCGATTGTGAACAACCGCGCGATAAAGTCGTGAAACCGAACGAACTACGCAACGACGGAATAATTCCGCCGAAAGACGAGTTAAGCAGACTCAACGAGAACAAGACTAACTTCATGATTGTGCATGGAGAACTGATCTTCGATGGCGGCGCTCCGAAGAGTTTGCCATCAAACTCGCATTTGAAGGTGAAGTTTGAAGACGTGAGTATCATGGATGCCTCCTCTGTGGTGCTTGGAGAAACTTGGGTTGACTTGTCGAATTACAACAAAGCACAGAACCTCAACTACACCATAAACTGCAAGAAGCCCAGCCCTCGTGGAAGTTACAGTGTTTCGGCCGTATTGAACATGGGTTGGAAAGCGAACGAGCACTCTTGGATAAAACAAGGTGATTATTTCACGGACACGAGCCACCCTGTGAAAATCGAGGAGGAAATCAACGACTACAAGAAGGATATCACTGTGGTTCGATATAACTAGTAAGTATAACTGGTCAGTTTTGGTTAAACTACAGAAGACAGGGTTTTTGGAGTTCATATTCTCTCGTAACTTTACTTTCATAAGAATGAAGTCTTGATCTTATTTGGATTTCTCCATTTTTTCCGAGCCCTGCCATTTTATCCTGATTTGAGTATACTACGTGTACCTTTGAAGTGCACCTGTCTTCGGTTTAAAGCTCATTCCTAGATATTTTTTATTCGTGTGAATTGGCGTCATATTTGTACCCAAGAATGCCTGAGCAACTCATTACTCTTACAATATATAATATACTACAACTTACTTGCTTACCAAAAGGTTAAGCATTATAATAAGCTTAATTCTTACTTTTAATTGCATAAGCTGGGAACAAATTAGCCCAACTTATAGAATATTGCATCTGATCTCCACTCGAAGAGACCAGAAGTTTTGAAAACCTTTAAATAGCATATAAGCCCATATCCCTGCAACAATATCTTGATGTTTTTTAACAAGATAGTATTCGGGTGAAATTGTTTGTTCACCTGGTACTGCTGTACCAGGGGAATCTTTCTTTTTTTTTTCGGTTTTGAATTTCTTTTATGACTGTACTAGTCAATAGTCAGTGGCTAGTGCTTGAAATGTTTTCGTTAATCGTGCATGTGCAATGAACGATTTCAGTTATAATAAACAAAAATATCACTCCCTCGGCCATTCTATTAGTTGCTCGATGGGCTGTAAACTTTCAGCAAATGTGGGCACTTTCCTGACTTCCATGGGTCTTGCTCCTCCTTCAATTAAAATGCACATATTTTGGAGTCCGAAGTTAAAGTGTATATGACAGATTTTTTTTATTTGCTTGATCGAATCTTCTTGTTGTTCTCGTATGAAAATCGAAAAAATAAATTAGCTATCGATTTTTTTTCCTCTCGTTTGAGGCAGTCAAAGACGTGAAATTTCAATTGCGGGTGTGTACAAAACCGCGCAAGGCGGGAGACTAGGGATAGTGGACCTGTGACGTCAATACAAGAACGCCACTTTCGCGGGATTCTCTGTTCCACTTTTTAACGTCTTTCGTGTTGCTGCAGCCGTAAACAACGCACCGCATCACCATCTTTCTTCCTTTGCATAAAGAAAAACACTGATTATAAGCCCAAGGACTTGCTACAACACCAACACATCAATTATTACAAAAGCATGTAAAATAAATTCCTCCCTGTACCTCCTCCTATCTCAGCTAACCAAGAACCACTTACCATACTTTTCGACTGAACCTTTATTCTGAGATACAATAAACATATACTGGAATGAGTGAGATTTTGTGCAACAATTTCACAGACTTTGGCTGTAAAATCACGACAATGATTGAAGATTTTATTTTAGTGGGAAAAGCCAATGATTATCCCTGAACTATACAATATTGTTAAAAACTGAATCAGTGGATAATGCAATAATTTTTTCCAGAGTTTTTAGTGCTCATGGGATATCACCTATAAATAAAGCTGGACCATTGCGTAATGCAATTCCAGGGTTTTGATTGGCTTAGCAGCCATGGTATAATGAGCCATTTTACCATGCCCAATAAAAAGCGACCAATAAATTGCCTTCTGGTTGTTCTTGTAATGCAAAACAGACAAGATCAAGCAATATTTCTTGATCATTTTTTTAATAAAATAATTATTTTACTCACTCTTGTTGGACATGAGATGATTGTAGCCAACTTGGCACTATCAATCATCTCATATCCAATGCGTGCTCGTGGAATAATTGTCAATTATACTATACCTGACAAATAGCAGCCATTAAACTGTCTTCTTCTCTTTCCTGAAACATAAAATTAGCAAGATCTTACTGGACTTGGATGTTCTTAATAAAACAAGAAAGACAAAGGCTTATGAAGCAGTCCCAAAATAATAAGAGAAATCTTCCTTCAGCCCTTAAGTGGGATCCTAGCCCCACATCTTAAGTCCAAGAGCAACTTGCTCAGGCACCTAAGCCCCACAAATATGATTTAAATTGACCCAATCAATTTAGCTATTTTGTCATTGCCTTCTGGTGTGAACCATAATAGCCAAGCAACTTTGTACCATCCAAGAGAAATAGTGAATGAACTTGAAACACCCTCAGACATTTCTCTATTGTATTTTCTCCTTCCATTTTACGCAAAATCTCTCCTAACTTGGATGACAATCTTGATCAGCTTGAGCCTTTCAACAAGGCTCTTTTCTCACCAAAATAATAAAATTTGAAGTCTGTTTATGTACATGTACTTGTACATCATTTCACGATCATGTTATTGGATAGTGAGCTTTGACTGTCAGTGTGTTCGCAATCTGTCAAAATTGCCTTAATTTTTTGAAGGTTTTGGAAAAGTTGTTTTCAATTTTTTTTATTTGTTTGGATTCTTTGGAGAGCTTAGCTTTGGAAAAAAAAAAAAAAGGAAAATTATCTTCCTTGATGGGGACTTGAACTCATGATCACCAGATCGCCACATTTTGACAAGTGACACCTGGAGAACTGGGGTGGGTGACCAACACGAGAACATTGATACGGAAAAAGACAAAAAGAAAAATATGTAAAACATTGGGTATTATTTACAGCATATCACAAACGTGACTGCTGTTTAACAAAAAATTTTATTCCCTCATGCTTGCTGGATATGAAATTATTATTGTCAACTTAGCACTCTCACATCCAATGCAAATGCATGGAATAATTATTGTTAAATATATCTTGGTAATTATGTTTCGTCAGTCTTTTCCTTGGTCTTGAGTGGGCATTGCTTGAGAAAAGTGTTCTGGTTGCTATGTTTTGATGCATGGTATTTTTGCTGTCTTTCAGATCATTACAGCGCAGAGTCTAACACAAGATTTACCCCTGGTATCACTTTTAAAATGAAACTACATTGTAAACTGCAGTGACTGTTCATTCGTGATTGGTCATTGAAAGATGTAAATTATTTTATAACTGTGTCATTCTTGAAAGAATATTTAAAATAACTTTAAACAGACCAAGCTAAATTTCAATCAATTGGGTTTTAAACAGGAAATAGCCAAGCCAAGCACTTTTAAGTTAAAGAAAACAAGAAGAGTAAAACAGTATGTCATCTGCATTTAGCTATTGAAAATGGTTTGTGAGAAAATAAATTGAGCAAATACTTAACTGTGTGGAAAGTCCTTTGTGATGTTGACGGTGTGGATTTTGTCAGTGTTGTATGTCTCCTGGAGAAAACAGCCTGTGTTTGCGCTTGTCCCTAAGTAATAATTTTGTTGTTGTTTTGGTTGTGCTGCATTTATTTAAGGTGACTGGCATGGTCGTCCATATGTTTCAAAATTTGCTTAATAAATTGGATGGGCAGTCGGTTAAGTCAATTTGCTATCACTAAATCTAATGTGTTGGTAATCACTAAATTCAATTAGTTGCTGGCCCAATGAGCTCTGTGATCCCACTTTTTACAACTGAATTGTTATCAGCATGTCAAGACAACTTTTTGCAAAGTTTAAGAATTGTAGGGAGGTGTTCAAAGTCACCTTAAATTTTCGGAAAATTTAAGGCTTCGCCTGAATACCCCCCTACAATTTTTTTTGTACTTTGCAGAGAGTTGTGTTTTTGACATGCTGATTACAACTCGATAGTAACAAATGGGTTCACTGAGCTCATTTTTTTGTTTAATGTCACCTAAAACTAAAATTATTGCTGTTTTTAACAGGTTATGTCTTTGCTCTTACCTATCAACCAAAAAGTTACCATTATTGTATTATCCACTGAGTGGTAATGATTGATAAAATTATAACTGAAGGGAAGTACTATTTTCAAAAGCAAATTTCCTACCAATGTTAATCCTCTCCACCCTGCCACTTTTGATACAGGCTCTATCCAATAATAAGCCCCTTAAAGATAGCTTTCTACATCTTACGTTGAGAATTTTTGGGTGTTTTGAACAGTGAAACTACTTCATTTAGCCTGTAAGTCAGTTTAAGTGTGATAGGAATACATATAACTACTACATTTTTGGTATGGCGCATGTGAAGGTAGGCTTTATTTCCACCGCTCCCTCGGGTCCAGCTTTCCGCCCTGTTGAGAGCAGGCTCACTTCCTGAACAGCAGCTGGTAATCGAGCTTACTGCGAAGGCTATGATTTATGTTATTAGTGAAGCTGTGAAAGGATGTTTTTGTCATCTTTGTAAAGGATAATTGCATAATAACAAAACTTTTGCTTCTAACTCTTATTTAGGTCTGCCTCGTGTTATTGTGTTAAAACCCTGGAAGGGGAGGGGGTATTCTCCCATTATTATTGTAAGCTGTATACATGTAGGTATGTGTGGTGCCAAAGGGTATGGTTTTTGAGCTGTTTTGTGAGAAATAAGGTAGAAATTTTAACCATTTTGAAGGTCTGAAAATGTCTATGGGTTCTTGAGAACAGGTCTGAAAGTGGGTATGAATATTTTAGAGGCCTGGGGCCTGTTTCCTCGAAACTCCCGGTAACTTACCGGGCCCGATAAGTATATTTTGAAATATTTTTTCGCCGATTACACAGTGATTACAGACATGGTACTTGGCCAATGTTTTCATAGAATTATAAGATTTGAAAATTTAGTATTCAAAGCTAACAAAAATTGACTTCTGTTAAGGAACATTTTTTACCAAAGACACTTACCGGGCCCTGTAAGTTACCGGGACTTTCAAGAAAAGGGCCCCTGGTCTAGAAAAGGGTACCAGAAAAACATATTTTTGTCCGAGAAAGGGTCAGGCTTTGAAGTACAATGCAGTACATGCACCGCCCACAATTTTGAGGAGTATGGGGTGGGGGGGGGGGGGGGGTGGTTAAAGAGTAGTGAACTGGATTTTTTGTAGCCTGCTTGGGGACCCTGGAGAGGGGGATGCTTTGGTTAAAAATGAACATGGGACACGTGGGATTTAAGGATTGGTACTGTGTAGGATGCAAAATTCTCAGATGGCCACTGATTGAATTTATGGTGGTCCCTTTAAGGGTACTAAGCCTTGAAATAACGTCATTTGTAAGTCAAGTGATTTGGTACCTTGAAAGGGTGAAAATGAATTTATGCATTGAGTCCCTCCCTCTCTTGGACTTGGCGTGTGCAACTGAAGGCTTCTGCCTTTCTGCCTTGTCACACTTGAACATCCTAAACTGACCATAACAGCTAATTTTTGCTTACAATATCACTGTGGTCAAACATGTTATGAGCTGAGAATAAAGGAATGAAAATAAAAAGTACATATTGGGAGGGGCTTCCGTATGTTCCAAAGCAAGAAACGCTGATTTTGCCGTTTTTCCTTTGTCCATTCTTTGTGCATTGTTTCTGTCTTCCTTTCTTTCAGTTCTTTCTTCCCTTTTTCCTCATGATCATACCAATAACTAACCTTGCGTGACGACTCGAATAACGCCAGGAGCTCGAGGGAGGTCTGGAAAGCAGTGTCGTGTGACAACACTCGCCTTCAAGCAAGCGAATTGTCGCAAGCTGCTTGAATGGTCGCTTGAATGCTCTCCAACCTATCCTTTTTTTTGTCATTTGAATTTTGATTGGATGACTGTATTGACCACCTTCCGTTTGAGATGGAAATATCCAATTTAAATATTGAAACAGCTGAATGATTGACACTTTTTTCAACGGTGTGTTTTTCTCTGGTGCTTTCAGACCTTTCCGGTGGTAGGTAAAGAAGGAAATATGGTAGCTTACCTTTACTGTAATTTTGTGAGTCTTTTATACTTATCTGTTGAAAGTTTTTCTTTTGCGTTTAACAGAATCGTTGAATACAGGCACAGATCAGTAAAAACAACTGAGGAACACAATGATTGAAATCACTGGTGAAGTAAAATTCCGCGGCAACTCGGCCCCTGAACTTTATATTCCAGAAGACTCACATTTGATCGTAAAGTTTGAAGATGTGAGTCTGATGGACGCACCTTCAGTGAAGCTCGGTGAAACGGAAGTAGATTTGACGAACTTCAAGAAGGGACAGGCCTTGATGTACAGTATAAAATGCCCAATGCCTTCGCCCATTGCACCCGATTACAGTGTTTCTGCCGTTTTGAACGTGGGCTGGACAAGGGACCCGGACTCTTGGATCAGGAAAGGGGATTATTTGACAGATACTATACATCCTGTGCAATTGGTAGATGGGATGAATTTCTACAAGGCTGATGTCGAGTTAGTGAAATATAACTAAGTGTGTTTGGGTAAGTGGCTGAGTCAGATTTGGCATCCCAGTTTACATGGATTTATACAGTCGACTCCCGATAACTTGAACCTTCAAGGGAAACTGAAAAAGGTTAGAGTTTTCTGGAGTTCAAGTTATTGAGGGCAAAATTACATAGAAAATGACCTGAAAGGAAAGGAAAATTGAGTTATTGGGAGTCAACTGTAGTATTATATTGCTGAACTGGTGCGGGCTGAAAAGGAGCATTCTGATTGGCCCCCTGAGTTGTCCGAATTTTCCTATATGGACCGATAAGTTGAAAAGTTTGTTTGAAAGGAGCAAAAAACAAAAGAAACAGAAGCTGTTCAAACCTTCTGTGTCTGAGTTTTTACTTCCTTGCACTTTTTCTTGCACTGCTTGAACATAAACAAGTTTCACGCAGACTAGAAAGCAACAAGCGGGAAAGTCTACACAATAAAAACCTTATTGAACTGGCGCGTCAGTCCATATTGAGAAAATATTGGTCTTGTCCTTTTTTTTTTTTGCAACTTTATGGATCTTGGCTCAGTCCATAAACTTGCAAGCAAAGGTCAAGACCAATATTTCAATAACATATATGTATAATAAACTACATAACTTAGAATCCTACTTCTGCCATCATTCTTTTAATAATTACTTGCCAAGCTGCTCATCTTTTAACCATAGCAAAAATTTAGAGAATTGTCGGTGATTAAGAAGGTGCTTGAATTATGGTGTTGATCTATTGTCTTTACAATTTCATCATCTCAAAAGACCTTTTCATAAATGGAAGTCAATTTATTATTATTTTCTCTGTCTGTTAATAATATTAATAAATTAACCCTATACTAACCTAAATTATTTGAGAGTAAAAAGTTCTATTAAATTTTTCACATACTAATTGAAGAGTTTAATGCAAAACTATCGTAAGTGACAATTTTGGCCATATTTTTTTTAAATGCCATCCAAATGAGCTGAATGTTTGCATGTGGCCTTTGATTTAAATAGAAAAACATTGCCCTGTATTTTATTGCAAATTTTTGCTTCATTTTGAAGAAGCCCTGAAGCTACCATTCTTTTTTTTCTGGGTTTTATAATGTATTTTTAGATGATCAACTGAACAAGAAAATCCACTTTGTCAGGAGCCCATAACTGGGCTCCTGACTTAAATTTGTCGATCCTAGCATTGGGAACAGAGGAGTCAAATTTGACTCTTTCAAGCTGAGAGCATAACTGACCTATGTCGAATTTTAAGCCATTTTTTTTATTTTGCTTGGATTTGTCTGAATTTTTACATGTGAACTACAATGATGAGCTGTCAGGTTAGTAAGGCTATTTTTCATAAAAATTAGAAAAAAAAAAAAAAATCAGCCAACATTTATGAAAAAGGCCTCAAGGAGACTGTTACAGATATCATCAATGTATAACTGCTCTGCATTATTAGTAATGAGCGTCCAATTTAAGGACTCTTTTTCATCTATGGCAATAGAAAATTATGGCCAGACTCTTTCTAGTTCATGGCAACTACTTCAAGAATGGTATGTTTGGCTACCAATTAAAGAACAGAATGCATGGAAAAAAAACTTGAAAAATTAGCACCAGTAAGTTTCCAAGATCTTAATTCCTTTGTGTCTGAGGTAAATTTCAGGTAATGATCTGTTGCACTAAGTATTGCTTTTTCTTTGAAAATCTACTTCATTGGTCATCTAAGAGCAATGTGTGTGTATACCGGTACTTGGAGCTTAGATTTTAATATAATTTAAGGGCTGGGGGCATAACCACCTTAAATCATCATTTTATTTTGCTCAAAAATGCCTGAATTTTTGCATGTGGCCTAATTTAATTTAGTCAGAGAACATCGCTCTGTGTTTTTTCCACTTGATTGTACCTTAAGTTTTTAAGAGAAATGAGGCCAAAAGACAGGGTTAATCTGTCATTTCATGTCACCCAGCAAAAAAAGAAAGCATCAAAGTGGAACATTTGACACTTTCAGTGGGAGCTTTTAAATTGTTTGTTTCTTGCTTGCTGCGTTAAATTAGTATGTGTTTTTTTGTGAATTTTATGAAGTTTGAAACTCAAGGACATTTACATGTTGACTATACATTGGGAGTTAAAAAGACACATTACTTTTTGTTGTTTTCACGGCAGCATGTGCAGTTTTCGAGTGGTAAACTTTCCAAAGTCTTACTAAATAACTACAAAATGTAATTAATTTAATCCCCACAATATGTCTGGCTCCTTAATGTGAGATGTTTTTACCCCATGTGGTGCACAATTTAAGGATACTGCAAGGATATTGAATAGTCTCCTTTTAAAGTAGTAAATTCCCACTCTAAGGCCCATTTCCACGCTTGATTCAATGTGGTCATTTGTTTTTGTTCTGAAATTGCGCTATGGGAAGTATAGCTTACAAACTAGAGATACAGTACATTCCATGTATTAGATAGAATATTACTAACAGTATAATCCAGCTTGAAATTAGTGAATGGTAAATGGTAAAAGGATTGTTTAGAATATTTGGTTCTTCAAAATGACACAAAATATTCTGAAATATGCCATTTTTATTTTAAAAAGGAATTGTTTAGAGTGCAGCATATTTAACCAGTTGTTCAAACTGCTGCATTCTGATTGTTAAGTAACCACTTTGGCTGCATGCCATTTCTGAGCTGAATGGAACAGGAAGAAACTCATTATAGGCTTAGGCTTATTATATTATTAAGTAGCCCTGGTTGCATTGACTTTTTAAGATGAAGTAGCTTCAATGTTAATACCCAGGCAGCTGCAAATATGCCAACCTCTGGAGATTATTATTTCTTCTTTTTTGCCAACCCCTTATTAACAATTATTCAACCCCCTCCCCAATAGGCCAAAATTGCCCACCCCCCAACCCCCTGCAAAATTGGCTTCCTTTCCTTTGGTTTCTGTAAACTTCAGCATCAGATTGGGTGAAGGAAAGTGCAACTACAATCTTGGACAAATCTGTTAGGGAACAAAATCCACAAATTCCACCACTACAGTGATACATCAACAACTCTGCCCCCTCATCAGTGTTAGTCTGCCGCTGTAAAAAAGGCTGGGTAATCATCTGACCTTTAACATTAAGTGAGGGGGAGGGGGGAGTGAACATTTACCACTCTCCAGATAGTGCTTTACCTGAGGGAGATTGAAATCTATGCACACAATTTGCATTTTTCTCAACTTCCTTTGCCCAAGATCTTAGTAGTGTCAATTTGGCTTTAGTCTTATAATTTATCTTTAGTTAATATATATTGTAGTGTTCCCAATTAATGCAGATTGCACTTAAATAGAAGCATTTGACCTGACTAAAAAAATTCCTACTTTCAATTGCATGCTTATACTGACTGACTGACTGTCTAATAGATGGACAGAAGGCCGATGGACTGACTGACTAAAGGGTTGATGATAAATCCAAGGGTATAAAACTTGAAATTGTGAATTATGCCTGTACCTCCTATTAAAGTATCACCAAACAATTATATTACCAAAAGTCTATGCCTACCAACTGAAACCAAGTAGTTGTTGATTGTGCTTATTACTGCATGTATGCTAGAATGATGACAGCCTACAATCAGAGACAAAAGGTATAGGGACAAATGTTACAAAGTCCTCATATTAGCTACCAATTTAGTGTGACTGACCATGAAGCCATATTTCTCATTTAAAACCCATCTTACTACCCCACCCCTCCCCCAAGACAATGTTGAAATCCACAACTCATTTCCATTACCCGGGCTCAACATTGTAAGTGGGGTGGGAAATGGACTCTTCTCTTTTGTGCATTCCTATTTTCTGCCGCGTACGTAGGGAAGCATAAATGCGAATTTGTCCTAAACATTTTGTCATTGATTGTAGGTCAAGAGTGTAAAGAAATTAAAAGAGCCAAAACCCCAAATATGGAGCTATGTAGTTAAAGTCAGACTCCCATATAAAAGCGATGGGGGTGATCGCCATACCTGTTAGGAGTTAAAATTTGTTGTTTGGTACCCCTAAGGGTGCTTAAATCTAAAATGACGTTCATCAGAGGTGGTACCTTTTAGGGTATTGAACTGAAAAATATGAGAGGAAGTAAATGTCAGTCAACTGCTTTGGTCCCTTTTAGGACCATGCTCACAAAACAGCATTATAGTCCCTTTTAGGTATCATCACTTTTATATGGGATGTCCCTCCCCGCCCCTTCCCGGGAGTTAAAGTTAAAGGGTTTTGAGATCTCTGTAATGGAGTGTAAATTGACTTACCTTGATGAACTTACAGAAAACTTTGTTCTTCTTGTTTATAGTTTCAGGTTCTAGCTTTCATGATTTTCCCCTACTTGTGTGAAGATCAAGCTGGATTTTTAACATTTTTCCATTTAATTTATTAAATTAAATATGTTTGTGTACAACTTGTAAAAATTCAAAATGAAAATAAATCATAATATGTTTATGGTATTTGTATGAATGGCTGGAGTTGTCAAAGTTATTTATAAAACCATGCAGCCCAGCCCTTTAGGTGTTAATTGGGCAAAGAGGCCAGTTCCAAAGATAAATTAGCATGTTGACCCTGAGCTGCTGGGATAACATGTATAAACAAACAGGGCGGAGGAGGGAGGAGGGGGTAGGGGTGAAAGGGGACAAAGAAATTATTTTATTCGGGCAAAACTGGTCCTGGTATTCGGTTCCAAATTCTCCTAAAAATATATATACATATATTTATAGACCTTAATATTCAGTGCGAGGTTTGCCGTGCAAAAACTAAGCTTTATATTCTCCTGAGACTTAACATGGCCACCAAGTGACAAAGGTCTATTAGCTGGAATTGCTGCCAAGAGAAGAAAAACAACCCAAAGGCTATTGACGAATGACCCTAGAATGATATTTTTGCTGGTATTGTAGCCTGCTCCAGATGTTTACAACAGCCATTGCGATATGCTAATTGAAATATATGAACAGGCAGGGGCCAAGATGTAATCGTACAAGAAATTCTCTATCTGGCTATTTCTCATGAGTGGGAGCCGCGTAAAGCCATGACTCTAACGTCTCTGTGAAACAGCCGACAAGTTCCATCCCACAAAATGACCCTAACCCCCCTCCCCCCTCCACACCCCTGAAAAACGTTTTGCCCCTATGCCGATGATGGCATGCGTGTTCAATATTATGCAAGGTGTAGATTTGACCTTCAGTCAATTAGCGGCTTAAAGTGTTAAATCCAAGAATGAAGAAAAAAAAAAAGAATCCAAGATAGATGGAAGCTTCTTGGCGATAAGCTGCACCCCATTTATTAGCATAGCGCTTAAATGGGCTCAAATTTCCTCCCCAACATCTCCCGACTTATCAGGAACTACAAATCTGGAGATTTGATTGAACTACATTACGAAGACAAGGATTGAGCTCGGGGGGGGGGGGGGGGGGGACTCCCATATGAAACAGACGGGGATGCTCGTCGTCTCGCTTAGGGGTGTAAATTTTGGATTTTGGTCTCGCTTAAGGTGTTCCGGGCAAAGCGCCAATATTTTAAGCCGCCAAGGTCTCGTTTAGGAACACAGAATTACGCAAAGAGAAACAGAAGTCAAATTTTCGTTTAACTTGTTTTCTTTACCGCATTAGGGGTCAAAATTTGCTTAAGCCACGCCCAAATTGGTCTCCTTTAGGGGTAACAAAAAGCTTGAGCCACGCCCAGATGGTCTCCTTTTGGGGTTAAATTCAAAATTTCCGACAAGCATCCCCGTCTGTTCCATATTGGAGTCCCCCCCGGGGATTGAGTAAGGCCGCTGCTTTTCGATTATATATTTACATCAATTAATTAAGATCGATTAAATAACTAATGAGCTTGTTAATTACTACGTCACAAACAATGATACAAATCATTTATGTGCGCAAGTCGAGACGAGAGGAGGTTTTCCCCGAATGGTGAGATCAATTTTGTTTACTTTATTTTCAAAGTAACATTATTAGCGATTTGCATTTCTCAGTTACGTTTTCGATATTTAAACGCTTTGGCAAGAGGATGGAAACAGTACAAAAATAAGTTCGCTTTGAGTTCCACAGCGCTCACGCCACGCGCTAAAGTGTGCCCACTCTGTCGGTTTCCAAGTACTTCGTGGAAATCTGTTCTCTGCCACATGAAAACCAACACAAACCAAAGAAGAGCAGCTCAAACAGAGAGGGCACACAAAAAATGTTAAACAATTCCAAAGGGGAGTCAACAAAAGGACTCTGTCCTCAAAATTTAGTTGGTTTTTTCTAGAGCTAATGGGGAAAGCGGAAGCATGCGCGCTCATACTTTGCGCTTGTCAAACAGCTCGCGCTCACAGATTCTCGTGAAAATCATAACCAACAGTTGATATTTGCAAGAACTTCCAAAAATGAGCTTTGCTGATAGATGAAAAAAAGGCCTTAGTTTTTGCTTTCAGTTGACGAACGAGAAGTTTTAGTTAAAACTGTTAACTCTGAGAAATCTGACCAAGAAAACAACCGAGATGTTTTTTTCTGTTGACTGCTTATAGCGACCAGCGAAAGCGCACGCAAGTAGATAACAATAGCATCATCAGCAACAAGAAAAACAATTCAACAAAAGCAAACATCCCGCGCAGAAAATTCCGATAAGGGTCGCGTGGAAGGTTACCCTCTCTCGCCCGCACGCGTTTCACTTTTCTAGAGTTGAAGGTTGGCAAACGGAGAGAGGAACCGAAAGTGAATAATGTAAAATACTTATATGAAGAGAGGAGGAAAGAGAAACCGTAGAAGATGGGTAGACTGAGAAAATAATGACTACAAATTTTACAAGGTAAGGTAAGATAAGTTAAGTCTTTAACTGAACGAATTATAAACTAAGCGCTATCTAATAAAAAGCAAATCAAAGTGAGATTCTATCGTGAACTAGATAGATTGTTTATTGAGAGGGCTTTTTCAATTATATTCTTTGCCTCAAGCTATCCCTAATAAACCCGAGGGTCTAATTTTATGTTTTTTGGCAAAAGGAAACGGTAAGGTGACGTCATGAATGTGTATACTACTTAACAATTATCCATCCCGTTGCAATTTCATATTGCATTAACAATTTAGTCTTGATTATCAGTTCAATGGAAGCTGTAAACTTAACTTTTTTTTCAGATTGCGATTCAAAAGTTTTGTCCACTACTTGCAGACGCTTGACTTTTCTTCCGACAACTTGTGTCCACTTTTTTCAAATCGACACAAGTCTTTTGTCGTTTCGGCACCTCAGTGCAAGTTGCTCTTTGCGCGTGACATCTTATCAAATGAAAACCCCAGAAAATGTTGCGTGAAATACAACTTTTAAAATACTACGAAAGTTCCAGTCTCTCTCTTGCGCCATTGCACTCCATTGCATTGCGATCCAAAAGCTCGCAATGTCATGCGTACTAAGCAGAACTGAAATGGCCCCCAGACGTTTCTTTACGTGTCAACTTGCGTCTACTTGCGTCAGCGCTTGTTGACAGGATGAGTTATTCTGTGTAACACTGAACTAGGGGATGATTTTTTTAAACACGTTGACAGGTTTTGAAATAAAACAGAGAAGAAATGATGTCAGGTGTTCAAAATCATCCACGCGCTGTCTTATTTTAGTGGCAAGTAGACGCAAGTCACTTGTGTAATAAAGATTGTAATACTGCGCAGCGTAGTTAATAAATGTGAATTCAAAATATTATAAAATTGACGCTGTAAGATATTGTAAATGGAGGTTTCGGCAATGCTGCCTTCTTCAGGGTACAAAACTATATCGTTGAAAAGTTCGTTAAATTTGCTCGCATGCCAAAATTCATAAAAGCGCGCGTTAAAAACCAAACGTTAAAAACCAAACGTTTATAAAAACTTTAACAAGACGTTTCGGCCAAAAATCTTCGGCCTTCGTCGGTTTAAAAAATGGCAAATAAGCAAACTCTTATCTAACGTTTCACAAGTCAGTGTCATACACATTTTAGATTACATTATGTCCATTCCTGACTGCAATTTCAGTATATTTCAATTCATGCGAAACTAAAGTCCTGATTCAGGCCACTAGGACTAACAGTTCCATATTTGAAAATGAACCGCATCTCCTGCTTTTTCCGGTATTCTAGGCTGGCTAGGCCTGCCCTCAAAACCGCAACCATCAGATCTTCGAGTGTGTGGTTCTCTCGGTTGAAATGAGCGAGCACAGGAAATTTAACGAACTTTAATTTTCAACGGTCGTGCTATGATTGCTACCTTCTCTACAAGTTCTTTGACAATCAAGTTAAAATGCATGCGAGAAACAGCTAGAAGTTTGAGAACAAGCGGGAAGCGCGAGCGGGATCTCATATGCGCGCGCTAGTAGCCCGAGGATTTATGCGCAAGGCAGCTTGGCCTTTTTTTCTTTTGTGTAGGGCGTCGGGCGTGATTAGGCTGTAAAATAAGCACACCTTGCAGCTTGCGTCTAACTTTCCTTCTTTCCGAACATATACCCAGCAACGCTTTGTACCACGTGGTGGATTTTTAGCGCAACACCATGCACCACTTACGCGGATAACAACATCATTGCTGCAGTTTTGGAAGACAAACCAAAACTGCTCCGTTTGTTAGACGGTTTTCCATGCACTATATTACACGATAACAATTTTTATGCAACATTGTTGCCTTAAAAGACATTCCATATAGCATGGCAGTTTTACATGCAACAACTTCTGATACTGACTTTGCGGCGGCAATAACGCGCGGTAAGCTGGTGTATGAATATTGCGCCATAATGGGTTGGACAATTTTCGGCATAATTTTTGTGCTGTTGGGATATGGAAAAGATTTTTAATCAGCTCTAAAGTTTCCAGCTATTTCTCTATGTTTTTTTTGCGGTCCCAGAGCCGGTCCTCTGAATTAGAAAATTAAAATTTTCTAATTGAAAATAAACTTATTAATTATTACATCACAGACATAACTACAAGGCATTTGCGTACGCGATCGAAAAAAGATGCCTGTTCGGTTATTTCTCACACTGGTTTTGCCAGCTCACAAGGAAAACATTCTGAGTACGCTCCTCAAAACAGAGACCTGTTTCATATCAACGCGGGTTGATTTCTCACGATTCTTAACGCTATAGAAAGTATCTGAGACTTTCCAAGAGAGTGCAGCTCGGTTTCAAGAAGCGATGGGATTTCCGACCCTCTGTTCGTGGAGCTCGCAGATAGGATATGACGTGCATTTCGCAGCTATTCGTCCCTCGTGCTGCCAGCCGATTGACACACACTTCATGATACATTACATCCACACGTGGTTGGAACTCATGAATCCAAGCATTACGCTCTCCACACAACCAAGCATCAAAACAACCCTGCTATCACAGAGACAGCAACGAGTGAATTGCAACTAAACTTAACAGAAAGAGTACGAAAACGTATTGGAAACTTCATCGAGATTCACACTGAAAGAATTTCATCATTACGATTTTTGTGTTTTGGAGAAGGCGACAGCTGATTGGCTTGACTTTGGAGCAGTGATCATCGGAAAAATTTAGTACAAACCCATTTAAACCTCGAAGCATTTTAGACAATGTGTAGCACGCCATGCTATGACGGAGGAAGGATAGGAGAGCTCAGGTGTTGGGAGGGTGCCATTGGCGGCCCCTGAGGTCCACAACAATCGCGTTGAAGAAGGCGTCGGTGAATAGCTACTTTTTAAAAAGACGGACAGCGAAAAATAAATCAGACTTTTGAAGACGAGGAGTGGCAAATGGAAGGGGACGAATGAGGAGAGCGCCCAAAGGCAGCAAACTATTGACAGAATGAAGGGAACCCACAAATGACTGAGAAGACAAGAAATGCCTGTTTTTTGTTTGGGCCTCTTCTTGGAAGCGAGGCTCATTAACACTGGACGACTTGTTACTGATACTGACTTTATGACTGATTCTTCTCTCTTTCTTCCTTTTCTACCTTCTCAATTCTTACTAAGTATTAAAATAGTCAAATTTAGTTACTTATATTTCTATATATGCCATTACTTTTCCCTTAATTGCCTTTCGCCTGTTGCTCTTATAGGTAGCGGGTGCACAAGACCAAGAATTCAAGTGCTGGTAACTCAGTGTATCGATTATTTTTGATATTTTCTTTGGTTACTTTCTTTTTAGTTGGGGGCCTGGTAAGGTGATTACTTACTTGACAAACGCTCTAACAACAAACAAACGCAATACAAACATGACTGTGACTGACTGCTTTATGACGTACATTCACCCTCCCCAGGCCCTCTCATGAGGGCAGGGTGAGGTGGTGGCGCCACGGAGTCTGCGTGGAGCAACGTCACATTCGCCTCTCGGGGAGTAGCGACCCCGCCCAACCCAAGTCTGTGCCCTCCCCTGGGGGGAGGGAGACAGCCGCCGTGCCTCAGTAGTCTGTCAGTCGTGGTGTGGTTGTCAGTCTTCTCTGTGCTTGGTATATTTAACCTTTATAGTTAATATTAATTATAATCGTGCGCACTGTGCTTGCTATGCTAATAACTAATTACGTCCACCGCACTTCTTGGCTTTCCGACTTCCGGTTTCTCTGACTTCTGGTTTTGCCAGCAGAACCGAAAGTGAGGGAAACAGGAAGTCAGGTGGCTTGGAGGTAAGGTGGAGATTCTGAACTATGCTGCTTACCTATCTTTTTCTTTTTCTTTCTTTTTCTGTCTTCCTTTATTCGTAGCAACCAATATACAATCGTTTCTTCGGTGTCGGGATCAATACAGGGCGTTTATCTCCCTTATTGTGACCGATGTCGCTAGAGCGAGAATCCAAAGGTTGCTACGACTTTTTTACTTTTTTATTTTTAATCGATATTGCGGATCGTTAACTCGATTTGCGATATCGACTTGGCTCTTTATATTGCCGCCGCTGCTTCGCATTTTTTTCGATATCGTACCGTTAGCTCGGAAACGATATTGATATGGCTTTTTTGACTGTCGTCTTATAAGTAAGAAATCACTGTCCTCATTGAGCAATCGATGGTGACAGCAATATCATGGCGACAGTTGCTCGCATTGCACTCGTTGCTGCCGCTGCCTTTTTTCTTTTTTTTTTTTTAATTTAATATAATTATTTCTGTATAGTTTATTTTTTACTTACTAATGGTTTCAGTTTAGGTCTTTTCAGAGAGAGAGAGTGATGATGGTGATACAAGACCAAGATCAACTGATTTATAGGAGCAGAGGGGGCAATATACACTACGCGTTCAAGAACCTTTGCTTTCAAGGAGATTAAAGACTTCATCAAACCATGGTAATTTGGATTTTTAAGAACCGCATAAGTTGATCCATGTGGAAACAGGTCCAACCTTCAAGCCTTATTGCGAACCTCGTCTTCAGATCGAGATTAAGTCCAACATATACTTGGTGCCTGCTAAAGAGCAGGCGCCATCTTGGATTTAATAGGAATCGCAATGAAGGCGAGGTTGGTCCGCTCTCGATTCGCGACAAATTCGCCTTGTTTCCTATATGTTCCCTGTGATCAATGGTAGTAACCTTATTTATTTTCTTTCCTGTTACCTTTTCTTTCTGTCTGTATACTTATCTTTCTCTTCATCTGACGCCTGACGACCACTAAAACTGATAACAAGTAACAAGTAACGCAGCACCAGTGTGTCACGGCCTTAACGACTGAAACTCTCCTGACCGTGCTATCATTCAGTTATTTGCCAGGTGTCGCTTCGTGTTGCCTTTTTGGAAGGAGTGTTGTGCGGTGTGGTGTCTAACTTCCCGAAAACAACAGTTTTTTGTATCGAACAACAAGGGTGGTTCAAATGGGAAGTAACCTCAACAAATGTCCCTGCACGTTATAACTGGTAGAAATTGGTTGCCGACATAGTAGACACCACCTAATGTAAAGTGAATTTGTGAATTTATTGTTAATGTTTTTATTCCAGTTAATTTGAATAAAAGATAACAAATGTTCCCTTTATTTATTAGTCTTTCTACCCTCCTTCAAAGAACTGCTGCGTACTTTTTCCACGATATCCGCTTCGCCCTTCAATTTTGACCTTCTACGAAGCCATTTCTAAGCCATTTCCAAGGGTAACGATCCTCCCCTCTCCCTTGGCATTTGTCAGATATTTCTCATTTTTCCAGCAATGGAAAGAAAAGTTTGCATATTTTACCGCTTGTGTCAACTTTTCAGCATCATAACTTTCCACAACTGTAAGGACTTTCTCCAACAACAAATAACTGAACGTTAGAGATTTTCGGTACTATTTGAACCATATCATACTGACAAAAGTCACACGGAAAGCAGATGAGAAAAAATTCACTAAAGGTACTTGTCTGAGTTCGACTGAGTACTATTTCGTAAGGTGTAAGCTTTTTTCATTCATTGAACTGTAGCAACGCATGCACGCAGCCCCACCGGCGGTTTTGGCGCCTTTTTTGACTTTTTTGTGAGAGTCATGTAATCAATATGCCGGTCATTCCAACTTTCCCCGTCTTTTTTCAATTGTTACCTTTTCGTTGCGAGAGTCTAATCTCTTAAATTTGGGTACCGAGGAGATATTCCATGGCCGAATTTCAAAATTTGGACGCCATTTGAACGGGTAGAAAAAAAAATTCAATTTAATTCAATTCAACTCCTTCCATTGACCGAAACTAAAAGGGGCAACTTTCTTTTCAGGACGGATATTTTCCAAAAGTTCGACTTCCATTAACCTCCCTCGCGGGCCCTCGCGGGCCCTCGCGGACGCTCTTTTGGCTCTTCTCGTTGGGGAGGGAAGATTGCGTGACGAGCCAACAAGATTGAAAGCTTTCTGATGTTATAAAACGCGAACGGAAACCGTCGTTTGAACGTAGCTTAACCAGAAAACAGGAAGATTTAGGTCACGCGCTAAGCAACCAAAATTTTTCACAACGCGAGGAAAAAAAACTAGGGAGGTTTTTGAAAGATAAACTGGACGTACCCTTCCACCTTTGCGTTGCTTTGCGTATTGAAAGGAATCAGTGCATCATGTAAAAGAAGAGTAATTACTGCTAGGGTGTCTTGAAAACGAAGACCTCCAAAACCCGTAAGACCTCTAAGACTCCAAAGATCCCAAAAGTTGAAAACGAAGACTCCTCGATTTTTTTTTTGGGGGGGGGGGGGTGGGAGAGGGGGGAGTAACATTTCAATTAAATGTAATGTATACTTGTACTCTCCTTTTCGATCCTATGCTCGGAAGGGGGTGAGGGTTGATAATTTTTAAATTTTTTTCAGTACTTTTATATTAGAGAATATTATTTTCTTCTTTTTTCAACCTACTGTTCCCTGATCTTATACCTCCCCCTCCACCCCAGAAATGGTTATTTCTGAGGGGAGGTGGGGGTTGAGCCTGAGAGCAGTCTCAATCTAAATGGTGTATTGTGTATACTTAGATCTTTTAGATATTCCATCCCCCGATGTTATACCCCCTCCCCCCGAATGTTTTTCCCTGAGGGAAAAAGAATGGGGGCTTATTGTCCTTATCCCTCACCCCCTAGCAAGGTTATTCCCGAAGTGAGAGTGTGGGGTTGAGAATTAAGTCTCGACTTGAAAGAGCCAGAAGACCAGAAGACGCACAATTTTCCATTTTGCTATACAAAGCCATTCCTGAATAAAAAGTCACAAGTAGACAACGGAACTTTTCCACATTTTTCAGAAAAGCTCTTAACAACTGCAGCATTGTATCATTTCAATGAACACGACAAAGTAAATCTGCATAAAACATCAAATGTACTTTCAGTCTTCCAGGAATTACTTCAAATATCCTGAGAAACGTATCGCCACACTGAATTCCTCGGAATTTATATATCTTCACTTTATTTCAAACTCTTTGCCTTCTCAAAAACCTGGCTTCCTACATGAAACAGAATTTCTCCGCTATATGTTATAAGTGTTCTTTAGTGTATTTTAATTTCCTCAATTCGAGGGTCGCGAAATTGAGGCAAATTTGGTGACACGGTACCGCATATTTATACCTGAGAAATCTCACAAGCTTCTGGCATGGGAAACGCAAGCTATTCACGTACACAGCCTGGAATGGTCTGCCACGAAGCCACCGATGGCGACCACGCCGGAATCCTTGTAGCGTAGTTTGATGCGAGTGCCGCTTTTAATACGGTTACCACTATTCACTCCCGCATTCACGAGTTGGCTCACAGGAGCCTTTGATTTAATTTTAGTGAATATTTTCTCAGCTGTCACTTTTACCAGTATGATATGGTTCAAAAATTACCCGAAAAATGTCTAAAGGTTTGAGTTATTTGTTGTTGGAGAAAGTCTAAACAGCTGTGAAAAGTTATGATGCTGCAAAGTTGTTAAGCAGTTTTCGCAAACCCACTGATTGAACTCTGTCAGCTTTCACTGTTTTCTTGCTCATGTTGAACTGGAAAAAGAGCTTTTTGCTGCTTGGAATCAAGTTCCGTGGCCATACAAAGGAACAAGCAAAACAACAACCGGCTACATGGATGGACTTTCTAACCAGGTAAAAAGATACGCTAAAAAATTATACCTTCTTTACCTTCTCACATTCGCAAAACCGCAGCTGGTTTCTTGGCTATAAACAAAGCCATTTCTGATACCGGGATATAAAACAGTGGAGGATGCATTTGACTGTGACCGACACCGAGTTGAAAGATTTGGATTGGTTTCTGGGTTTTAGTCAAGATACGTACTTCCCTGCGTACTTCAAAATAAGGTTAAAAATCTTTTCTTTCATGTGTTTTCACTCCCGCGGGTATGCATGAAAACTTGTCGTTTTCACGTTGTCACGATGGCCCATATCATTCGGACAGCTGAACCCAGAAGATGACTTCTCCCTCTTGGATAACGCGGGCTCTGGAAACGAGATTCCAGAGCTATTCCCTTTTGCGCATGACTGGCGCATGACGTGGTCAAGGCCGCTCGGTTGAGAAAAGATAACATCGGCCTAAGGGAGGTGACGTCATCGGGTTATTCTTCGGAGCAGCCATGAACCGAGATCCGATTATACCGGAAATTGACCTGCATTCACTCTCTTTCAGTAGTAATGGCGGACGACGTCGGGGAAATAAAGACTTCGAACGTTTGTTAGGATTCGTTATGGTAGAATACAGAGTTCTTTCTACTTTCGTTTCTCGGCGTCTGAACACTGACCTCAAGGATTTTACGCTCGATTTGTGGAAGAAACGTGGAACTATGAAAACAGTCAAGATTTGCTCAGGTAACATCGACCTAGGGAAGCTAACATCGACCTAAAGGAGGTTAACATCGGCCTACGGGAGGCTAACATCGACCTAAGGGAGGTACGTTTTATAGCACCACGTTTGTATCGTATGTGTTATACTGGCACAATCGTACACATGGAAAGCTTATTTGCAAGCATTAAAACTTACAATCTTGCAGGAGCTTTTCTAATCATTGACCTGAGTGTGATTTCATTAATTTTATTACCAACTGTAAATATTTTGAAGCGTCAGATTTTTAATTCATTGATTTAAGTTTTGTATTACACATAAGATACATTAGTTTTTAATAGCATCTTTTAGCATTTTTATTCATGGCAAATTTTTAATTTTTAATTTTCGAGGTCCTTTTTGTAAGCCACTTTTTAGTGAAAAAGTTTCCTCATTAAAGATTGTCATTATTATTATCCACCTACAGGAGGTTAACATCTACCTAAGGGAGGTACAGTGGCTTACAGTGTATATTTTATAACTTATGTATCCTTAAAGTCAATTCATAGGCATAGAAGCTTACTCTCTAGCAGGGAAACTTGGGATCATAAGGAGCTTTTCTACCATTGACTTGAATTTCATAAATATTTTCATTTTTACAACTCATAACATCCGCCTATAGGAGGTAAACATCTACCTAAGGGAGGTTATGGTATTATAATAAGGAAGGATGGACTTGAAGAAAGCTTACGAATCTTAAGGGGCTTTTGCATTTCGTGTACATGCCGTTTAAGAATAAATTTATTTATAAAGAATTATTATTATTATTATTATTATTATTATTATTATTATTATTATTATTATTATTATTAAAAGAAATGATTTAGAAATACATGAAACAAGAAATATGAGTGATAGGAACCGACGGTTCGGTTCCTATCACTCATATTTCTTGTTTCATGTATTATTATTATCATTATTATTTTTTGAAAAGCCTTTTAATCTCACTAGAATGAGATTAATGAGAGTTTTCTCATTTTTTTTATTTACAGTCATAACATGGAATATAATATATCATTATCAATATTATTTTTTGGCAACACACTGACCTATGCTGGGCCATTTATATTCATCTAATGAAACAATTTTACAGCCATAAAGATTTGCTGTGAGAGGTGTTATGGGTTTAAATAAAAAAAAATGCAGGTGCATTAAAATAGCATAATAGCTGTTATGATGATATAAGGCAATTGTTTTCTTGTTGTTGTTGTCGTTTTTTCTTGGTTGACCCCACCAACCTGTAATTTCCACATTAAATTTTGCTAGAAGTGACTGTTTATGACTGTTGAAATGATAGATCATTTTTAAAAAAAAATTTATTTTAATTTAATTTGTGATCACTCACAAGAGGTTTGACTGTTTGACTGCTTACTACAGTACATTAACAATAATGGTTTTATTTTATTTCTTTTCAGAATGCAATACTTAAACTGTGCAGACCGCTGAAGAAACTGCTACTTCAAAGACACCTATGACTCATCAATTCCTCAAAAGACAATGTGTACAACAGATGTTGTTGAACTGTTATTGTCAAGCTTGACCTCTCGTCATGTGGCAAAATTATGTAAAATTTGATATTCAAGTTTGTAGGGTTAATTGACGGAGGATCTCCCATATAATGATGGATTGGATGCAAATGGTCATAATTTTGTTCCTCTCTGGCAGGAAATTGTGTAGATTGGTATATATGTACCACTTAGAGTGCAAAGATACAAAATGACCAACATTTTTAAGTAATGTTTAATTGGAAGAAAGATTCTTAGTCCTTTCTAGAACTTAAGGACGGTGCCTACTATTGTTACTGCGCATACGTTCAGGTTCTGTGCATCTGGAGATACTTGGGTTTCCTATGGGTGGTGCCTACTATTACAGGGATATTTTTGCGCACTTTAAAACTATGCGGAGAAAGCAGAACTTAGCAAGTTCAAATTCAAGTTCAAGTTCAAATTTGGTATCCAAAAAGAAAATTGGGGGGAAATCATGCATTTTTCAGAGATAATAAAGCTTCAATTTGGAAAAAAGCGCCATACGTTGCTTTGTATTTTGCTGCTTTTTAGAATAATTGTTGCTTGGTTATCTCTAAAAAATGCGTGGTTACCCCCAATTTCCTTAAATTTGGCTTTCAATACCTGCTACCAAGATCTGCTTTTCCCGCATAGTGATAAACTGTGCAAAAATACTTTGCTATTAGTAGGCACCGTCCTTAAGCAGTTGTGAAAAGAAATCCACGGCTAGCACTTATGCTCTTACTTGTATATATGACAAAATCTCTTCCGCCATTGACAATAAGGAATGCACAGTTGGTATTTTTATAGACTCGTCCAAGGCCTTTGACACCGTTGACCATAACATTTTGATTTCAAAATTAGAGCATTATGGTGTTTGTGGCACTTCACTTAGAGGGTTCGAAAGCTATCTAAGCAATAGACAACAATATGTGGAATTTAATGGTGTCAGTTCGGAGTCTTGCGAAATTAAGTGCGGGGTGCCTCAGGGTTCTATACTAGGTCCCCTACTCTTTCTACTCTATATAAATGACCTGTGTAACGTGTCAAAGGTCGTGGATTTTATTCTTTTTGCAGATGATACAAATATATTTTTCTCCCACAAAGATTTTAACTTGCTTCCTGGAATCTTGAATTCTGAAATGCTTAAATTAACTCAATGGTGTCGAGCAAACAAGCTGTCCATTAACTTTAAAAAATCAAATTTTATGGTTTTTAGACCACCCCAAAGGAGGAAAACACTTGATATATCTATTCAAATTGACAACAATGCAATTGAACGTGTGAAAGAGACAGTATTTTTAGGTGTTATCCTCGATGAGCATTTGTCATGGAAGCCTCACATTCTTAGTGTTTCTAGAAAAATATCAAAATCAATAGGTATTTTTTATAAGTCTAGTTTTTGCCTTCCCAAAACCTCCTTACGCTCCTTGTACTATAGTCCAGTTTACCCTTACTTAATTTATTGTGTTTCTGTGTGGGGATCGACATATCAGTCTAATTTAAATCGGATTATTGTTCTGCAAAAGAAGATAATCAGAATAATATCTAAAGTTTCTTTTGATGCTCATACTGGTGTTCTTTTTAAAGAACAGCAGATTTTAAAATTCTCTGACATTTATTTATACCAAATAGGTAAATTTATGTATCTTTTTAAAAGAAGCTTACTTCCAAATTTTTTTCACGATATGTTTACTCTTGCAAGCCAGATACATTCTTATAATACAAGAAATTCCAACCTTTTCTATATACCTTATTGTCGAACTAATCTTCGAAAATTCTCAATTCGGTTTCAAGGTCCTACGTTTTTCAACTCGCTTAGTCGTGAAATTCAAAACAGTGAAAGTATCAGTTTGGCAAAAGACTTAGAAAATTCCTTCTTTCTAAGTTAAATTGACTCTTTCTTGAGCTACACACCTTTTTCTTTCTTTTTTTTTTTCTTCTTTTAAAAAAAATTTAATTGGAATTTTCATTCAGTACCATTAACTTCTTGGTTTTTTTCTTTAGTTCCAGGACGCCTATAGTTAATAAGCCCCAGGCTTCTATATAGGCTTCCTAGCCTTTAACACATTTCATCTTGTAAATAGTTTATTAGGAATATTGTGTATCATCTTTAATGTATTTATGTTGTATTTTTTGGTTAATGGCAAATAAAAAATGAAGCAGTCAAACAGTCAAACCTCTTGTAAGTCAGATCACAAATTATATTTAAATAAATTCTGACATATTAAGGGTTATATTTTTTAAAACTGATCTATCATTTCTACAGTCATAAACAGTCACTTCTAGCAAAATTTAATGTGGAAATTACAGGTTGATGGGGTCAACCAAGAAAAAAATGACAACAACAATAAGAGAACAATTGCCTTTCACTGTATTCCATGTTATGAGTGTAAATAAAAAAATGAGAAAACTCTCATTTATCTCATTCTAGTTAGATTAAAAGGCTTTTCAAATAATGATAATAATAATAATAATTATTATTATTATTATTATTATTATTATTTATAAATAAATTTATTCTAAAATGGCATGTACACGAAATGCAAAAGCCCCTTAAGATTCGTAAGCTTTCTTCAAGTCCATCCTTCCTTATTATAATACCATAACCTCCCTTAGGTAGATGTTTACCTCCTATAGGGCAATGTTATGAGTTGGTGAAAATGAAAATTATGAAATTCAAGTCAATGATAGAAAGCTCCTTATGATCCCAAGTTTCCCTGCTAGAGAGTAAGCTTCTATGCCTATGAATTGACTTTTATAATACATAAGTTATAAAATGTACACTGTGAGCCACTGTACCTCCCTTAGGTAGATGTTAACCTCCTGTATGTGGATGTTATGAGTTGGCAATAAATGAAATGACACTCAGGTCAATGATTAGAAAAGTTCTTGCAAGATTGTAAGTTTTAATGCTTGCAAATAAGCTTTCCATGTGTACGATTGTGCCAGTATAACACATACGATACAAACGTGGTGCTATAAAACGTACCTCCCTTAGGTCGATGTTAACCTCCCGTAGGCCGATGTTAACCTCCTTTAGGTCGATGTTAACCTCCTGTAGGCCGATGTTACCTGAGCAAATCTTGACTGTTTTCATAGTTCCACGTTTCTTCCACAAATCGAGCGTAAAATCCTTGAGGTCAGTGTTTAGACGCCGAGAAACGAAAGTAGAAAGAACTCTGTATTCTACCATAACGAATCCTAACAAACGTTCGAAGTCTTTATTTCCCCGACGTCGTCCGCCATTACTACTGAAAGAGAGTGAATGCAGGTCAATTTCCGGGATAATCGGATCTCGGTTCGTGGTAGCCTCCCACGCAGTCGTTTTTAGGGGACTCGCCTAAAAACGACTGCGTGGGAGGCTGCTCTGAAGAAAAACCCGATGACGTCACCTCCCTTAGGCCGATGTTATCTTTTCTCAACCAAGCCGCTCTGGGGTCTGGGTCTGCGTGGGAGGATTGAGGACTCTGGGTAATTTTATTTGAGCTGTTTGGCGGAATCGGAGTAGGAGTACTTCATTTCGCGGGAAAGATTTCTCAAGCTTCAAGGTTTACCTTCACCACTGGGCCAGTTAGACGAGAAAAGTGCGGTAATGGCTTTTTATGAGCGGCATTGTCCTGCTTATCTGGAAGAGGACGAGTTCGACTGGTTTTTCAAGGAACGTGGCGCTTATGTAAGCTTAAGTTTATTGTATACTTTACATATTCTCAATCCTGATAGTTTTGTTTGTTGGCATCTTTTACTAATCGGTTTTTTAATGGTTTTATTCCTCAACTCATTGATTTTACTCCCGGATCCTCCACTTCCTAGTAGTGTAAGTGTTCATTATCTGTAGTTTCTGAGTTCGCGATGATCATGAAAGAAAATTGCTTCCGTTTGCGGAAATAAGTTAGGTAGGTGTACCAAGTACCAATTTCGGATCTTGTGTCTTATAGGGGGCCTCGATCGATGGTAACAGTCGATATGTCGGTCGACTCACGTTCGACTGACGGTTGATATCTCGGTCTAGCCTCGGTCGCTACTCGGTCGACACTCGGTTGATAATTGGGGATGACTCGGTCGATGTTGTACCGCTATGGCGGTCGTTGTGTCGACCGAGGTGGCTGTCGGCCGATATAGATAGCAATACACTGACACTTCACCGATACTTCATCAATATTTCACCGCTTAGCGGTCGATAGTATCGGCCGATATATCGGTCAATATTCTATCGACATGTTTTTTCAACACTTCGTCCTTATCTCGATTGACATTCGTGTACATAGCGCACCGCTATATCGGTCGTCAGATCAGTTGATGGCCAATATAATAACGACCGATAGTCGGTCGATAGTCTGTCGTTATCTCATTTTATTCTTCCACTATTGCATCATTTTACAATATTAGGTCAAGAGAACGCGCAAAAATATGCCAGCATATTACACTGTAGTGTCCCGGTTTAACCGGTTTAGAACAAAGCAAAATCCTCGTTCCTTTTTCGTGGCGACCGAGTATCGGTGGATGCATCGACCAATACTTTACCGATACTTGACCGACGGTTCGCCGATATATTGCCGACACACTGCCGATGCTATCGCGACCGACTGTCGGTCGATCTCTCGACCGAAGGTGATCCAATGATCGGTCGATACGTCACCTAAATAGCAGTCGATGCTCGACCAACACTCGCCCGCTACTCGACCGACAATCAACCGATACTCGGTGGATACATCGACCGAGATATTGACCGTGAGTCGACTGACATATTGACCGTTACCATCGACCGAGGCCCCCTATAAGACACAAGATGCCCAATTTCTCTGATCAATGTTGATGCTAAAATAGGATCAAAAGCAATTACAACAAGACTTCAGAGAGTTCTACCAGACATCATACATCACAATCAGAATACGTTTATAAAAGGTAGAACCATTCTTGATGCTGTACGTACAATTGATGACATTAATTTTTTCAGTATACAGAGACGGAAAATAGGTGGAGTGCTAGCTGGGTTTAAACATATTACAAAAACATTTCTAGCAGCGATGAATGACCGCTCCAGGAACTAGTACTCAGAAGGTCTTAGGTTTGACTCCTGATAGGAGCACTCGGATTTCATTTTCCAAGTATACCTGTGTCACTTTCTGGAATAATACATAATTCTCATTCTTTTTTTTACATTTTTAATAATAATAATAATAAAAACGCACAAAAAAGAACAAAGCCAATATCCAGCCATCTTGAACGAACAAGCTTGGTCAATAAATGATTTATTATATAGCTTTATCTTCAAGTTAAAACTACAACAAAACAAAACAGAACATGAAAATGTTCTGCTTGGAATGAAATTCATCATAGCCGGCTGGTAAGAGTAATTTCCAGTGCATTTTTGGATTAGTGTGTAATCATGGAAAACAAGGAATCCTAAATTATCGGATCTTGTGTCTTATAGGGGGCCTCGATCGATGGTAACGATGGATATGTCGGTCGATGCACGGTCGATATCTCGGTCAATGTATCCACCGAGTATCGGTCAAGTAGCGGGCGAGTGTTGGTCGAGCATCGACCGCTATATAGGCGACCTATCGACCGATCATTGGATCACCTTCGGTCGAGAGATCGACCGACAGTCGGTCGCGATAGCATCGGCAGTGTGTCGGCAATATATCGGTGAACCGTCGGTGAAGTATCGGTAGAGTATCGGTCGATGCATCCGCCGATACTCGGTTGACACGAAAAAGGAATGAGGATTTTGCTTTGTTCTAAACCGGTTAAACCGGGACACTACAGTGTAATACGCTGGCATATTTTTGCGCGTTCTCTTGACCTAATATGGTAAAATGATGCAATAGTGGAAGAATAAAATGAGATAACGACAGACTATCGAACGACTATCGGTCGTTATTATATTGGCCATTAACTGATCTGACGACCGATATAGCGGTGCGCTATGTACACGAATGTCAATCGAGATAAGGACGAAGTGTCGAAAAAACATGTCGATAGAATATTGACCGATATATCGACCGCTAAGCAGTGAAATATCGATGAAGTATCGGTGAAGTGTCGGTGTATTGCTATCTATATCGGCCAACAGCCACCTCGGTCGATACAACGACCGCCATAGCGGTACAACATCGACCGAGTCATCCCCAATTATCGACTGAGTGTCGACCGAGTAGCGACCGAGGCTCGACCGAGATATCGACCGTCAGTCGAACGTGAGTCGACCGACATATCGACTGTTACAATCGATCAAGGCCCCCTAGAAGAGACAAGATCCAAATTATCTTAAGGCTCTAAATTTATAATGGCTTAAAAGGAGTATACAAATTATTGAGAATGAAAAATTTAGATTTTCGCAAGTGCGGGAAGATTTTAATAGAAACCGACAAACTCGTAAATAATAAACAGTTTTACACAGTTTTTGGCCTTCAATCAACTGCAATCAATAATTCTTGAATGAGACAATACATTTCGAAATTATATGCAAACATAAGCCAACAAATAGAGCAGGAAAATCAGAAATTAAACTGGGCGAAACTTTGATAAGATTTTGTTGTTTACAACAAGCAAGACGCGGCTAAATTAAAAACGGGAGGCTTCTTCGGTGAACTTGAGAAAAACACTTTTCTGTTCACTGTTCTAAACACTTAACACAACTTTCGCTACGCTCTGATTTAAATACAGTCGGGCATTGCAAACCTAGATAACTAATCAATTTAGTACTCAACTTGAGTCAATGAGTTTTACAAAATCAATCTATCTACACACAGAGCAACTCACCGATTCAACTAACATTCATTGTAGCTGAAACAAAATTTTCACTACACCAGAATGATTCCATTCTCTTTCCTTTCCTTAAGGAAAATGTTGAGAGTTTACCGAACATTTTAGTGAGCATTTTCCCCCAGAACAACTAGAAAATCGAATAAAAGATTGCATTGTTGCTCGGGATTAAATTTTCAAACTTTTAAACAAACGGACAGGCAACGGGTAATCCCGATTGGGCAAGATAGCTCCATCTTGCCCGCTCGGGTAGCCAATCACAGTGCAGGATTTGACTCATCTTGCCCACTCATGGAGCCCGCCATATAATAATTAGCCATTAGTATTACACTCAGATCAGCAAATACAGGGTATTTTAGTAGACAATGAAGAAGTCAAATTAGAAATATTTGTCAATGACTTGACACTTTTTCTTAGGAACCAAATCTCTCTTAACCCCCCTTTTCAACATTATAGAACAATTCACGCTATGCTCTGGCCTTGAAGTTTATAGGATACAGTAATCAGTTCCATTGAACTGCATTGTGTGTTCCTACTGTGGATAATTTCTTACGTCATTTGTGTGCACTTAGTGCGCCCATTGAAAACACTGGAAATATACATGTACCTCATTCCTTTTTCTTTTAGTCATTTCCTCACTGGCCGTTTGTACAGTATGAAGACAGTACACATGCAAAATGCATACAAATTAAACGAATGAACATTCTGCAGTACCCGTGATCAGGTAGTGGCCATCTTTAAACTCGACCCAGTCTCCTCTCAGCCGTAAAGATTTTCAAACAGGATTTTCATGCTTTGAGGATCAATACTTTGACAACAAGCCGTTTACCACCACTTTTTAATGCATGAACTTAAATGACACAAGGGTATCTACCATATGTCCCAATTTAAAGAAAAGTTTCAAATTCTGCTTTAAAATACATTGATTTTAATGCTGTAAAGAACATGTCATTAGGTAGTGCTGGGTATGTGCGTACGCAAGGAATTCTTAATTTTGTTGAACTTCTCTAATAACTTAATCCAAGAAGTGCTTTTTTAGAAATTTTGATGTCCCTTTCTACTAACTAAGGTTAAGTAATGAGAACCTTGTTGGTCGCAAAGTTGCTATGAAGGCCATCCATGTCATGCAAAAACTAGCACGGTGACCCCTGTGTCTTAATGCATATACATAACGTGATTACCAACTGGACAAAGTTTGAGAAATGTTTTAATACTCCCTCTTTTTAGGTGGAGTCACCAAAAATTGACAAACCAGAATCCATTCTTTTGGGCAATCAGAAAAACACATTTGATATTTTTCTGTGTTGAATATGAACATAAAAGTTAAAAAAGCAGTCAAAATTGTGGGAAGTTGAATTTTGATGAATTTAGATAGTCAAGACATTAATTTTGTCATTCCTATTTTTATGGGCTGGTTTAGTATATGTTAACAAGAATGTAATTAAAGAAGCCAATGAGATAATATTCCAATTCATTTGGAAAGGAGAAGATAAAGTCAAAAGGTCAACTTTAATAGGCGAAGTAGAGAATAGTGGTTTGGAAGCGCCACATTTCAAATCGATATGTTGATTACTCATTGATATCACTGATCATCGATTAGTTATGATTGGTATATAATACTCAACTTAAACCTATTCTTAGACCATCATGAACAATCAAAATGACGTGCAAAATATATTATTTCTTTTGAAGTGTCTAGGGTCCTGTATTTTTCATTCTTAAAGTATGTTGCTCGAGAGCAGCTCTTTTTGATTATACAATGTCATAAAACTGTCAGCAACAAAATTTGCTCAAGATTTCAAGTGAGGGTAAAACATTGTTTTGAGGGGGTTCAAACTCTGCGGAGGGGGATCTGTAAATTTTGACCGCGGGGGTACAAATCCACTGTGACACCGGTTCAAATGTTGTGCAGTACCCAGTTGAGTAAAGCTGAACTATAGCCCAAACTCACTGTAATCCAGTTGTCAGTTGTGCTAGACCAAATTACTATGTCATAACAATGCAGACACACCAGAAAAATTTATCCTTATAATAACTAATAATATTTTTTAATGGAATCCGCTAAAACACAATCAGGGTGGCAAAGAAGGGTCCACTTAGGGTAAAAAAACTCAACCTTGTTATATCTTTGTTTTTCATACATGGTTTGGAAGGACATCTAGTGATTGCTGCTATGTAATCTAGAAGCATTCGTTTCTGGTTTTAGAGATATGCCCTAGTTAATAAGAGTCAATTTTGGGGGTATGCACACTACAAAATTGGAAAAGGAATGAGCAAACTATAATATACAGGGCTTCACATTCATCCAATCAAGTCAATTCTAAACTTCTACAAAAAAGCATTATACTATGATATGGGAAATACATATGTAAAAGGGGACGAGCTGTTTTCTTAGGGATTGGCGGTACGGACACTGCAAACTTTGTACCAGAATAAGTCTCCTCATTCCTACTGTATCAGTAAGGTGACCGAAACATCTAATTTTCATTAAATTTATAAAATTACATCTAACTAACTGAACGTCTCATGTTAACTGTAATTGTGTTTGGTTAAAGTTTTGATTTTTTTTGTAAATTGAATAACTGTATGTTCAAAAAAATATATTAGAATTATATTGTATATCTGGAAATCAAAATTTTTTCATAATAAGAAAGTGTAACATCTACTTTTATAAGAAAATGAAATCAACTAAAGAGTAGAAAGAATCCGAAAAGGCAAGAGTTGCAAATTTCAAGTGACCCTCCATAATGTTAAAATATTATTTAGCCTATTTCTGACCCCTTGACCTGCTACAGATTTTGGACAATCTTGCACTACAGTTGCTATTTTGTCTTTAAAATTTTTGTCTCAGGAAACCTTTGATGATAAAAGGCAGATAAGTCAAATGAAACAACTCAATTAGAGTTTTTTCAACATATAACATGGTCCTTTTGAACTTTTCCACCCTGATTGTGTTTTAGTCAAATGCTAATTTGAAACTAATGCAAGAAATCCCCCTTCATAGACTGGAGAAGGGATGTGTCAAGGTATCTTTTTTTGTAAAGCTTTCATACACGTAGCAAGGTTTGAAAATTTGTGGGAAAAATGGTAAGGCAACTTAAAATGTTTTGGAGTACAGTTCCAAAGTCAAACTAAAGTTAATTTTTTTAACCTTTATTATTGACAAGCGGAAACAATTTAATTAATGCATCAGTTAATACTAACCTCCTATGCAGACGTTCTTTAGCTCTTTACGTCATGCAATCCTCCCCTGGAATGTCTAATCAAGAGAGCACTTGCCATTTCCATTCACAGGCCACCAACCAATCATAGGCGGGTTGCAAGTTATTGTAAACCGGAAGTGATTGTGATTTCAATTTTGTGTGAGAAAATGATGGACTTAAGTGTGCCTATAAGACGTGTGCGAAACGTTCTCGTTAAGGGAGTTAAATTGTCATCAGAAGGAAGCTAATAGTTAAGAGTCCTTGCCAATCTTTGATTTTTAAACAGCTGGAAGTTGACTGCAACATGATAATATTTTTCAAGCATGCAGTTTGGCAGCTCAGATAAAAAGTTTTGGCAATACCTAAATCTAAATATTACCTTAAGTTTAATATAAAGCATGTTGATATGCCCTAGAATATTTGTGCATTTATTGTGACACTTATAAGCGCATGGGAGCCCCGTGGTGGGAATGAATTACATGGCTCACAAAACACAAAGGTTCAAAAATTAATATCTCCGAGAATACTTGTGCTATGTAAGAGATTGATCTGTCTGTGTAAAGCTTGCATCATGTAAAGTAAGGAAAATTTATCAATTGTTGCCCAACGAAAGTATTTCATTTGAAAATGGCCTACAAGTTGCTTACAATATGATAATACTGTTTACACCTGCAGGGAGTAAAATGGTTTTAAAAGTCTACCTCTGTGAATAATAATACTAGTTTCTAAATGAATGTTAAGAGAAGGAGAATACAAGAAAAATACTCTTAGGTGCTTAGCAGAAATATATTCCTATACTGAGGGAAAAACTCAATAAAAAAACAAACAAACAAACAAACAAACAAAAATGGTTCTGTGTAGTACCACCACAACCTGTTTAAAAAGACTGATGAAAATACAACATTAGTAGGGTAGGAAACTTTGAGTATACATACACGAGGCACCTTTTCTATCACAAGGGACAATGCATTGTAGGGTGATTTTTAAAAGCGGTCATGGAGGAAGAAGAGAATATATACGCACAGGTCATCAAAGCGTATGTGACACAGGTCACCATGCAAGCGTGATTTAAGAGTTTGTATGGCTCTAAAATTAAATAGAAATTTAGACAACAATATTCACACAAAACCCACAAAAAATGTTTAAGTCTGAAGAAGCTTACCCAGTGTGTTTTGCTGTGTTTTTTAAGGCTTCTTAGTGCTTCCAAACACCATTTTGATCGGTTTATCTCTCAGCGGCTGGTCCACGTGCAGCACTGTATTATGTTAATGGAAAGGTTGGAAACTACAATTCGAATTACAATGAAATTTCGTGCGTCACTTGAGGAGAGCACTTTGAAAACCTTGCTAAAATTTGCTTGAAACTTAAGCACTTGGTTACCTGCCTCACCATATGTCAAGAAGAATGATGTGCAGTCCTTCTTGGGCAGCTCATTTTTGGAGAATTTCATTTTTTGAGACACAGGCCTTTGTTGAAAACAAAGTTCATTGCCAAATTTTCGGATGCCATTTTTTGCAGCCGACCAAGCCATTTCCCTGGAATGTTGTGACAAACTCACGGTCAAACCTAGGCACGAATACTAAAATGTGCCCAAGAAGGGAAATCCACGGGAAACCTTTGGCACGCAACAAACCACGCACACCCCAAGGGGGACCAGCCACTGAGAGATAAACCACTCAAAATGGGGTTTGGAAACACTGAGTAGCCTTGAAAACACAGCAAAACACACTGGGTAAGCTTTTTCAGACTTAACAATATTTTTTGTGGGAATATTGTTGTCTAAATTTCGACTGATCACGAATGGGTAATAGCAGATTTGACAAAACTGTGGGGCTTCATCTCCTTTCCCTTTCTTTGTTTGCAGGAGTTGATTTGGATGGATTCTTGATTTGGGTGATGATCTCTATTCTTGTGTGTTTCCTGATTGGTCATTTGCAATACAAGTGATAAACCCCAGGCTCCAGTTGTTCAAAGGCGGGATAACTTTATCCTGTGGATAAGTCACTATCCAACAGTTTCTATCTGTGCAAATATTTCAGTATTTCCCCTTGCACAAGCGAATATGCACACTCAAACCACAGTTAAGTTTGGGGGTGTACAACGTTTAACGTGAAGTATGTTTTAGACCCTGAATAGTGCCTTATCCAATGAATAAAGTTATCCGGCCTTTGAACAACTGGGGCCAGATCAATAAATCCTAACCAGGGGCCATTGTTATTAAACTATATTATGAGTAGAATGTATGTCGACCAAGGGCTGTGTGGGCCATCAGTCTCATGTACATGGTCAAAATGAAAAAAAAATCCATTTATCTCATGAGTCTGGGCTTGTCAAGGATTACAAGCCTTTGGTTCCTGAATGTGGCCGTTCAGGTAACTAAGTAAGATTTTCACTTAGGCCTAGTTCAAATGTCATGGTATTGCCATGCCAAGCTCAATCCATCCTATTGCAATTTAATCTAAACATAAGACAAAGACACATGCAGTAACAAAATGATGCATCATCCTCTGAATCTAAGTTTCAAGTGCAAAATGATCTGCTTGCACCAGCAATATTTATTTATGGTTTTGTAGGACACAATCTCTAGCTAATAATGACCATTCAAGTGCCTCTAAAATAATAAATTAATAATCAAAATAATTTTTCACAAAATGTTACTTACTTCCAGTATGGCAAATGTGCATAATTTATTGAACAAGATAACAATTTTGTAATCATAGAAAATAATTGACTTCTTGTCACTGAATAAACTCTCTGTTTATTTTTCAAACAGTTGTCTGAAGTGAGAAGGCGCATGAGAAGGGGGAGAGCACCCAGATGTGAATATCAATTGGCCTTGCTTATGGTACGTTTGTCAACGTTTGTCATTTGAGATTGCTGCAAGAAACAAACCAAGGAAAACTAGAGCTCTCGGATCTTGTGTCTTATAGGGGGCCTCGATCGATGGTAACGGTCGATATCTCGGTCGACTGACGGTCGACTGACGGTCGATATCTCGGTCGAGCCTCGGTCGCTACTAGGGTCGATAATTGGGGATGACTCGGTCGATGTTGTGCCGCTATGGCGGTCGTCGTATCGACCGAGGTGGCTGTCGGTCGATATAGATACCAATACACCGACACTTAACCGACACATCACCGATACTTCATCGATATTTCACCGCTTACCGGCCGATAGTATCTGCCGATATATCGGTCAATATTCTATTAATATGTTTTTCGACCCTTCGTTCTTATCTCGATCGACATTCATGTACATAGCGCACCGCTATATTTGTCGTCATATCAGTTGATGGCCAATATAATAACAACTGATAGTTGGTCGATAGTCTGTCGTTATCTCATTTTATTCTTGCACTATTGCATCATTTTACCATATTAGGTCAAGAGAACGCGCAAAAATATGCCAGCGTAGTACACTGTAGTGTCCCGGTTTAACCGGTTAAGAACAAAGCAAAATCCTTGTTCCTTTTTCGTGTCGACCGAGTATCGGCCGATGCATCGACCGATACTTTACCGATACTTGACCGACGGTTCACCGATATATTGCCGACACACTGCCGATGCTATCGCGACCGACTGTCGGTCGATCTCTCGACCGAAAGTGATCCAATGATCGGTCGATACATCGCCTATATAGCGGCCGATGCTGGATCGACACTCGCCCGCTACTCGACCGACAATCGACTGATACTCGGTGGATACATCGACCGAGATATCGACTGTGACTCGACCGACATACCGACCGTTACCATCGATCGAGGCCCCCTATAAGACACAAGATCCGAGCTCTCTTGTTCAGAATAAAACCAGGGATCTGAAAAACTTGCCAGTATCTGCTAAATACTCTCTCTGTGAGCTTGCACTCATGGGAAAAATATTTTTTGTTTATCTGAAAACGCCTTGTTTTGATGCCTAGTGCCAGTTTTTTACCACGCGTCTGCCATTTGTGAATACGGTGTATAAACTCCCAAACCACTGAGCTGTGAGAAGTGCATTTTTGCTGCAGTGTTTCATTCAACAGACATCAATCAACAAAAGGGTGTCACGTTTTTCCGATATCTTTATTGGTTGTTAATCTAGATATCTTATTGATTCACATGCCTTCGTAGGGATAATATCACCTCTCTCTCCTCTGCAGAGGATCCTTCATAAAAAAAGAGCCAAAATCGGAAATGTTGGGGATGATGGGAAGAGTTAAAGAGGCCTCTGTGGAGGAGAGTCTGAGAGATTCACCTCATAATGTCGCTAGTTAATGATTCAGTAGTACCCCAATAGAACTAAAATGCTCCGGAAAAAATATACTGGTGTTGTTATAGAAACAGTGATCTCCCCTGTTCCCCTGTAGGACTCATCATAATCTTCTTAAATTTACAAAATGTGAGGTGCACTGTACATGTTGTATGGGAGTTATGGTTGGGGCCATCTTGATGTGCTATTTTGCTTCCTCAGCTTCATACAGTGGTGGTTCCCCGTGTAAGTGCTGCTTTCCCTGAGAACAGTACTGTAGCTTCTTCTGTAGTAGCCTGTCAGTGGATTTGATTTGGAAGGCTGTCTTTTGGCATGCTGCCTAGAACTCTTTATCCTGGGCTTTTATTCTGGACACATCAAACAGCCTCATTGCTTCTCTTTGTTTTGTTTCTGTTTTTTGTAGCTGATATGTCATTCTTATTGGCCTTTCCGATTAAGAGAACATGTAATTTATAAAACCACCCTTGAAGAGGGTTCCTTTCTTGAAAGGCTCACCTGAATCAAATGATTGTGGTATTCACACCAAGATTTCCACCAATTTAGACCAGTTTTTTTTTACTCAGTTCAACAAAAGTTTGTGTTTTGCAATTCTTGTCTTGACAGTAGAACTGCTTACCAATATGTTTCACTTGCCTTTAAGTCCTCCTTTAAGACATTGATTTTTTTTAGGAGGACCAGGCTCTATCACGGATGCTTTTGAAAGCATAGTTTTGGGAAAAGAAATGTGTTGCTTGAATTTATACTCCTCTTAAATCAAGTACTGATGATTGAGCAATCTTCATTTTTTCCTCCTGGCCTGATTGCTGAACGTTTGATTAAGGTGGCCGAACACAGTTTTACAGTATACAGGTGTTAGTGAACATTATTTGAAAACTACGTTCTTCTGAGTACCCGAAATTAGCATGGTGCAAGATTAACTAAGAAGAAATAAATTTTTATACTTCTTGTTGAGGAAGGTGCCATTGCCACGGCAATGTAGTAAGCTATTACCCGTACTCAAATAATGGTTTTCCTTAATTTTTAGAAAGTGCACTCATTAGATTTTTTGCATTTTTTGTATCCAGAAAAACTCACAAAATACTGACATAGTGGCGCTCTTTCATGTAATTTTAACACACAGATCTCCTGTAAATGTTGGTTTTGTACTTAAATGTTTTTTTGAAGATACCCTCTGTTACATTTTGGGTCTTGTTTTTAGGCAAGTTACGCTTTTTTGAGAACTACTGTTTTGCCAAATTTTACGAGCGGTTCCCTAGAAAACATTTCATTTCCATTAAAACAACCAGTCACAATTTTTTGGTCAAATTGCACATGCGTGGCTTTTAATTAGGTTTTCTCAGCAAAGATGAAAAGCGTGCAAAAAGGCTTCGTGAACTCACTTTCTTTGTTCAGTGATAAATGAAGATTCACGCACGAGAAACTGAGTTATTTTAAGAGCAAATTTAAATTTTGTGATCCATTTTGTATAAAATCTAGGGATCTATTATTTACTTACCTCAACCCTTGCGCGCGCTTAATAGCATCACTAACAGAATCTGTAAAGTGCGCGCAAACTGTGTTCGGCCACCTTAATGCACATAATCCTTTACAAAACAAAACAAAAACTTTTCACACTTAAATCTAGACACCATAGTTAGCGCTAACAACAAACGCTAAACTTTAATTTAAAGTTAACCAAGGGATTCATCTTGCTTGTCCAATATGTTTTTTTTTTAAAGGCTAATTTTAAGCTAATGGTAAAGAAAAGTCAAATTTGAAACTGAGAGACGAGAATCTTTTCGAAGAACCTTTTTTTTTTATCATTGATCAAACTCAAATCAAAGCTCATGTTAACAGCTAATCGTGCCCTGAACAACTGGGGCTTAATGATGAGTCATCTCGTAACCATGTTTTCTCCTCTTTTTATTTGTCAAGCGAGAAGAAGAAGAAGAAGAAGAAGAGGTAAGAAGAAAACAAGAGCAACGGCGACAGCTGCTTGAGCGACAGGAGCAGAAAGAAGAACAGTTACGGGTGATGGAGGAACTACAGCAGCAAAAGCAGGAACTGTCGAGAATCCGCCAACAACTGCAGAAACTGTTGAGACTCCACCAACAACAGCAGGAACTATTGAGACTCAATCAACAGCAAAAGGGACTAGACAGTCAAGTATGCACAAAGTTACACATGTACTTTAAGACAACACTAACAATAATAATTATGACAATTAATTTCCAATTAAGTTTTTCTTAGTTGGATACTGTTGAGACCACTGTGCATGTGAGAGAGTTGTCCCTCTTGAAGAAACCATCTTTGTATTAAATGAGATGCATGTCCATTTTAACACAGCGACTGCCTAGTAAAGGTGTTTTCCAATCGGCTCACTTTACTTCTCTCAGAAGCTGAGAGAAAACAACTTCCAGGAAAATTGTGCTGAAATTTTTTTTAAAAAGAACCCGAAAATTTCAAGATTGGTTTAGTTGTGTGCAGAAGTACCATAAAAATCCGGCTAAGGTGTTGTCAAAAATAACCAAAAAGAACTTTTTAATGGCATTGTTACATAGTTGAAGGGCTGGTGCGTCATAAGTTTCTTGAGTGAATTCGAGCCCTCAAATCACAAACTATATATGGTAGTATGTTCCTGACACAAGAACCAGGCTGTGTGTATGCCAAATTAGAGCGAATTCAGAGAAATTTTGTTCTCCCTTGTTTTCAGAGCTTTTCAAAGCGGTAGAGCAATCCGGTGAATGGCAACTATGTTTATTTCTTTCTCAAATTGTCAAGCCACTTCATCGCTGATGTTGTCGTCTCGTAAAACAAGTATTTTCTGATTTTACACTTTTGGCATTAGATATAAAATGAAATGGAGCAGAATTAAGAAAAATAGCTAAAATCCACTTCCGGTGTATCCTTGCTGTGCTTACATGATGAGTCATTTACAAAATCAGCGGTCTTTTCTGAAAGTGCAACGCAAATTTGCTGCATGTTCGTTTTTCATTCACGTTTTCAAGGGTTTTATTTTCAAGGCTTCTCTCAAAATATGTTTTAAACAATAAACACTTTTGACCTAAATGGAAAGCATTTCATGACGAAACATGAGAATCGGTCAATCATTTCAGCAACTCACGTTTTCTTAAGCCAATACTTTGTGGGGAAGTCCAACTAACTGACTTCTCCTTAGTTGCATATTACATATTTGTTAACCTCTGAAATTACTTTGAACTGTTTCCTGTATCTGTTTCTATTGGCCACTTCTTGCCCTAACTGACGGACTGAAAGAAGGACATCGTTTTCTGCTGCTTCAGCGTGAAACTGAACATGAACAACAGATGAGCGTTTGTGAAAAAATGACATCTGCATTGATGAATTGTGACAGGAAGCGCGCCAAAAAAAAAATATCAAGGACCTTGCTTCACAGTTCGAAAGGAATAGATACACTGTAGCACTCACATTGCTGCCCATAGCATAACTGTGCAGTTTATTTTTTGTGGTTACTGGCTTGGCTTAAAGCCAGTAACCATTATGCTATCAGGTGTGTAAGTAAGTAAGTCTGTGACTTTTCGTAAGCTTTGGGAATTGTGAAATTTACACATAGTTGGGTAACCTGCGATCAGGCGTTCTGTTTTTTCTAGGGAGCGCGAAAGTGTTAAGAGGGAATGTCTACTAAGACCGAGCGAAATCATAAAAAAGTGGCACATGATGGAAAAATCAAAACTCTGCATATTCCGTCCAGAGATACTCCATACTAGTTTAAAAAACGTGGTGGGATTTTTTTCCTGAAATATATTTTTTAAACCGGAAAAAATAGAAAAAACAGTGACGGCCCCTCGTGGTGTGAAAAACACCCGAAATAAACATGGTTAGCACCTTCTCGTAAACTTCGTTCTGTTCAATTCGCATCAAAGAAAACCCAGTTTTCTTCTTGAAAATTTGCTTTTGAAATGTTTATTAAGTATCTGAGTCCAAAAATACTCCAGTGGATGAATATTCCTGGTCATGAGGAGCCACAAAAAGTCTCAAAAATTCGCTTCCTCCAAATTCTGAATTTGGCGCACTTTTTTAATAGAAAATTTCGCGATCCGGTAAAACACTAAAACCCTTCAAATTTACAATTATAGATTGAGGAAGTATCGCTCTAAAACCAGGTTTAAAAAATAGCTTCGGGCTTTTTACCAGCGCCGAGCATTAGAGGTCTCAAAATCACGAAAATCGCAATATCAACGTGTAAACAAACTGCACACGACTGCAACCAAACTAAGAGAAACTATTGAAATTTCATGTAGTTTACCTCGGCATTCGGCTTTAAACCACCAGTGAAAGGTCACGTTTCGCTAACTGCAATAAAGCATTGTCTAAATAAGATATTTGGTTGTGTTTGTATCCTTTCATTATTGTATAGCCATCTTGATGTGTGAAGTCAACAAGATAAATTATCATCACTTATTGCGATGGAGCGACAATAACCTCAAATGACTTACCATCGGACCACTTCTTTTCGACTTGAAGATCGTTTAAAATGGAGATGAGTTTGATTTTCTTTGAATTTCGAAACGATTTTTTTGTTTCGAGCTGTCGTTTCGAGATCCGTTCGCAGGATTTACTTGAAGCGAAAGCGCTCGTGGATTACTGTTCGACTCTGTTTATGGCATAAGTCACGCAATAAAATATCACGCTTTTTTAATTCACGTGACGTTAGGTTTGACTATGTTGGGTGAAAAACACACGGGAAACGTGTGTCCTGACATGCTGAAAACAAAAAACAAATTAAAAACAATGAAATCTTTACCAAAGTGTGGACAGGACCGATGATTTATAGCCGAATGTTTTTAACATCTATACACACCAAAAGGACTGAGCCACAAAGCAAGCCTTGCTAAAGTATGTTACTCTGCATTTTAATGAGGTGAAACCTTGGGGAACACTTTTCTTGTTAGAACCACTAAGTATTAACGCCTTGGTTTTCGCCTTCGTGCAAAAGTCACTACGGTCTCATCCCTGACTGTTCTCTTGGGGATGGGACAAAACAATGTTATCAGCCAGAAAAAATCACTCCTCACTGCTGTCTTGCGCATCCTTGACAAAGAGAATGCAGTTTGTCGATGTATGGCTTTTTCCATTGAATTGTTACAGCTGAGAGGTCAATGCCAAAGGAAATACAAATTTCCTAATGGTAAATGAAAAATAGGGGTTGGGCGGGGATGAGGTGAGCGCGTGCTCATTTTCCCGAACAGCGGCGCGTTATCGTCTTTTGATTCATCATTTACCAGTGCTTTCTTCGAGGCAACGTGCAAGAAGAAACCTGCTGTTAAGGTTGCTAGCTACTTCAGCACACATCAATCATTGATCTTGAACTGGATCATTTGTCACAGCAATACATTGTAATAAATTAAATAATGGTTTGTTTCACGATGTAGTTACTCAAGTTGTAGATCGCGCCGTTTCGACTGCTTCTGCTAGTCTTCATCAGGCAATGAGGTCGACCGGATCACACTTCAGTATTTATGTCACCAAGGTCTGATCCTGCAAGTGTCGCATACAGGGTCTGCTTTACTTCCGGTTTGCTGTCAAATAGGACTTCTGAACTAGAACCGAGTCCTTCGTAACGCACTTGACTTGAGTATCCATACCATATCTAGTCTGTTGCTCTCTTACTGACTATGCTGACCACCGGTAACAGCGTGGTTTGTCCCGCAAGCTTCTCCGCATAGTCGACTGAAGCTCTGTCAAAGAACTTCTCGTCTCGCGCTCTAGGGAGAGCTGGTGTCAGCCATATGACAACCGCTTCCATCACGTCTAGCTGTCATATGACGTCATCATACCCCGTTGCGGACCCCAGAGGAGACATGCTTGAACGTACGATCTCTCCTCGGAGTCTCATAGCCGACATTGCCATGCTTTTTGTACTTGTGAAGTTATGGAAGGGGATTCTCTGCCCCTCTCCTTCTCCAGAAGACAAAAAAGAAAAAAAAAGGAGTTCTAGATAGGATTTGAGCTATGTTGACATGCGAAGGAGTATACCATGTTTACTGAATCGCACACTTTGGTTTTCGGACAACCAAAACTGATAACTCTTCAGGTCGCTCTAGGACGTCGACCCTTGCAGCATCTTGGTTGATAGAGCGCCGGCATGTGGGCCTTCCATGACGATGTAAAGATGTTTGCCTTTGCTTGCTTCACAGTCAATGCAAACTCCTCTTTAAGTCCGTTTAGCACATCAACAGTGTGCTGCGACATCAGAATGTTTATCACTAGAGAGCTCGCGACGCAGCGTGTCTGGTGAACGTATTGCGCGAGACAGGGCGCCTGTCTCATGTGATGTCATTTCTTGGCATGTACCTGACAGGAGCCACCCCTTGTCCACCATCAAAGTTCGTCCGCTCGCATTTTCCGATGAGCGTTTTAGCTGAGACCTAATAGGGCTGACGTCTGTAGGTGCCAAGTGCGAATTTAGTGCGTCTATAGGCCTAAATGTAGCTCCTGATGTGATATAATAAAGTTACTTTATGTTCCAAATCTGAACTGTGCAAAAGGACAAGCCAAAGGGGCTCCTATATGTTTTTGCGGCCGAGCCTTTCACACCTAAATTTTAACTCTTACTATCGTTTCACACATACTGTGTACTATGAGTAGAAACCCCCCCCCCCCCCCCCCATCCCCCCAATCCCCTCGGGCTCGATCCAATGCTTGCAGTTTCTGGTACTGTTTTTGGTGTCGCCTCGGTAGCTTTCGCAATAGGCCCGCGGTCACGGCATATACCTATGCAAAAGATTGCTAAGCTCACTTATTGATTTATGTAGTGATTAGTTTAAAGTTCAAAACACCAGCGACGAAAAAGACAAATGCTAGTCACGTTTGGGTTATACTCCCAAGCAGCCGCTTTTAGGGGAGCAGGTAATACGATGTCCCCTAAAATGACGACTGCGTGGGTCCAGGCTACGTTTGGATTGCACTGTTTCCAAACTAAATTGGCCCATTGTTCGTAAATCAGTTACAGAGGAGGCCAGCGTTTATGACAAAATTAAGGTGTACTTACCAATTCAAGAGCCCAATGGAATCAGTACACCGGTTTGTCGCAATAAAGCTATGGACTCTGACTTGCCTATTCCACGGTCTGCTATTCTCACCTTGTCAGTATTGCAGTATGTTAAGAGAGCCCATGCGGATCTCGTCATCGGTTAGCACCTCTGCACCGGCCAATTTCGCACTGAGATGGGACAGGTTAGACTTTTTCAAAGTCCGTTTTCGTGGGAGTCCAGTCAGGTGCTCGGCTCACGACTCCGTCGCCTTGTTGGTCACTCTTTCGGTGCATAAGAAGTCGACTTGTGGCAAGTCTATAATGGTTTACACAGAAATGTAGCGGAAGAAAGAATCACGCGCGCGCTAAGATAAGCTCAACATCACTTATTCGAATACTGCTAGTGTTGTCCCGAAACGTGTTTGTTTTGTGAAATTTCACGAGGTATGCATTAAAGGGCCCTAGCCAGCCACGCCTTTGTTTTTGTTTATATGCGAGAGTTTGGCTATTATATTTTACTCGGAGCATGTCGAAATGAACGAAATCACTGTGAAACTACTAAAGATAATGAAACATACTTTCAGGAACACAAAGCAATAAGATTTAGCTTCACCATGCAATATCAATAATTTTGATGGCATCGAAAATGGCGGAGGCTGACTAGGGTCCTTTAAGTTTGTTGTTGTCTTAACGGTTTTGCACTAGAGTTGCACCAAAGAAAGATTTGAACGGTTTACTAAAACACTTTTTTTCTGTTTGACCACCTTGTCAGATAATTGAAGCATCCGCAAATCCCACAAGCTGATTTCACCCGGTCACAACCGAAATGGCCGTTAGGATGATTGAAATTATCAGAAAATTCTTTAAACGCAGCGTAAATACAAAAATCTACAAGTGTTTTATAACATAGAAATTTTGTATATTTGGTAATTGTTCCAGCATCATCATTGTGTGTCCATCGGGTGCGTGACGATATTTCAATCAGAACAACGGCGGTGTTTATAAGAACACAACAGATCATTGTAACTAAAATAAACACATTAAAAAAAAAGTGCTACAGATCAGAGAAAATTAACGATTAAACAGAAAACTGAACTTTTTTAAAGATCTTGTTAACGAAGAATTGATGCACCCAACCATTTTTCAGGTACTGTTATCATCAGTGATCACGGAACTCTTGATCTGTCTGTATATCTTTATCTTGGTTATAGCTGTTATTTATGTTGGCAAACCGACACATGCGAAAAGAACGAACGTCATTCTGGTTGAGAAACTAAAAAAGTTCTCGTTAAGTCACAATTTTCTTATATCCCCTTAAACCGGTATCTGTTCAATTTCCTCTCGTTAAAACATCATTCAAGCAATTATCCTTGCTCAATAAACCATTCACGCACAGGCCATGACCGTCGTGAAATAAACAACCTGAATCGAACATCACTGTTCACGGAGAAATTCAAAAGCCGCGTTAATGCGTGAACAGTCACGTTTGGATGTTCAAATAACTTTAAAGGAACTAGTTTCAGACGCCCTGATGTTTGAATTTTTTTTTTTTCGATTTTGGCCATATGTAAGAAAAACCAACACTCCGAAGGAAGCCGTTGCGTGACCGAAACAAGTACAGTCAAAAACAATCGAAGACGGAAGATTATAAAGTCCGGCGGTTTCTGAGATGACTGTGGAGAACTTTAAAATTAGATATTTCTGTTAATATTTTCTTTGAGCCGACAAGGTTTTGTTACCGTCAAAGGATTTTTGCCCCTTCAATTGGCATTTGCCAAGTGACGTGAATGCGATAGCAGAAGTCATTAGTCACTGAAGGAGATCAATTATCAACCCTTCGAGCTATGATGGCTTTGTATGGTGCATTAAGCCAAGAAACTGATACTTAGATGACATCTTATTCAAGGTGAGCTAAATATGAGCTTTCTGTTGATTGGTCCATCGTACTATTGAGGGAAACAAGGAAAAAAATTACAAAAGTCTTCGGTGATTTTGACAAACATGTTTATCGCTTACAGTTGTTGACAGATAATGTTGCAATTATCGGGATTTTGAGAGCGTTAGTTCTCAGCGCTGATAGAAAGCCCGAAACTGATTTTTAAACCTGCTTTTAGAACGGCATTTCGTCAATCAAGAATTTTAAATTTCAAGTGATTCGGTGTTTTACCGGGTAGGGAAACTCTCTCCTGAAAAAGTGCGCCAAATTGAGAATTTCGACTGAGCCAATTTTAGTAACTTTCGGTACCTTCCCCATGACCTTCAAAACTAAAGCAGAGATCTATTATTGGCCTCAAACGATTCGTAAACACTTCAACTGCACATTTCCAAGCTTAAAATGAGGTTTTTTATCTATGCGAATTAAACAGAGCGAAGTTGAGAGAAGGTATGGGACACGTCTATTTTGGGTGCTTTTATAGACACTTGGGCCCGAACACATTTTATTCAATTTTTCTGGGTTTAAAAAAGAATTCCGAGAAATCAAAACCACCACGTTACTAGAACTACCATAGGGTATCCTTAGTCAATTTGTGAACGACTTTCATTTTTTATCATGTGCCACCCCTCGCTCGGTGTTAGTAGACATTCCCTCTTAAATTGCGAGAGTCGGTGGTCGGGAGAAGTGAACAAAAAAAATCACTCGACCGCTGACTCTTGCGCTGCCACACTTTCGTGCTCCCAAAAAAAGAACGCCTGATTGCAGGTTAGTAGTTAGGTCAAGTTCAACACGACAGGTTGACAAGATCTCAGTCAGCTTTATTCCCATGGAAGGGTATTTCAATTCAAAATGGCTGCCGCGTCTCTCATGCGTGAAAGCAGTTTGTAGTTCTTGGAAGGAAAAGACAAGTTTTCAATACTGTTAATCAAAAGAACAACTTCTGATGGACACTCGAAAAAAAAAAAAAGAGGAAACCTTGAGTTTATAGTGAAGAAATTCCTGTTCGAGATTTTGTCATAGCGAACTGAAACATTTGCAATCGCATATCACTACAAAGATCTGAGCGGTAGACTTCTCGGAACTTGTAAGTGCTCTTGGGAATCCACTTTACAAGACATTACAGGTTTTGAATGTGAATTTTTACCGTGCTTTATGTTAAATTGATCGATTTGTTGTATTCCAAATAGCTTTAGCGAAATTTGCGAAAAAAAAACACATGCTATTGTGCTTTAAAGAGACTCGCAGTTCGCTTCACTAATGGAGTGACTTGGCGGTCGATTCATATATCATTGGTGGAATGCATCTCATTAAAGAGACTTAGAATATTTTTTTAATGGGTCAGGTTGAGTACGGTGGGATTCCAGTCGTCCATTGGTACCGATGGTACAATTGGTACCAATGGAGTGACTTAGCAGTCGATTCGTACATGTACATCATTGGTGGAATGCATCACATTAAGGGGACTTAAAATATTTTCTCAATGGATTGGATTGAGTACGGGGTATGATTCTGGTGGTCCATTGGTACCAATGGTACGATATGGAGTGACTTGGCAGTCCATCGGTACACCATTGGTGAAATCCATCTCATTAAGGGGACTTAGAATATTTTCCCAATGGATCAGGTTGAGTTCGGTGGGATTCCAGTCGTCCATTGGTACCAATGGATGAAAGATTAGATAGATGAAATATCCTCGCAGTAAGTACGCAACTTAAGCAGTTGCGAATGAAAGCCTGAAAAAAATCCAGGCTTGAACGGGATTCGAATCCATGACCTCTGCGATGCCGTGAGCTCATGTCCTTAGGCTTTCATTTCACAACTACTTGGGTTGCGTACTAACTGTGAGGATCTTTCTTTGAACTAATCTTTCATCCGCAGTTCAATATATGATGTTTCATATATTCATATTCATACATTCATCCTTCAAGGGTATATTGCGAACCCACAATATGGCCAGCTCCCAGTTGGCTTGATAGATCAGTTGGTAGAGCATTGCATCGCCTTTGCAGAGGTCATGGCTTTGAATCCCGTTCAAGCCTGAATTTTTTTCAGGCTTTCATTTCGCCACTACTTAAGTTGCGTACTAACTGCGAGGATCTTTCTTCCATCTACACTTTTTTTTTTTACAAGTTAGCCAATCTGGATATCTTCCTCCTTGTTCATAAAATACAAAACTACATGTTTTCAACAATTCGTTGTTGCGTCACTTGCCTGTTGGACTTTGCGAGGAGGCGTGACCATTAATCAAATTCGCGTATCCTGATTGGCTAACTTGTAAAAATAGTTTTTTGGGTGGCCACGATAAGGCACGTCGCACTGTAAGGGGACTTGATCTCTACGGATCAGGTTGAGTATGGTGTGATTACGGTCGTCCAATGGTACGAATGGTACGAATGGTGCCAATGGAGTCAATTAGTACACCATTGGTGAAATTCATCTTGTTAAAGAGACTTAGAATATTTCCCCAATGGATCGGGTTGAACTTCTGGGGGATTCTGGTAGTCCATTGGTTCGTCTGGGATTTTCCCGACACATGAAAACTAGGTTTTGAACGAATTGGGTGCAGGCTTTAACGAAAGATTTTACGGAACAGTAGTCACTGCTTTTGTTAGGGTTGTTGAAAGCTTGCTGAAATAAAACTGAGATTTTAGTGTTCTTCTTAGTCGAGTTATCCCCTTTAAATGTTTAGAACATGTTTGTGCTCGTGCTTATGCTTCTGTCGGCGTTAGTTTTCACTTGCCGGAGGCCCTGATGCTTGCGCTTGTGTGGCTAGTGAAAGCCAGACTTAAAAGTAAAGAAAACAATTGATTGGATGAGAATTATAATTCTAAACAGCATTGGCAAATTTTTTCTCAATGTTTTCTTCCCTTCCTGAGTTAAGCTACTTCTCATAAGTAAGGGCGTTTTTTCAATGAAATGCCCTTACAACGTATTTCTCAAAAGATCGTTGTGATGATTAAGGAGGCTCGAGGCAGTTTTTTTGGACTTAGGGTGGAAGTTTTGAAATTACAATCTCGCATACAAGATAAACTTCGATCTCCTTTATACTACATCATCATTTCAACATATGATCAACGTTAATTTTCTCATTGGTTTCCAAGCAACAGCTATTACCATAGCAACGGAAGCGCATATGGCCTCTCATTTTAAACATTGTCGATTATCTCGAAATCTAGTCAGACACTTTATGACGAAACTTTAGGGATTTAAACTACTTAATCTGGACTACTTGTACGCGAAATTAGAAAAAAATCTGTAAGAGCGTTTTCAAGTAAATAATGAATCAATTCTTTACCGGGTGATTTTGTTTATTCCGGCATTTTTCACCAATATCTCTGGCAAAATAAAACTTGACACTTTGTCTTTTCTGTTAAAAGGTCATTCCTCATGGCAAAACATTCTAAATGTATATTGAGCTTCATGGGTGTCTCCGATTTTAAGATACTTATGTTTGAAAACAGTTAAAATAAAGTGCAGACGAATGAAAAAGTTCCTACTTTGCATAAATCGAGATATCTTTAAAATACCCCGGCAAATTTTTCTGTTAAATTACAAGCGGTTAGAGTAAGAATTCTTTTCGATATTCACACAAGTTTTAGGCTCAAGAACCGAAACCAGTGTCAGATAAGAACGTTGAAAGTTTCAGTCATTATTCGCTTTCTCCGAAACATGAAGTCGTGCAAAAGGTAAAATTTTCATAAATATATGCCCCTGCTTCTCAAGTCTTCCATTGTAAATTTTACTTTTTGCACGACTTCACGTTATGATAAATATTCAAAGCACGTGAATAGCAGTCAAATAGACCGGGACAAACAAAATAAAATTATTCTTCGGAGAAAGCGAATAACGACTGAAACTTGACCAAGATTCAGCCTTCTTATCTAACACCAATTTCGGTTCCTGAGCCTAAAACTTGCGTAGATATCGAAAAGAATTATTACTTTAACCGCTTGTAATTTAACAGAAAAATCTGTGGGGGTATTTTAGAGATATCTCGATTTATGCAAAGTTGGAACTTTTTCATTCGTCTGCGCTTTATTTTAACTGTTTTCAAACATAAATATCTTAAAATCGGAGACACTCATGAAGCTCAATATACATTTAGAATGTTTTGCCATGAGGAATGACCTTTTAACAGAAAAGACAAAGTGTCAAGTTTTATTTTGCCAGAGATATTGGTGAAAAATGCCGGAATAAACAAAATCACCCGGTAAAAATTGATTCATTTTTTACTTGAAAACGCTCTTACAGTTTTTTTTCTAATTTCGCCTACAAGTAGTCTAGGTTAAGTAGTTTAAATCCCTAAAGTTTCGTCATAAAGTGTCTGACTAGATTTCGAGATAATCGACAATGTTTAAAATGAGAGGCTATGCGCTTCCGTTGCTATGGTAATAGCTGTTGCTTGGAAACCAATGAGAATATTAACTTTGATCATATGTTGAAATGATGATGTAGTATGAAGGAGATCGAAGTTTATCTTGTATGCGAGATTGTAATTTCAAAACTTCCACCCTAAGTCCAAAAAAACTGCTTCGAGCCTCCTTAAGGGCAGTTAATTTTTAAGGAGGGGTATTTGTCAAAAAGGCATTGTTTCAAAAACTAAGTATGCAAATACTTGCGTCACGCAGTTTCTCTCGTAGCACGTTTCTAAATCCAGCTTAAGTCATTGCAAGCGACTGGCCATGACTTCAGAAACACTTCGCAGAATTCCAAGCGCAATCACAACGGCTACAAACACGGTCAATCTGAACTGTCCATTCAGAAAGCGCCGACTATTATCACCTAGAAAGTGAGATGTTTTAAAACACTAATTGTTGTGTTTCAAATGCAGTCTTTGTGATCATTCTTACCCAACAATGTTTGCAAATAACAATATCATCATTAAGTTTGATTGATCAAACATAGTGTAACGTAGCAGAACGCAGTGTAACATCTTTTGTATTGCGTGAAATGTACCTACCCGGTAAACGGATTATTTATTTCAATACTGTATATTAAGACAGATTGTTCTATTTTTACACAAGATGATAAACTTTCAATATTACTCACACCTAGAGAGGCATAAGTCTGCATCCACTAAAAAGGTGTGAAAGATACCGAAAAAGTGGAAATCCGCACAAGACAAATTGTAATTCTCGTTCACGTGACGACACCGTGGTTTGCTTTCGCGAAGTAGTCACTCTCATGGTTAACGAAAAACTAGTGAATGAAGTCCGTCACTCCAGAGCGATGTCTACACTACATGATTACCGCGAGACCGTCAGATACCTTTCCAGAGGGGAAGTGTCTGAGGAGAGAGCAGATCGTTTTCAAACCTTGAACGGAGACGCTTTCTCTCCTCTGAAAAGCTGACCAGTCAAGACCTACGAATGGCTTTTTGGCAGAAGCCTATCGGAGATTGGGACACATTCTAGCTGATGCTATTCTGTTAAGGGAACGAGTTCGTTTAGGGCTGCTCGCTTGCTTAGCCTTTTGAATTTTTTTTAAGGCTTTTTAAAATGTTTTAAATTTGTTCACGGTCTCAAGGACACTTTGGATATCTTGCTTTCAGGTTGATTTTGACCAAATTCCAATGGCTGGCCCACAAATGCAGTATCGACCACAACAAGCAGTGCATGGACAATTTCCCTCAGTGTCTATGCCATCAGCGCCTCAAGGACACTTTGGATATCAGCCATCAACAGTATACCAAATGGGACAGCCTTCACCTCCTGTGTATATTGTCAGAGCACCGACAACTCCCATGCCTGGAATGCCGCAATACCAAGCACAAACATTTGAGCCCCGCACTCGAGAGAAAAAAATTGACCAGATAAATGATCCAAATAGTAACAAGGATGTGACACAGGAGATTGTCAATCGACATCCTTCTGGGAGTTTAACAAGCAGTACTGGTGGCACAGCTAATAACATTACACCAGATATTTCAGGACAAAGTAGTAGTTCAAGTACTCCTCCTTTGACATCACAGCAACAAGTTGAAGCAAATGTGCGGGCACAGTTTGCGGCGCAGGTCGCTGCAACATTAAGAGACACCACAGAGGAGAAGCCTAGAAAACCTGAATGTACAATTCAGAATGCACCAGCAAGTAACAGGGCGGAGATAGGTGTTCAGGGAAAAGAAGCAGCTGATAAATCAAAGAATCTTTTCGGTTCAACAGCGACAGGTAATTGTCAGTTTTCATTTTATTCTGTTTGTTATTTTGATCCAGTCGGTTCTTAATTAGTTTATTCATTTACAGTGCGATGCGCCTTACCGTGGCAACCCGACAAACAATTTGTTAAAAGTTAGCCATAAAATACAAAACGAGAAATTAGCGTATCCTGATTGGCTAAGTTGTAAAAAAGATTTGTTTGTCGGGTGGCCACGATAAGGCACGTCGCACTGTAATCTAACTATCGAAGAGTTACTTGATTTTCGGCGCCTGAGAGGCTTCTTTGGCCGATAGGGGGTAGTTCTTGAGTTTTATCTTGACTTTAAAAATAGCATCTACAACCACCTCAAAGAACAGCGATTTTGACTTCGGGTTCTTCCAGAGAAACAGTAAAATAGACATGACGGTTAAGTGATTACAGACTGCCAAATCCAAGCTTTTACTGATTTAGAATAGTTTACAAATTCATTATTTTTATAATAATTGTAATGAATGCCTACACCAGAAATGCCCAGAAATGAAACCTAAATGACAATAGTTTGAAAATTGCATGTTGATCTTCACATAAAGGCTGGAGAAAATCAAAGTTGCGAAGGGATGACGTCAAAACGTGGTGAGAACAAATGACTGATGCTCTCACCACGTTTTTACATCCTCTGTACGTTATCACAGTAACGCGTGATGCTGTAACTGTGTGCATCGCAGATTTATAAAACTATCCTAGCTAATGGAATAGTTTGAGTCACCAAGATAGCGTTCTTAAGTTACGCCTGTTATCGTTGTACCGGAAATTCCATTACCGCGTGATATTTTGTCGTTGTGTTACTAGAAATCATACCGGAAATGCCTTTCTCATAATGTCATGCTTATCAGTGACCTTTTCTTCGCGCGCTGTGGTTCTAAAACTGTCAAACAAAGCACGATTTCTTCGCCAGGAACTCTCCAATTTCCACCGTTTTTTAATGTCGAGTGCTTCTTAGAAGTTATTCTTTCGATTTACCGCTTCAAAATGGTTAAGTTTCCGTTTGGAAACGGCACACTTGAGTCCATAACATGTTAACAATATGGCCGCCACAAATTCAATCCGGGTTTAATAAATAAATCAAATGACGATTTGACGTCACAGAGGTAGGGATGACAAGGACCCCTCCCTCGTGATATACGCGCCGATAATAGATTTTGATTGGGCCGCTTTTGTTGAATACAATCAGGACCATAGACCCCTTCTAGGAGAGAGGAGAGTTAAATGAATAAATTAATGTGCAGAATTCAGGCTACCATGAACGGGGAAAAACAAAAAAAAAAAAAACAAGATGCCCCTCTAATGGCATTTACACGGAATGCTTAATGTAGCCCCATTTATTCCCCATTGTATGCTTCACAGATTTTTAAAAACTATCCTCCCTTCGCAATTGAAATAATTGAATGGTATTATTCTGAGAGACAGCGTGAGATTTTATCGTTGTGTTACTGGAATCATACCGGAAATCACTGTGCGATAACGTCAACCCCCGCTTGAACTGGTCTGGTTTCCTTCGCGTTGAATAATTCGATCTGTTTGTAAAAGCGTAGTTTCTTCGCTGTTAACTCTCCCAATTTCCACCGTTTAAACTGTCTACTACTTAGAAGTTATTATTTCGATTTACCGCTACAAAAACGTGTGTTTTCTTTCTCAAACGGCAGATCAGAGTCTTAGATTCATACATGTGGCCGCCATTGAACGAAAACAACCTTCTAAATAATGATTTGCTTTGACGTCACACAGGTAGAGATGAGTGGGTCCCCTCCTTCGTGATATACCCGCCGATAATGGATTTTGATTGGGCTGCTTTTATTGAAGACAATTAGAACAATAGATCCCTTCTGGGAGAGGGTAGAATTTAATGAAGGTTTAATGAATAAATCAAATGATGATTTGACGTCACACAGGAAGGGATGAGTGGGTCCCCTCTCTCGTGATATGTGCCTAAATAATAGGTTTTGATTGGGCCGCTCTGTTGAAGACAATAAGAAACATTTATCGCCAAAGACACTTATCGGGTCCGGTAAGTTACGGGACTTTCGAGAAACGGGCCCTCGGTCACAGTCAATTTTGATCAGTCACAGGCTAGACTAGTATTTTGACAGAACATTTCGAATTTGATGCGTACGTGAGCAACCCAGCTCCGTGTCGCCATGTCAATTACAATTTTGAAACCAATCACAGACCTTAAAAGTGAGACGGCAATACCGCGTGATATTGACGTCTTTCGCGTAAGACAGAACTATAGGGGAATCGCGATACTGACGGAAGTTTTCTCAAACATTCAAAAAAATTGCAAGAAAGTTCGCTCTAGTCCCAATTTCCGCGCGGTCAAACAGCAAAAAACGCACAAACGGAAACTCTTGCTGCGCAGGCTAGAAATTTGGCAGAGCTATTGGAACTCATCTAAGGCCTTAACAGGTTACTATAGCAACAATATTATTACTTGGGGGTCCTGTGGCGCCCAAGTTATAAATTCGACTTTCTTCGTGGGCTTCAAAAGTCATTAGGGCTCTAATGCGTGCGCGCTAAGTGTTGAGCAAGTCTGGACAAGTTACTGTATCTGTCGATGGATCGGAAACGTGACAAAGATGAAGTTGTCGTTGTGTTTAATGCTATGGGTGCGTAGTAATATTCATAAACTTTGCTGGTAATATTTTTTGATAAGTAAGAAAGTGTTTTCCGAATGCCGGAGTTAATTTTAAGCAAAGTAAAGTAGTATGGTTTTAGTCGTTGCGAAATGTGGTGCGTCATGTGATTGAATCAAATTATGGACGAAATTAAAAAGCTACTGTGTTGTCTTGCTGGGCGAAGTGTTAAATACGGCAGTGCAAACAGGAGTAAGCAATGATATGCGACTTGAAACCGCAAGGGGAGTAATTTGATCGGTTTTTTTGGATGGTATAGATGACCAGGTGACTATGTTTATCCTAAATTTGCTGCTTGATGTTTTAAGTTTCTCAGAAAAAAATTGAGTTGTTTTGTGTTAGCATCAAAGGTTAAAATAATTGTTTTGCACTATTCTCATTTATTCAATCATTTTTTCAAGAAACTGACGTTTGCCGTGACCGTGGTGCTTAAACTCTCGAGCGAGCATGAGCAGTCAAATATGCAATGAACGGGACAGTTTTGATTGCTTCGGCAAATTGACGTTATATCGCTGTGAGGGATAAATATATAACGGAAGCGTCGGACGCAATGCACTCTGCAATAAGCCAAATTTTAAAATTTCCGATTAGGATTTCCGAAATTTCCGTTTGTCAAATGGAATGGCGTTTTCCACTTCAAAGGGCCAGTCATCTTCCTCGACGGATGATTATGTTCTTCCGAGGTATCGATAGGATTGTAAGTTCACTTTCATAGTGTCAGAACACAGAATTTTCGACCAACCATATTTTGCTTTAAGCAAGACGCCTGGAGGCGTTCACGCGCGATGTTTTGGTACTTGTTCGATTAGCATTAGCTTGAATAATTTGAATGGCTACCCACAGTCACAATCCGTTTAATTGAACGTACAAATAAATAAAAAGGCAATGTAAACACTCAGTTCAAAATTACAAAAGGTAATACTTGTACTGTCTCCAAAAAATGATAACAGAATGGGGTTGGTAACATTTCTTACTGCGGCATCAAAGTGACACAACAATGACTCACTCCGTTCTATACCCGCTGGACTCAAGGTCGCTAGTAGGCCTCTTTATATCACTGCTATGTATACTATAAACTAGTTATTGCTATGGCTAAACTTGTGCAAACATATGAATATATGAAGAGGAGAAACCACGCAAACTAAGCGCAGTGAGTTCATTTTCTAGCTGTATAAAATTGAATTATAACGACAAGGTGTAGCTTGAAAACAAACTCAGAAGCGTTCAAAAAGCGCCCAGTATTTAAAGATAAAGATGTTTCAGTTTGAACGAAACACTTTTTGTAATATTTTTGTTTAAACGTTGTTCTTGATACTGAAATCTTTAAGTGACTTTAGGTGTTCTTTTAAAGCACGAGATGCGAGACAGTGGCTGTGTTAGCCTGCGTGCGGACGTCGGTGTCCTTTCATAAACAGTTGAAGGAGATTTGATCCGCTTGCGAGGAAAATGTGTTTGTTTACGTAAGATTGCTTTTTATGAGTTTCAGCAAAAATTTCACGAGAACTGTCAAAGGTATGAGGATTCGTCCATCAAATTAGTACTTCAGTAAGAATTGACAATCAAACCTGTAATTTTTTGACATGAATTTCCCCTAAGTGCTCCAGCATTTTCGACTAAGCCCGTCACGCCAGTGATAGTAGGGACTTCACGAACCAGAACGCAATACAGTTTGGAAACACCGAAATCGAGAAGGGCCCGGGGCGAGAGCGTCGTCACGAGCGCGGGAAAAACAAAGTTACGGAGGCGAACGCGACGACAGCCCAGAAATAGGGCGGTGCAAATCATTCAAACTCTGCCAAACACATTTTCGTTTTATAGCTGGTATATAGTATACATCATACCAGAAATACGTGACTCGCAAAACCCCGTGAGGCTAGGGCTGGGTGGACAGTTGATTTCTGCCTTGGTTGTACTGCCTGCGATATTCCAATCTGCAGTTCCTCTGCTCCTCTATAGTAAACATTTTTCACTGCTTGATGAATAAACACGTTCAGCCCTCAATGAATAAACGTGAGAGTGCGACATTGTAAGGTAGCGGTTTTCTTTTATAGTTACCAGTCCTGGCCGCTTTTGACCGGCTGAAACCGGTTCTGTTGCATAGCAACTACAAATTGGGTCTGACGCCAGCCTGTCTTCCAACCTGTTGCTGCCAAACAACCTTCCCTTTGTCTGACGTCACTTAAACTCTGTTTGCACTGTTACCAGGCAACAGCACGGACATCTTCAACGATGTACATATATAAACATATTTTTCGCTCGAATTCGCGCGGCTTAGCTCACGAGCGATTCACGTACGGCCCGACAAAGTAAGTAGGGACCTTAAGCAGCGACGACGACGACGTCAACGAGAACGTCAGAAAACAATAGTTTTAATTAGCAAAACACTGGCTCTGCATGTGCGTTATACACTTTGGTACATTTCTTTGTCGTCCTCTGCAAAACAACAACCTGAAATGACCAAATTTAAGGTTTTATGGAGAACGTGAACGCATGATGATTAATTTTCCTTCCTCTATCTGAACTTTAAAGGCGCCTCTACGACGTTAGCTCCTCGATAGTTCGGCTACATTGCACAAACTGAGAGAGTATAAATCATCGCGAATCTATTCAGAAGACGCGAAGGTAATTTTTTGAGTTTCGTCTTCTTCGTCGTCGTCGTCGTCTTCGCTTAAGGTCCCTAGTAACCTCGCTTTGCGAGGAAAAATGGCAACACTAAGAGAGGCAAGGGAAGCTTTATTGTTTGCCTGTCAAGATGGACACAGTGATGATACAGAGTTTGCCCTGTTGTACGATTTAAATTCCTCTGGAAATCTTGAATTTCCTTTTTGGAACTATGGTCGCTTCGGTCTTGGTTCTATGACAGACGACGAGTTTAAGGCTGAGTTAGCTTTTTTAAGAACGATATTTATTTACTCGGAGAAGTTCTTGATATTCCAGACACGATGAAATGCCCTAACGGCGTTCTTTTGGACGGAATGGAGGCTTAAAGTGTGTTGTTGAAGCGTTTTGCATACCCATGTCGATTTGCAGATATAGTCGCTGGACTAGGGAGACCAGTTCCACAACTTTGCATGGTTACAAACCAAATGATGGACTATGTATTCGATGGCAGGAGACACGATAGTGGTATGCTTGTCGACACAGGACTTCTGCGAGAATTATCACAGTAGTCGTTTGCACCGGATGGGACACCCTTATGCTTTTATGGCGACCCTGCATACCCTTTGCGTGTCCATTTACAAGGGCCCTTGAAAGGCGCTAATTTGACACCAGCAGAGCAACAGTTCAACAAGGCCATGAGCATACAGTTATTGGGAAAAATAAAGTATCACTAGTTGCTTTTATAGCAGACTTAAAGGACAGAATTTTATTGCAGTTTACGCAACAGAATACAAATTTTCAAACAAATTACTCAACTATTCCAGCCAGAAAATATTTCTAATATGTCAAAAATATAAAAAGCAATTTTACTGCAACGAGTCTGCCATCCAATGAGATAAAAATAATTAAAGAAAATAACGAAAGGCGGGTTCCTCGGCCCAAGAAAAATGCGGTGCCACTGTTGAAATACAAACTTTGATCGCTGACAGAAAACGTTGGTCGTGACTCTTGTCAAAACAAGGACAAAAGTTAACAAAATATACAAACTGGTTTGTAATTGCACAGTTCAAAATCCAACGACAGTTATACCAGCAATACTGGTGAACTTTAAGTGAATTAGATGGCTATTTGTTCACGAGTTTGTCCAACAAACTCATCAGTGCTTTAGTTTGGTCTTGTTGCCTGAACATCAGTTGTTGTGATGCCAAGAGTTGCTGCTGATGCTGCTGCTGCTGCTGCTGTTGTTGTTCTTGCATCAGCCGCATCATTTCACTTTGTTGTTGCTGAAACTGGCGTTGCTGGTCAATGCTCGCCTGTAGACGTTTTGCATCCAAATCGTGTTGCTCTTTTTTCAGCTGGAGTTCCTCAAGTTTAAGTTCCTGGTCTTTTTCCGCTTTTTGGGACAGGAATAACATGGTCTCGCTGCCACTTCTCCGTTCTCTTTTCTTTACTTTTGTCTGATCATTTTCGCCTGAATGTCTCGTCATCGTCTCCGACACTTTCTCAAGTGCTTTAAGTCTCATATCTGTGGCCTTTGCCATCTCTTTTTCAGCCTTTCCCTTCACACTTTCGTCGTCCTCTTTCATTTCTTTATCAGCTGTTTCTTCGAGCGCCAAAAGTTCTTCCACTAAGTTTTCAAGTTCTGTGGGCTCGGGCGGCGCAATGTCCGAGCTCCTTTCCTTAGCGCTCAATTTCTTTTTGATTCGGTTAATTAAAATACCCACATGATCCCTTACGGACCTTTTATCCACAGCAAAGACAGGCTTGGGACAGGTATTCAAAGTTTTGGCTGTTCTGTCCCAAATTTCGCTTCTTTGCGACGAACCCTTTCTTGTTTCTAAATGGTGAAAAGTTGAGAGATGATGTTAGCAACACTTTGCTCATCAACTTTGCCAAGTGAGCCACAAAGATTGATTTTGAATTCAGTATATATGTATGCTTGGTAATAAATCTCATCATTTTGAAGAAAGAGGTGAAGCTACCTTTCATTATTTTAGATTTTGTCTATCATACCTCTGGGGTGAGAACTGAAACATAAAAGAGGCAGGGTGCTAAACAGCAATACTCCAGCCAGTCATTACATTGTGCAAGTGTGTGAAAATGTGCAGTGATTGCATAATTTACAAAATGCTAATTACGCTTGACTATGTTACACAATATATACCAATTAAACAATATTGCGATATGTTACAGTTCTGATATACCGGTATATTGTCATGTACTGACGACATAATTATACTGCAGAGTAATGTGGTCAGTTGGGTTAATCCTTTTTTTGGAGTTGCTGGAAACACTTCATTAATCAAGGGGTGTTGCATGCATAGAGAAACCATGGTTGATTTGCCATCCTGGGATCTATTTCATACTGTATCTTCTTTGCAATTGGGTTATTGGGTGTATTCCCGGTAGCCCCATTTTGACAACCACCAATGAGGGAGAGCCACCATACTGATGCAAATGGCAGGATCTTAGTGTATCATTACATTGTTCACCCGGTGCTACTGAACTTAACTTTCCAATTTTTTGCACATGAGAATAAGGACCTGAATGTCTTTTCACGTAAGTTAATCTCCATGTACAGTCAAGACGCAAACACCCTTGCAACCGCTCATACAAACCTGGTAGCTCTATTCACAATAATGTTAAGCAATCTTCTTCTGTTGTTAGATCTCATTTATAAGCTATCCTTTCCAGTTGCAAAATTTTCTCATCTAAACTGAAGCTGTTTTCCGTTTATGCATTTAAACCATTTGTACATTAAAATTAAACTTAAACAGGAATAACTGTGGCCACGTAACACTTGAACAGATGGAGAATTCCATAAATTAAACGTGCTGTTTCATTTGTAACTACGCTTTCAACAGGTAATACGTATAAAATGTGGGACAAATACTTTTAATAAGCTTACATTAAAGTTCCAAGTCGATCTTGAGAAATAAGCTCACATTCTGGGCTTTCGCGATGACAGTCGTGAGACACTGCGTGGTGGCTTCTAGTTTCTTCAGAACTGAACAAGAATCGAAATTGAAATATCTTTTGTCGGCGTGCAATATACTCCTGAGACGACGAAAACCATAATCGTTCGCTACATTACAAGTCGTGTGAATTATTCTTCACCACATACACTCGCAGGAAAAATCTCAGCTCAGGTAAAAACATGTCGCTCGCAATTTCAATGCTGGCGGCTCTACTAACCTAAAACAAAGTTGACACCTCATTCCAGCGGTCTTGATTAATCGTAGTGTTCAAACTTCGTACTACCGCAAAAAAAGACAAAACAAAAACCAAAAAAAAAACATGCTAACAGTAAATAAACAATACTAAATACGACGCCGTCCCTGTTTGTGGTCAAAATTTCATCATTATCTTAGATGCACTCATGGGTACAAAACCCAACATGTTTAGTAATGTATTATTCTGTTTTTTCATCATTTTTGTGACATTTTCGGTTGAGCTAAATGTCGTTTATCGCAAATACAAAGTGACTCCTTAGACTCTCAGCAAGTCTTTTATCGTTCACCTGTCATCAGACTGAACAATCGTGCATGCTCAAATACGCCTAATAGAACGACGCCCAAGTATACACGCCCACAGCGTCTTGTTGGTCACAATTTCACAGTATTTTGCAATGAAATATATCAGTCCCTGAGGACTATCGTACACACTGATTTCAATAGTTTGTAACTTAAACATTTCCATCGGTCTATGGGCCGGGTCCTCTTCATGGTTGAATTTTAAAATGTTCCTGCAAATCAACTTCAATAAAACTTTGGAATAAAGTTGTTCACATTATAAAAAATTGTTAAAATTTGATTGTTACACAAGTGTCGCTTCGGGCAGTACACTAGACTTCTTTTGAAACTCAGAACTGACACTCAAATCATTTCGCCCAGCTATCGCATGCCCTCTCCGGTAGAAAACGGTTTAGAATGTCTCTATAAAATTTGCTTAATTTTAACGCATAAATGTCCTCCATTTCACACCACATTTTGCCACATCTTTTTTGTATTGAAAGTTAGATGTTTTGGTATGGTATAGTACCGGCCATGACCTTAAGGACGCAACTTGTACGCGGGGGTGTCACTGTTGAGAACACCGTTATGCGGAGGGGCATGAGTGCTAGCTGTGCTTAGAAGTCCCATTTGGTTTTCAAAGAAGTGATCCTCTCTATGTTTAATTCTGTACTGAAACCGCTCGTTTTCTGATCTTTTTAATGTCCGTGCAGCTTTTTTAATCACGCAGTCATAGATTAGGAGAAACACCGTGATGCATGAAGTGAGATCAGTTTTAAGCCATTTCATAACTGTTCTTTTTATTTGGTTTTCAAATTTTTCTTTTTCTTCCAGTATATCTGAGAAATGATGATGAAGACGACACCAGTGCTTCGTTCGTTGGTGGTTGCCCGTTGAACGAGCCAATGAAGTCGGAAGATAGCACAACAGCAGTGGACGCTATAATTAGATCGTTAGAATATGGTAATAGACAAAAGGAAGTGTTGGAGGGTATATTGCAGCAATCGAGAACCAGCCAAAAAGAATCGGAGGCAAAAGAAAAAGATCTCAAAATGAAGCTACAAACCCTAGAAAAGAAGCTGAGGGACCAAGAACAGGAAAATGTTGTACTAAAGAAAGCACACAAGAAAGAGTTGGAGGGTATAGTGCAGCAATCGAGAACCAGCCAAAAAGAATCGAAGGCAAAAGAAGAAAATCTTAAAATGAAGGTACAAACCCTAGAAAAGGAGCTGAGGGACCATCAACAAGACATTGCTGTACTAACTAAAAAGCTATCAGAAGCCAATGAAAGTGTAGCTAATTATAAATCCCAGCTGGAGACACGTGACTGGGTCATTTCTCGGGACGACATTGAAGTTTTTAACGATTCAATCCTAGGGTTCGGAGGATGTGGATTTGTTCTTAAGGGCAGGTATTGTGGCTGTGCAGTAGCCATAAAGAAACTCAATATTCTCTCCCCTCACGAACGGAAATTATTTCAACGCGAAATGGACATTGCTTCCCGCTGTCGATATCCTCGCTTATTGCAGTTCATTGGAGCAACAAATGATGAAGAGAATCCCCTGTTTGTGACCGAGCTTATGGAAAAAAGTTTACGAGGCTTCTTATATGAACAGTCAAATGAGGAACTCTCTGATATCGAAATTGCTATTATCTGTCTTGATGTAGCTCTAGCGCTTAACTATCTCCACCAGAGAAAACCCACTCCCATTGTTCACCGTGATGTCAGCAGTGGAAACGTATTGCTATGGCAACATGGTAAAAAGTGGAGAGGGAAATTGTCAGATTATGGCACCGCTAGATTGGTGGGAGAGATGATGACAAGGTCTCCTGGGACTATGATATATAGTGCACCTGAAGCAGCTTCTAGTTCTCAAACAGTAAAGGTTAGTGGATGACAATATGCCTTTGTTGGATAAGGTTTAGCATGACTGCGAAAAATTTCCATGGTAATGATTCGGGTTATTTAACAAAAACAAAAGTTTTCAAGGTAGACAACAAATACCAATCTCTTGATAGTGTTATTATCACGTGAAAACTGAATCCAAAAATTGTTTAATGATACAGTCAAAACACCAGTTTCACCGTTGTAGGCGAAATTAGAAAAAAAATCTGTGAGTGTTTTCATGTAAATAAAAAATCAGTTATTACGGGCAGATTTTTTTTTTCGTGAAAATCTCGAGAAAAATAAAATTTATCACTGTCTCGTCTGGTCAAGTAGTTTTATCATGAAAGTTTCCTTGTAAAGATATCATATTTCGAGGTTATCAACGTTGTTTTAAATGAAGGGCGTTACCATTTTTGTCGCTTGGAAACCAACAAAAACTGACTAAAATTTGAATAGTTTGAAAAGGTGGTGTAGCTCGAGGGGATTCGAAAGATGCCATCGATGACAACTTTTGATTTCACAAGGTTCACCTCAAGGCCAGGCCCCCTCCCACCTCCCATTAGAAAGGTCTAATACTCAGGTTAGGTTTTGGTTAAAGAAATTAGAAGTTCAAATAAGTAAGGAGTGAAATCCCTTTATTGTCTTTTAGGTTGATGTTTACAGTTTTGGAGTTCTCCTTTGTGAAATGTGCATCCGGGAATCACCAGAAATCGAGAGGCGAAATGAACAAGTGGCACGTATGAACAACCGAGAGTTTAGAGACTTGGTAAAACGATGCCTGGAAGAGGATCCTGATCTGAGACCAGACATGGACGAGGTCATTAAGACACTGGAGCAGTTTGATGACACCTCGTAGTTAGTATTAATTATCTTAAAAACATGTGAGTTTTAATTACCTTTTCCAATATATAAACCGCTCTTCTACGTGGACCTTGTAATTTGAGAGTACCAAGGCAGCAGTGCCAGCGGAGAGGTAAGTTAGACTTAGCAAAATTGTAACTAATTTTAAGTCGCCTGCTGTAGATATAAAACTCGAGATATAAAACTCGTTTCAGTAGAATTGCAGGTTTTTTATTCCTTTAAAAAAAAAAAATCAGGACCTCTCCGGGAACAAAAGTTCGTGAAAGTTTACTTTCTACTTTCTGAAAGATTTCTGTAGGTCACTACTGTCAGCTGGTCTTATGCGACAAAAGTGTTGTTCCTCTGCGAAGGTTGAACAGGTGTTCCTCCTTGCCAAGCAAAAACATATTTGTATATACACGAGAATGCCACACTTGTCAATTGCTGGCTTTTGGAGGAAACCATGCTCGTGTACAGCCAGCGTAAGAGTAATTGTAGTCTTAGAATTTATCGATTTTCGTCTGGAATGTCGCTGTTTGATACAGGAAGGTTTGTGTTTGTAGTCATTTGAAGATTGAATACATTTTGTTAACATATTTTAAGTCATTCCCATGTAGCATTTTCCATTTTATTTTTTAATTAAATTGGAATGTTAGGGTAAGTTATGGCCTCAAAAGCATTTTAAGATGACTTTCAAAAAAAGAAAACCTCGAACGGTTGCCTTTTCTGAACCATTTGTTTTGTGGATGTAGGTCGTCGGCTAACGTTTTCGGTCAATCATGTTCACTACAAACTACTTTATGATAAGATGTCATGTGATCATGTTTTGTAAGTTCTCCTTGTGGATCAGCCAATGATTGATCAAAAGCGTTTTATGGTGCCTCAGGCACTGAATGACTCTTTCACTGTTTTGCAGTTTTACGAAAAGTCATCTTAAAAGGCCCTAATTATTGCTTTTATTTAATATTTAACTTGTTCACTAGCTTTATTTCTCATACGTTTAACCAAGATTTATCATTAGTATTATGATATTTTAATTAGAGTTATACCTTATATCCTATAAGCGTTGTGCTCTCATTGGACAATACCCGTCACATGGTAACAAAATCGGACGATACTTATCAGATAAGAGCAGTCGTCTGATTCGATATCCGTCGCTTGTTTTATCAGCGAGGAGAAAACTAAAAATCAGAATGTCAAATTTGAAGCCATTTTTTTTAAAACGCAATCTCAGTGTAATAAAAGCGAGTGAACTAAGGAGCAATCTCGCGCGTTCGCGCCTTACGCCTTAAATGGCTACAAGAGAGGATGAATCCTCTCTTGGCGGCTACTATATCTGTTACCGTAAAGTATGTTAAAAAAAATGCCGTGAATACTGTACATCAGTTAGGTAGTATTTGTAAGATTTGTAACGTAGTCTAGCAAAGGTTCAGAAGTAATCGTATAAACGACGTACTAAATTAAAAAGTACTTTGTACGCAAGTACCATGCTGTAATTAATTTCGTGTCATGCTGTTTATTAAAGATAAGGTACATGTTGCTGGGCGAAAACCAGTTAAGGCTGGGTTCGATAATTAACTTTTCAAAAGACAACTGTTTCGTGCCGTTGCGTTTAAGCAACAGAAAGGAATCAGCAGAACTTGTGGCGCTGACAACAAATGTGAGCAAGCCCGTAAGGCCTGGGTTTGATGTTAAGAAGGCCTTCGAGTGTTGAGAGCGAAAAGTCGTCTATAAAAACCTTTGACAGGCAACACGAACCTTCAGTTGCTCGTAGGTTCTTTTTTTTTTTTTTCTTTTTAAGAGATTCGTAGAGTGACAACCGCAACAACAACTGGTTTCTTTAAATGCATGACCATAAAATCATACAGTATTGTAAAAGCATAGAACTTATGTGCCGATCAATTCGAAACTGCAACATCCCCAAGGCATTTGAACTATTGAAAATTAGACCGTTCAAATTCCCGCCACGCGGGGCCAAAAAGCTGTTCAATGCCCTACAATTAAATGCTCCCAGACCTCTCCTTGAGGAAACATTTTCAGCTTTAATGAATCATTAATTATTCACACTTTGCAAACATATGTATATTAATGACACCTTCAAAACTATTTTGAAGCCGTTTCGGGTGTGCTATTCGCTCACGAAGGAGAAATCCTGCCACTGGAAAACTTCTCAACTCTCAAAAACATAGAAAAACCCACGCACGAGTTCCGCTGGAAAAATCCGGTTCAAATTCCACACCCCGATAAAATACCCCACTCCCCGGGCACGGTAAACGGCCAAATACCCGAGGTATACCCGGAGAGGATGTTGAAGGTTCGAATTGATAGGCGCATTAGCAAAACAATTGTAAAAATAAATTAGGTTACATTAGTCTTAATTGATAACAATTTGTTGCTTAAATCAAAACATGATGAAAATAGGATTTTCATCAATTGTTTGATTTTTATCGATTCCATGGCAGCTCTCTGTAAATGTTTGTTCAGTATTTGGACGGTGATACCATACTTTCTTGAAAGCCCATCCCTAAATTTACAGTACATTTAGGAAAGTAGAAAAGCAAGTTAATTTCGTCTTCAGTTTGATTAGATCGACAAGTAGGAAGGGCCTATTGTCCCTCGGCAATGTATCATATCTACCAATTTCAATGTAAGGGTTAGGGCCTGATAGAAAAGGTCCGTAAATGGTTATTTCGCCTTGGCATCTAACTGTTAAGTGATTCGTTTTCCTATCCGTTTTAAGATTAAAGTGCCCATAACGGAATTTTTTTTATTTTCTCATCTGAATCTTTACATCACGCGAAGAACGTCTGCGAAAAAATTTTCCGATTTGCTTGAAACGCGAATTTTTTATGAATTTTACAAATCGTAAAAATGCTATTTTATTGCGGTCCACCCGCCCCGCTGATGAGAATGCCGACGGGCTCACAATAGGGCCACGTGACATAGTCTGTGACGTACATTCAGGAACTCTCGTGTCTATGCACTCACTTGACCTTCAGTAAAGTCCGTTCGCGGCAGAAAGAAAATCGAGAGATTCACCGGTAGGAAGGGAAAAATTCGCTCCAAACAAGTACGCTCCATGGCAGAAAACTTATCTGACACCGAAAGTGAGCAAACTGCTGAAGGAAGCAGCCAGGACGAATTTGAAAGCGTCGAAGTCGAGGCGATAGATGGCGTCCACGAAACAAGTAATACGTGTGAAGATGATGAAACACTCGAACCGTACGCGGACGAGCCGATAGCAGACGAAGAATGGCTTAAAAGATATCGCAAGGAACAAGAGGAGAAGCGACGACTCGAGGAAAATTTAACGAAACGCTTGGAGAATAGAGTGCGTGTTAGTGGATGGTAAAGTTCTCACCTTGCATTTTGCATACGCGCTCTTCATTATCATCTCTCAAAACTATGGCCAAGTACTCACATACATTCGAACGAATTATTTTCCATGTAGGTGTACTTGTGGTAACTGTAGCCGTGATCTGCTAGCAAATATCAGCGAGTGCTACTGCTGCAAGGAACTGGAAGGCAATTGGGAAGCGCTGACTAGCGACATTGTTCTCGCGGAACTACAGGAAGGACACATGTTGAACTGTGATAATAATAGCTTGTCTCGTTCTCTGAAATTTCGGCCGTAAATTTAATTGTAGGATGGAAATTGTTAGCTTGTTCAATGAACAGGTTAATTTCCTTTTTGTCACTGTCTCACAGTGAGAAAATGTCATCAATAAAACGTTTCCATTCGATTGGTTTTGTTTTACTTTGACTTATCACGCAGGCTAGAGGTTTATTGCTGTGGAATGCCTCGTATTCTTTGCATACTGTTGCAATTCCCTCCTCCTGTGGTATATTTGTATACAAGCTTGTTGCATCCATTGATACTAAGATAGTATCTTGAGAGACCTTGGTCTTTCCTATAAAGTTTACGAAATCCATTGTATCTTTTAGGCGCATACGTCTTGCGAAATGTTCGAAGTCTAAGAAGAGTTGGCGTCTAATGTAATTCGCGTCTGTCACCGTTGTCGGGACAAATTTGAGCCCTTTAGAAATAACGCTAACAGGCTGTCGCTAAGTTGTTGGTTTGAAAAATTTTTTATAAATTTCTCGTGTTTTTGTCTTTGTGTCTCAATCGGTTTTTTAGCCAATTTTTTTCTGCGCTCTTTGAGCTTGTTATTTGTTTTGTGCCCTTTTTATTTTGAACCCCCGTTGTGGTGGTTAGGTTTTCAGAGATAACACTGTTATACTTTTCAACATTTTTATTGTTTGCAGAATTCTGCAACACATGTGTGTACAATATTTGTTTGAGCTCGTTGAATTCTTGCTGCAGTTTATCTACCTTATCTACATCGTGGTTTACAATGTTTTCTGTGTTCGCCGAGTGCGACTGTTCTCGCATCGATCTATTTACATCAGTGCAAGAATTTGTGCTAGTATTTTTTGAGAGCTTGGTCTCAACCGGAAACTTCGCGGATCTCACGATCTATGAGAATGTATACCAAAACAATTACGCCATATTTTATAAAACTTGCGACTGAGTTAACAGTGAGGTCAAACTATAAACCTCAGAAGGTTACAACGCTTAGAATGTCACAAGCGGGTGTGAATATTTATCGAAAGCTTACCATTCGCTTTTCCCTGCTCCTCTTCGAAGGTGGCTCTTGGTCTTCGTCCTCCTTTCGCTTAGCATGTTTTGAAGGACAAACACAAACGACGATGTCATCCTACTTCAGTTCACGTTTTAAGTTTAAACCTGAATTTATCAGCCTTGTGAAATCCTCGTCATTGAAGTGCATCGAGCACAAGGACGAGGTCTTTCCAGGCGTCCACATCTTTCTCCGCTTCAGCATAAAATCGATCCATTTCTTTCGCCTCCTCAGTCTTTGCGGGCAGATGGTGCCAAAGGAAGGAATCCTGTTCATGCTTATTCCATTCGCTTCGTCTTTGATGTTTCCACATCTCGCTGCAACACATCTTTCTGGCATTTTCGAGAAACGTGCAGAAATACCGCGACTTGTTTTCAGTGAGATTCAGAGAAAGGCTGAAGTCACGTGTTCCTGAATGTACGTCACAGCTCTTGCTAAACCGAGAGGAGACTAATGCGAATGGTGGGCCAAAATGGCAGGCAATTTGAACATCTTATAAAATTCATTAAAAATTCGTGTTTAATGCAAATCGAAAAATTTTTTCACTGAAGTTCTTAGGATGACGTTTAGATTCAGATGAGAAAATAAAAAAAATTCCGTTATGGGCACTTTAAACGGGTCTAACGTGATAACAAGTCTGTAGGCTCTAATTTGGCCTAGAGACTTGTTATCACGGTAACACTTTCGTTTAGCTTAAATCGGTAGAAAGGAAAAGAAAGGAACTCATTTCAGGTATCACTTGACAGTTAGTTTTCAGGCTTAAGTCATGAGCTTGTTTTTGGCGAATTCGAGCCTTTAAATCACAAAGTAAATATGGAAGAGAAAAGTTACACAACAACCAATCTGTTTGCTTACCAAACTAGAACAAATTAAGCAAAGTTGATTGCCAAGAAAAACTATCACTTACGCATTTTTTGAACCGGATCCGTAGGCGTTCCTTTTACTCAAGTTTTTCGTAGGGCCTGAAAAGTGCCAGGGCGTATATTCGCTCTTATAGCTGTTAGAAAACAAGAGAGGATGAGGTACCAAATCCTCTCTTGTACAAAATTGTTTTTAAGAGCACTGAAGAATGTGTTGCCAATGTAAAATATATTTATCTTGCATAACACTTGCAGAAAAATAGAAACTTTTTTTATTGTTATTTTAGCGTCGTTTAGAACATTCTAATTAATAGTGCTTTCGAAATACACAGGCAAGTAAAAACTAACGATATAAGGTTCCGACGTTTCGGAACATTGATTCAAAATCAGGCAAATTAAAGTATTTGGACAGGTTAGAGTAGAAGCAATTTTTGTAGAAAAGAAAATATCTTTAGACATTAAAAAACTTGTTTAACAACAGGGTCATTGTCTTTATTTTGAAGATAAAGGGTAAAGTTTTTTTTTTTTTGTACTAATTGAGATAATTGGAGGAAACTTTCCAAATTCAGGTTTAACTGCCACATTTAAAGGTATAAGCCTGGTTCTACCTTGTGAGATAAGCATCAGACGCGCAGAGCCTTTTATTTTCTTCATTTTATCCCCGTACTTATCTTACATTGGTTAATATTAGTGAAGTAAACACAAGAAGGAGGCGACATACGCATGCGCAGCACTGCTAAGCTCTTGTGCGATAAAAAGTGCTTATGTCGCACCGATTCACACTGGTGAAAATTCAAGAAAATGTTGTACTTGCGCTTATCTTAGATCAGTTCGCATACAATTTCCTATGCCAATGCTTATCGCCTATTAAAGAAATATGCTTTCCTTGATATTAAAGTATAGCCTTGAAAAATTTCTATGATTCGATTGTCAGTGTGTAAACTAGACTCCGCGCTTCAAGGTATAAACGAGATTGAACTGCGACTCGAGAGTTCGTGAATTACGAGTTTTCGAGTTGCCGCTGTCCGGAAGAACTCGGGTATTAACTGAGTCAGTGTTTGTACAAGCTTACACCATTCTCGACCCCAGAGCCGCTCCTTCCCGCCGTCAGTCATGCGCAAAAGGGAAGAGCTTACACTGACTAATCCTGCCATACCTGCCTGCCAGCATTAATTTTCAGAGCAGTTGTCAGACCACCTCACCCCAGGTGCCTGCGCGCGTTGATAGGAAGCACTTTGAAATCGGTTGGCCCAGCTATTTCAAATAAGGTCGGAGAGTGCAGGAGGCTGTTTTCATCTGTTTGAACGGCGTTCATCTTTGGAAAATTAGCTGAATGTTTCATTTACAAACGTTCTTTAGTAATTACAGAAGCTGTTTGCTGTGATATTTTTGAAAGCTTTTGGTAATGTTGCGCAACTTTGTTGTTGTTGCCGCAATCGTTCGAGATAAGTTTATTTCAAGGTATGTTACACTAGGCGTCGTTTCATTCAACGTGAGTCGCAACGGCGCAACCAAACTGTGAGACAAGCTGCAAAGCAAATTACCCAGTGTAACACCGCCTTAATGGGTTAACATTGCGAATTAGCCGATTCATCATTCAAGAAGTGACTTCATATTTCCTTTCTCAGCCCAGTTTTTGATTAGTAAATCCATTGTCATCAGCAAACAGGTATTGGTAGAAGGGAATGCGATCAATCCAGTCTAACAGAGCTTGTGTATAAGGGTATCTCGTGGTAAGTACTTTCTGATTTACTCTACTAATTATAAGGGGCCAGTTACATGAACCGGTTTGGTCCGGTTAGCCGGACTGGCTCGGTTTGCCGAGATGAGTTTCAGCCCGATATTGCGTGAGGCGAGCCAGCACAGCCTGGCTAATTTTAGACGTCGTGTAAAAAATGGCTCCCATTACGAGAATAGATTTACTTTTGAATAAGTGAATGACCACCACAGTTATGTACGCAACTTAAGTAGTTTCGAAAAGAAAGTCGGAAAAAAAAAACAACAACAGCAAACAAAAAAACAACTCAGGCCTGAAACGTTCAAGCCTGAGTTTCTTTTTCGCTTATTCATTCTTTCATCCACAGTTCAAATATATGTTTGCGATATATTCCACTTCCATGACTTCTTTGTTAATTCATCAATTAAGTAGCTTTATGGTTTGCTGTAGACTTTTCAATGATAAATTTATTATATAATAACTGTAAGGTGGAATTTTGTTGATACAAATTGCTGGCCCACTGAACGGGATTACATGGAAAATCTGAGCCCAAATAACCGGGCTAGCCTGGTTCTCACGTGTAATAAGGTTTAAGCCTGTTTTTTTTTTCTGTTTTTTTGTTGTTGTTGTTGTTGTTTGTTTTTGTTTTGTTTTTTTCCAGGCTTTCCTTTCTCAACTAAGCTGGGAACGTTTTCCGTTTACGGCAATCAGTCATGCAATAGACCTGTGTACTAGTTCATAAGTTGATCATTTTAAGTGGATTAGTGTGTCTGGTCACAAATATATCTCATCTTTACACTATTAATATTTACGATATTTACTGTTCGGGCTACAATCCAGGCCATATTTCCTTAAAACGCTCCGCTCCGCCCATTTAATATTGATCTCATATAGTTCCACGGACAGCTTTTCGCGTGCGATCAACATTGAATGGGGGAGCGGGGACAACTCGAACAAACTGTTTCAAGGGTTTTGGCACAAACTGTAGCTGGACTGAAATCAGTTTAGACTGTGGTTTAAACGACCACAGTTTAAATAACTCAGACTTCGTTTAAGCAACCAACCAAAAAACGTTAGATGATACACATTGAATGACGCAGCAAAATGTTACTTCAAGTCACATAGGAGAGTTAACTAAAAAACAATCATTTGCAATTTAATTGCTTTTTTTTTTATTGTAAATGAATCTTGTAGACTGTTATAGGCTAAATCTATTGTGTCTTGATATCTAGTGTAAATATGGGCCAGTATATCCTGTACATTGTTATCTACGATTATATTTACTTCAACCTCTTCTATAGGTGCCAGGTACTTTTGTTCTCCTTCTGTGTCAGAATGGAATTGGCTTTGCCGACATTTGTGAAAGCTGAAGGTTCATGTTGGCTTGCACCGGTGATATCGCTCCTCAAATAACAGCCAGGAACAATCATACAAACTCGACTAATCCTAGTTTTCACAATCAAACCCTAGTACATGGGCAAGCAACTTCTTGCAGGCTAAAGTTCGAAGACAGCCTTAATTCAGCTCTTGCGAGTGTTTACTCTGTGTTAACAGATTTTAAGCGGTGGTTTTGCGTACAGCATAAAAATTCTAAAAATATCAAAATACACAAAAGTTATGAAAATGAAATTTTGCTTTTTCGAAAGTGATTCAAGCAGATCTTCTGCATTGCTTCCCTGCTAGCAAAGTTCTATCTTAACGGGGGAACATGACGAATGGTGATAAGCAATCGGAATTCCCAGCTATACTATTCAGTTTTTTGTTTTTCTTTTCATTCAAGAGAATATTTCTTTTGAGCTAAGGCTGAACGTTCTTCATTTTTGAAGTTGGGCTGTGCTAAAAACGTCCTTGTTTAATTGCAATAGAGGAAACAATGTGTTTTGCAGAAAACCAACTCTAAATCAACAACAGATCAGTTTTGTTGCCTATAGCAAACTATGTTCAGTTTAAAATGTCGAAGTTAAGAGCTGTAATACCAGCACTTTCTGTATTTATCATTCTCAAGTTCTATTTCCAAAAGAAACGAGTTTACAATTGGACCTGTTCTTCCAAAAATTAACAGAGAAAAATAATTAAAAAGTTCTTAAGTAAATTCCTGGCTTAGGGACGTTCTAACCATTTTTTTTTTAATTTGACCTTTCTTAGACGTATAAAAGTTTTTAATATTACCCGTAATATCGGACATTCCATTGTCTTTTACGATCATGGATTAATGTTTTAATATAAAAAAGATATAATTTCTACCCGAAATATCGAACATTCCATTGCCTTTTGCGATCTTGGATTAATGTTTTAATATAAAAGAGGTATCATTTCTACCCGAAATATCGAACATTCCATTGCCTTTTGCGATCATGGATTGCTTAGTGCTAGTGACACAGTGTTGGGTCTGTGACGTCACTTCCGTCGACGGAATACCATTGCCACGCTCCGATTGGAAAGAGGCTTGTACTAGTGAGTGTATACCTTATTTGGTTTCGATAATGAAAAACTCAAGTTCAAAAAAATCGATCACATTTCACAGGAGATCAGCCATCACAGGCTGCCCACATTCGTTTAGCACATCGTACAGGTCATCCACATTAATGTAGCACCGCTGACTTATGAATGCCAATGCAGCGTCGCATGGGTTCAAAGTCCGTTTGTCAAGGTAACGTATCTCTTTCTGGGTGAGGCCCAGTCTCTCAGCAACCTCCTTCCACTCTTCCCCGCCTGAAACACAAAGTCATATTTAACAAATCGACGGCAGTTTTCTATGGTCTATACTCTTATAGACCATAAAATGACGTCAAAAAATGTTCAAAACTCAAGTGGAACCACGAGCCGCAGGCGAGTGGTTTCACTGCCAAGTTTTAGACATTTTATGGCGTCATTTTATGGTCTATAAGAGTATAGACCAAAGAAAACTTCCGTCGATTTGTTTTTTACAATAACATGGAAAAAGTACGAGCGGAATTGGCTATTTTTTTTGTTGAGAAAGCGCGCGCGTTACATCTGACGTCATTTTTATTGTCTGTACTCTTATAGACAATAGCTGCGAGCCAATCAGCGCGCGGGAATTTGGACAGCTATTGTAAAAATCTTTTTAGACGGTTTGTTGTGTGATATGGCTGTATTTTGGCGAGTCCGCAGGGTGAGTCATCATACAAGACAGAAGTAAACACATCCCGCTATACTACACACTACATTGTTTAGTAAAAGATATGTTGTTTAACTGAGGTGGCTTTGTGGGAATAATGCTAATGGGTTTTTATACTGAATTGAAAAAAAGGGAAACGAACTTTCTGGCACTTGGTTGACAAGTTTGTCGATTGGACAGAAGTTTCATTTCCAAAAAAGGGACTTTTTATAACATTTTCAAACCAACCCAGAAATGGCCTTATGGCCGCTTGGCTAAGTATGCTGTGCTGGGAAAGAGCTAGCCGAGTGTCTCAGTATATATAGGTGTCCTTTTTACGGAACTGTGTCGGTAGATTTCTTATACTGAATGCAGGCTTTTCCAGAACCAGGGTAAACCCTCTCTGTGTCTTAATAGAGCTGTGTGTAAGAAGAGGTTCGACCTAACCTTACACGCAACAAATCTAAATTCTTCTAAACTATCAGTAAGAAACACTTACTGCTCAAGTCAATTGTTAGATCTCTCATCTTGCGAACAGGAATGTTCCGAATATCAAGGTTCCCGGGCGACAACGGACCTACAAAAAACGGTGTCGTCAGAAAGAAGCCAGATATGAGGATATAGCATTCTTAGAGTGGAGAAGTAGTTCAAAACATGAAAACAAGAAAGCCTGAAGGTAAAACAGATACAGCCAAGGGTCTGTTTAGTGTTTACACGTTAATGAAGTGAGGCAATGTGACGGGTACAATGTGTATAGATATGCTTCTAATGACAAGCTTACCAATCGTCCCTGCTGGTGTAATATCCTTCAGGTGTTTCACCACATTAAGCCTGTCTAATTGCTTTGCCTTCGTTGCGAGGTAACGGACCAATCTTTTGGTCACAGAATCTGGCTGTTCCAGAGAAGCTTGGTTCAACTGCAGACTCTCTATCAGTTGCAGCACAACCTCTTTGGGATCACATGACGTCGACAGCAGCGATTCCGCAACCTTGTAGGGATGAGCAAGCGATTTGTCTTCATGGCCTGTACGAAGAATTTATAGTTGACGAATAAGTGTCCTATTTATCCTCGGCAAGTATTCACAGCAGCATAATGTGCTGGTGGGGATGGACATCAGTCGAATATTACAAAAACAAGCTATTAAACAAACCGTCAAGAGGAAGACCAGTTGGCTATATAAAAAGCCTGGACAAGTAGTTGAACTCATCATAGCGTGAAACAACTTCAGTTAGCGGTCAGGGCGGCGGGATTTGAACCAGGGGACTTCCCTATTCAAGTTAGGCGGCTATGCCATTCGTCCACGCTGCTTTTATTATTTTGCACATGAGGCTGTGATCACAGAAAGCGTAATGCTCTGACTGGACAAAACTTCACAGCATAGCAACGTACATCACATGAACAGATATGGGACAAGCAATTCAGGCCAAGGATAAATTTCATTGCGCGGCAAAACTGACAACCAAGTTGGAGCGGATGACATGATAAAATGAAATGGACCGGATTACACCATTAACAAAAATGTAAAATACACTGGCCATAAAAAATAAACTAAGAATACCAATGATGGTTTAAAACTGCAAAGAAGCAAAACAATCGACAAAAAAGAACAGCAGACAAATAAAACTGTGAAACCTGACTTTGGTTAGGAAACAAACCACATTGTGTTGGGTTTATAGGACTACTAGCAAAGTTCAGGTTCGCAAGCTAGTTGGGGGCGGGGGAAGGGAGGGGGGGGGGGGTAGGTGCGTCCGTTCGATCTCCCGTCCTCCCCATTGCCTGAAATGGTCCGGTCTTGGCGTTAGATTATCAGGCAGTGGTTCTGTTGTCTGGGGATAATACCTTTCGCGAATATGTTTTCTGGCTATTACATGACAGTTGATATTGATTTCACCTTGGTCCAAAAATTGGAAAAGCAAACGAACCACCCTTCGGGCCTGAACATCATACTTCATGTTAATTGTTTTTCAGAGCGAAACGTGCCTATTTTTAATTAACAACAGGTCATTTAATTTTGCGAACTTGCAGTACTCAACCACGACAATTACATTAATTTACACTCCAGTTATGTACCCGTATAGCCATCTCAAACACTACGTTACTAATTTCTTTCTTATTAAAAGGTGTACACGTACATGTACCTTTATTTAACAATAGGTATCACTGTTACATTTAAACAAAACAGTAGAGGCTTCATTTTTATAAATGAGTATTCCACTGTCGCTTCCAAGTTTACAGTTTACCGCTCAAAGTAGTGAGACCAGGCACAAGTGCCTTTAAAGTAGAAAGAAAAATCAAGCTAGAATCTTACCCTCATCAGAATTTGAAGGCAAAAGTCTTCCATCACATCCCTCGACTGGTTGATGTGAAGCCTGTAACAAGCAATCAAAAACGAATCAATAGCATAAGATTAAGCGAGCATTAAACAAGTAAATCTACAGTTTCTGATGTTATAGCTTATTTCTTATATCTTAGGTTAAGAAACCCATGTCTTTCCTCAATTTTCCTTCTCAGAGAAAGCAAAGAAGGTATCTTGAATGAACAAAAGTGAAATTGAAAGTACATGGACGTTTATAATAAGTGTACAGGACGAACTGCTAGTGACCAACAAGTTTAATCATGTCTTAGCCAGAATTTTTAAGTTTCCAAGGTGGTGCTGCGTTAGGAGGTGGGATGTATTAATTCTTCTATCGTTTTGAGCCATACAACGGATAAAGAAGTACTGGTTATAACAGTAAGTTATATTAGTTCAACATACAACGTAACAGAGCGTTAAAGTTGTGGCGAATTTACCTCTTCACTTGGACAGCCAAACCAGGCTGCAACCAGGTTGATTCAAACTTTGTTATTCAGTACAACAGCCGACCTGTTGCAAATGATGAATTACTTGGCACGACACAACTCAGATTCAGATAAGAAGTACAGACATTCCCCTCGTTCATAGCCCTGCTTACGATGAGTGCGACAGTAGTTGAATACGCCTCCTTGACAACAGATTGGGCAGATGACACCAACCTCATATCTCATATTCGCCAATCAAAAAAACTCTTTACGCATGGACTCAAGCGTCAAACTCAGTTGTCTATCCACAGTGCACGCACAGACTTTTTCAAACGAGTCATCAAAAGTATCGTCACAAAGGTTTAACTTCGAATGCAAACTATCCGCCATATTAGAACTGAGATTTCCTCTGTGAACAACAACTTCAATGGACGAAGAATGGCACAGAAGGATAACAGAGCAGTCTTGATCTCCAGAGGTGTAAAATCTGGCAAAATTCTGATATAAATGAGGGTTCACTGAGCTCCAAAATTCATCTAGGCCCCACTGAAAGAACTGTAGCATGAGTCGGGGAACACAGCATGAGTCTTTGTGGACATAAGGCTGAACGGTTATCACCCTACTGAAGACATCGATCAACCACTGGGGGTCTAAAACCACGAACTTGCACAACTCTGGAGTATCATCAAAATGAATTATAATTCTCTGGTCATGCAAAAAGTTCAACAGTGCCAAAAACTCCTGATCGTCAACAATTTGGCACACTTCAGATGCAATTTGTTTTGCACTTTCAAGAGAAATCCATTTGTGACCATCTTTCTCTGTGATATGAAGCGCCCTCTCGTATTTCAACCACTCGACTGGAATAAGTTCTTTCATTTGCGGTAACTTCTGAGCAACAGCAAGTATGTCCTGCCGCAATCGTACAACTTCTGGACACTCATATTCACTTCCAGAGAGTGTGTTGTTCACAACATAAACGTTCTCCACCAAGTGGGTACTATACGGCTTTCTTTGAAGACAATCAAAGATTTCATTTGCTAGTGTACAAGGATCCATCCCATCATGTGGCTTATCAGCATGGCTGCAGACTAGGAACACAGGGGGAAGTTTCGCTGGCAGCGCCTCATATTTAGGACTTGGGTGAATTTGATGGTCTTCATCTGGAGAAGATATGGAAGCAACAGAACTCATCCAAGAGTCTACATAGTCGAGGTTGCTTTTCAGACAGAACTCGTCTTTAAATCTCTTGAACATTTCCTGCTGTTTAGGATGGTTTCCTCTTTCCCATGGATTTCGGCTGAGGTCGTTAACCAAGACATAAATAGCTCTTGGTGTAAGAAAGAGTGGGTGGGTGACATAGTAGACTGACTGTCCTCCAAAATCCCACAAAACTGAATAGACATCTTCGTCTTCTACATCCGTACCTTGGTGAAGTATCCTTTCAACGACAGTTGCTATATCGGATGGCACCTCTGCCCCCCCCCCCCCCCCCCCACTAAGGCTAGATGCATTATTTCTTGGTACATGCCAGGTCTTGAAATTATGTAAAGATGTGTTTGGTGTCTCTGAAGACACGAAAGCTAATTCACGGCTAGAAGGCGACCGATCCACATTTGTGATGAAAAAACCTCCAGATTGGACATGTTCAACAGCTCTTTCCTCTTGTTTTGGATTTTCTTTTGAAGCAAATCTACAGGTTTGAGGTGATTGGAAGCGCATAGGTGAGATTGGTAAGTCTTTATCTGCTGATGGATTAGCACTGTCCAGCGAGGGTGTTTCAGACAAACTGGGTGCTATCATCAGACTACGCGCAATCAGTTTTGCCGCATGGTGTTCGTAGGATATTGCTGCATTCGAATTTGTGGCTTCATCCTTTTCCCCTGTCTTCCAAATCTCCGTTGTAACTTGAAAATGTGAGGGATCCTGATCAATTCCCACAGTACTTTCTTCGTGTGGGTTGAAACGTTCCCCCGTCAGGGACTTTTTTAAGCTCGTCTTTCCTGCCCGGTCCTGTAACTGGTAACCTCTTAGGGCACGTTCTTCCTTCTCTGAGAGCATTGTTGTAGGCCTCAATGGCCAAGCGTCCCCTTGTAAGAATTTCTGGTGGAACTGAAATTAACAAATATAGTAGTAAGAGAAGTTTATCAGAAGATCCTTAACCGTCAGGATTTGTAACACCTGAGCGATCAACTCACTTTCAGTCAGTTGGGATATGACATACTGATGCAAGGTCCTGATGCAAGCCACCTTGGGGTACTGTGGTAGAAGTTTGTCTTCGCGTTTCGTAGTGCAAATATTATGTACAGTATACATATCAGGTTATCTCACCTTAATTCTATGTACTACAAAACCTGCACCTTTTGAATAGAAGTGTTGGAATATCTGAAGCAAATAGCTATTGCGTAACAAGCAGCGGCTATTGTCCACATGGAAGTAACATTCTGTAAACAAGTTTCTTTACACTGCAAGTGTTGCCGAGCAAGACGTTAACAACTGGAAAGTACTGGGAGTGATTTGAAGAAACAACGAATGGGTAATACTTGAACTGCCTAATTAATAAATCTTAATCCAAATTAAACGGTAACAGACGACTCAGAACTCTTTATATTGTGATCTACAAGGTGGCAGTTATTCTGAAATCAAGGATTGTTGTTGGTGTGATTGACCGATGCTGGCACAACCTTCGCGGCAGCCGTAATCAGAGTGACGGTCTAGAGACGTGCCTGATGACTGGCACTAGTTTGTCGCAGTCACCAACAACAGTCCTTTTCAAGACTATTCGTACCCTGACGAGCATAGTAGATAGAATATGTTTTGGGTACACTTTTCTTTCGGCAATAAAAGCTGTTCTGGTATTTTGTTTTTTTGATGAAAAATCAATTAAGTTCAATAACCACAACATCAGTTCAAAAAACACACATCAGTTCAGTGACAGTAGACCTCAATTTTAAGAATAACTATAGAAGAAGTGTTTTTTATTTCATTGAGAAACTAGGGGGAGAGGGCTTTACGGGGGGCGTGGTCCATAATTAGAGCAGGCAGAAAGTAGTTCTTCCGTGACTGTGTTCAAGCGCTGACTTAAAACTTCTTAATGACTGTTTTAGTTAATCCACTAGCTTTATCTTCTTTTATCATTGTTATGTAATGTTAAATTGACTCTGGAAAGCCCCGTTGGGACGAGCCAATAAAGTATGTATGTATGGAAGTACGAATAAACAAAATAGCATCTATGTATTCACAAATAATGCTAACGGGCTTCCACTGACGCTTTGTCCATAAAAACGCAAAAAAAGAACTTGGCCAATATCCATCATTTTTCGGTAATGACTTTGAATAGCATTGAAATAAGTTTCCACAATTTTAAATTATTTTTACATGATATCACGGTATATCAATTACCTCTAGTGTCCACAAAGTCAAAAAAGAATTCCATGCCGTCCTTTGTCTGCTTCTCTTCCTCTGTTACGACAGCCAGGTCAAACTGCTCTTACCAGTTGTCATTCGTTTGCGTATTTTAAAAAGAAGAAGAGGACGAATTAATAATTGCTGGGTCACAGTGGAAGCATTAGTGGTTACTGCTATGGCAATAAATTAAACATGGTAATAATATCGGGTTTTTTTTATCTGTGCATGTACATCTGATTATCAAGACAGTTTCCTAATGTACGTTTCCTGGCGTGTACAATAGTTTATACAATCGATTTCAATGTGTTCGATGATATTCGATAACAATTTATCGACATCTACGACGTTGTGTTAAGACTATAATTTTTTCATTGGTAAAAAAACCTTTATGTGACTGGTTGGAACATTGTCTGGTAAATTTCTTGCGCTACAAATGGGATTAGTCCCTTCCAAAGAAGAACCCAGCACATTGGAAACTAATGGTGGAAGGGACTATAGCTAACACTCTGTTAGTATGCATCTTTAGGAGCGAGCTCTACTTAAATAATGTATCAGTGGTCCCTGCAAATCAACTTTCAAAGATCGATTTCATTGTCCGGGCACAATGGGATATGACTCCCAGTGGTGTGAAAACTATCAGTTAATGACTTGGTGCATTCGATTCTCACGGTATGCGCATGCGTTTTGTTATACTTCAGAATTGCTAGTGAACCCTCACCTAACTTAAACATTACACCTGCCATTGCTAGAGTAGATACACTTTTATAGAACCCTGTGATGTTTCAACCATATACACACATTGCAATTCCTTAAGGAAGTGGTTTTAGCAGCTGTATTAATCCTGCAATGCTTCAGTCATTCAAATACAGTGGAACTCTTATGGCACGCCCAATGGTTTTAGTAACTGGCAACTATTGTCGAATCCCTGGCCTTAGTCTATTGGCTCATATATTTATGACAATAAATCAATTAAAATCACCAAAAAGAAGAAATTTGATACGATTTATCCTTTTTGGTCCCAGGAATGGGAGTTTGACTTTAAGATATTCGAAACTGCCTAGGTCCAATTGGTCCAACCCCAACTCGGGCTTAACATTGGTAGGTGCATAATTCACAGTTCACTCACATCAAAACCATCGAAGCCAATGTGCCCAAGACGCCTAAAAGAAAAGTAACAATCAAACAGCCATTGTAATAGCTGCACTGAAAAGTGCACTGATATCAGTACCGTGTTAGGGCTGGGGGTCGAATTTCAACTTCAGCCCCAGGACAAAAAATAATTGTCGGTGATTTTTCTGCGACTCTGTTGGAGATGACAGAGATGCATAAGATAAAACACGCGATGATGCATCAACGATACACAAGTTGAGATGGTGGACAGGAAAGGGAAGAGTAGGGATCGCGGTGGAAGGATGGGGGATTCCCTTTTCTTCACTCTGCAAATTAGCCGTGCAATAATGAATCAATTACATGGAAAACATGTTCGGCATATCGGAGGTAAGGGAGTGTGAATGGAATCCTGCAAGCGCTGCCGTGCCTTTAGACTTATTCACGCACCTTACTCAAATCTGCCGAACCAACTGTTTCAGACTCGGTACCACAGTTGTCCGAACTGGGCCAAGTGGACTTACCTAAAGTTCAAGGGTTCGCTAATGTCATCTTTGGTGATTTTCCTCTTACCACCTTTCTTGTTGAGGGCAGGGTGAGGTGGTGGCGCCACGGAGTCTGCGTGGGACAACGTCACATTCGCCTCTCGGGGAGTAGCGACCCCGCCCAACCCAAGTCTGTGCCCTCCCCTGGGGGGAGGGAGACAGCCGCCGTGCCTCAGTAGTCTCTCAGTCGTGATGTGGTTGTCAGTCTTCTCTGTTCTTGGTATATTTAACCTTTATAGTTAATGTTAATTATAATCGTGCGCACTGTGCTTGCTATGCTAATAACTAATTGCCTCTACCGCACTTCTTGGCTTTCCGACTTCCGGTCTCTCTGACTTCTGGTTTTGGCAGCAGAACCAGAAGTGAGGGAAACAGGAAGCCAGGTGGTTTGGAGTTAAGGTGGAGATTCTGCTGGACTATACTGCTTACCTATCTTTTTCTTTTTCTTTCTTTTTCTGCCTTCCTTTATTCGTAGCAACCAATATACAATCGTTTCTTTGGTGCCGGGATCAATACAGGGCGTTTATCTCCCTTATTGTGACCGATGTCGCTAGAGCGAGAATTAAAAGGTTGCTACAACCTTTTTTTACTTTTAATCGATATTGCGGATCGTTAACTCGATATGCGATATCGACTTGGCTTTTTATATTGCCGCCGCTGCTTCGCATTTTTTTCGATATCGTATCGTTAGCTCGGAAACGATATTGATATGGCTTTCTTGGCTGTCGTCTTATAAGTAAGAAATCACTGTCCTCGTTGAGCAATCAATGGTGACAGCGATGTCAAGGCGACAGTTGCTCGCATTGCACTCGTTGCTGCCGCTGCATTTTTTCCTTTTTTATTTATTATAATTTTTTCTGTATTGTTTATTTCAGTTTCACTTACTAATGGTTTCAGTTTAGTGTGTCTTTTCAGAGAGAGATGATGGTGATACAAGACCAAGATCAACTGATTTATAGGAGCAGAGGGGGCAATATATACTACGCGTTCAAGAACCTTTGCTTCCAAAGAGATTAAAGAGATTATCATACCATGGTAATTTGGATTTTTAAGACCGCAATAGTTGATCCTTGTGGGAATGGGTCCAGCCTTAAATTAAATGTGCCCCTATCTAGTCACGCTACATTGCGAACCTCGTCTCAGATCGAGTCGAAATACCTGGCCCCTTTTGTTCAAAGAGTGGGTAGCTTTATCCCGCGAATAAGTCGCTTTATAGCGGAAAAAATTTACAAGTTTGAGTAAAATTTATCCTCTGGATAACAATTTATGCTCTGGATAGAGGTATCCGCTCTTTGAACAACTGGTGGCTGATATCTTCTGAGGAGAAGGCACCGTTGATAGGTGAAATCGAAGTCAATAATGACCCGCTCGGGTAATTAACTTGTTTATTTTCTTTTCTGTTACCTTTCCTTTCTGTTTCAGTCTCTTTTCTCGTCATCTGATGCCTGACGACCACTAAAACTTACAACAAGTACTAGTAATAGGCACGTGTAGCACCTGCAAGTGCGTCACGGCCTTAACGACGGAAACTCTGACATTTTACCGTAACACTGACGTTCAGTCATTTGCCAGGTTGTATGAATTTTTGGGAGAAGTGTTGTGAGGTGTGGTATCTAGCCGTCTTTGGTTTAAACTGGGGAAGTGCAATCTATCAACATCTGAAATGCCCCTACATATTGTAATTGGTAGAAGATGGTTGCTGACATAGTAGACGCCAACTGATTAAGCTTATTGTTAATGCGTTTGTTCAAAATTACTTGAATAAAAGTAAACAAATGTAGCTTTCATTTATTGGTCTTCCGACCGGCCTTCAAAGAAGTGTTGCGTTCTTCTTCTACGATAGTTATAATTACTTGGTCCTACAATTACGAACTTCAACGAATGACTCAGAGGGACTCAATGGAGTCAACTGTCAAACTGCCTAAAAATTAACCATCAACCATTAAATAAGGAAAATTTTACAGTCAACCGTCAAGGGACGCAGTCATAGTCGGCCGTGAAACCCGTTTCAGTTAACTCTGCTCTATCAAGCGGTAATGTAGAGTAAAAGAATGCTGCTAAATATAAGATAAGTTTAGGTATTCCTAAATACATTTACAGATCGGTCCTATATAATTGATTCACAATCATTTAGATCCCAAAGTTGATATCATTACGCTGAAATATGGGGACAAAACTGACTTCCGCCTGGTTGGAAACACTCACGGTTTCAAGAACGTTACTGAGCCATTGACTGGTGTAATGATATGTTAATGCGAACCTGCCATTCACTTCGAATAATTATTAACTTTTGAGCAGTAGAACTGACTAAGCCAAGGTAAGCCGCACCTTACCGAGTTTTGATGAATATACCGATCATTGAATTTTACCCCGACGGATGCACACATCTTAAAATAAGTTGCTAGTTGCACTAAAGGGAGAAGTGACACAAACGCGCAGAACCCTCTGTGCCAGGGCAAACAAAGAAGACTGAAAACACTGATAATTATGGAAAAAATGGGTGTCAGGACCCACGGGGGTCACAGATGTGGTGGTAACTTTAAGGGTATTGCGGCAAGAAATATGAGTGGAAGTAAATGTCAGCCAACTGATTTGGTACTTCTTAGCGGGTAAAAAGTTGTTCGGACCACGCCCACAAAACTGTCAAAACAGAATTCTGGTACCTTTGAGGGGTTCTGTTCAAAATTTCCAACAATCACCCCCGTCACTTTTATATGGGAGTCATTCGGGGTCAGGAGAGTTAAAGCCTAGCCCCTGGAGGTGTCTCTAAGGGAATCCTTGTGTGGACGCCAGGACAAGTTGTCCAAAATGTTCGAAACGAACTCTTCGAAAATTGCCGTTCCATTTGATTTTGTACCAGAATTTCCAGAAATTTTGGTTGAATGTATAGCGCCCTGGGATTGGCTGTCGAGTTGCTATAAGTGACTCGAGTCTGGTGACGTAGACAACTACCGCTGAACATGGAGGAATCATGGCATATCGGCTGACTTGTCCCCAGTCGTCTATCTTGTTGGGAAACGCAGAGCGCGAAGAGAGATGGGAAGGAAGAAAGCGAAGCGCAAGGGGTGATGGGAAGGAGGAAAGGGAAAGAAAGAAACTCTCCTTCTCTCTCCTTTTAGACTGTTCACTGTCCCCCTATTTTTTCGTGGGATTCTCGAGACTGACACCTTCGATGCAACCGCCGCCATCTTGGTTTGTAAAAGCGAGCGCGATCTGGGGAGAGTGTCTAAACTACTGAGGGGAGCGGGAGTGGGTGTTAGAATGTTAGTATACTAAGGGAGCCGCCTCCCAACTCCGTACCCCTCCCCTCGGTAGTTTAGACACTCTCCCCAGATTGCGAGCGCGATCCTTTTCCCCTTCCTCTCTTCCCCCTCCCCCCCCCCCCCACCCCCCGAAAAGCCTGATACTCAGGCTATGGTAACGAGGGAGCTTTTTTTTAACGTGTTCAGCAACCGTACTTCCCTTCCTGAGAGAAATTATGTTTTGTGCTGCATAGTCGGCGAAATGAGAGATAAACAAAGTGCCACTGGAGGTGAGTATTAGTCCTTTAATTTTAAATTTCAAGAATTTTAAATCGAAACGAACGCATCTTTTCGTGTCGGCGTTTATTTGCTGAAATGAATTTTTCAGCACGCTGCCGTACGACGTGAAAATTTCCATTTATATAAACCACTTCTTTCATGAACACCTTTGTGTTTATCTTTGTGCTAAGTATTGATTGTCTGTTGTATTTGTTATTTGTTATTTTTTTTTTTTTTAAAGAAAAAGAAACCCTTAACTTTGCGCCGTTGTTCTTGCGTAATTTGTAGACTACGGGTAATAGACTTAATAGAAATTCTATCCAAACTGTACTGGTTGTCGTTGAAATAACTTTTCTTACATAAGCTTTAGTAAAACAAATATGCTGAAAATTAAAACTTAAAAGCACACAGTTGCTTTAAAAAAATTAAAATTTACGAAATTTTCAAATGTTGAGTGTCACTGTGTTTCTCAAAGTTAATATTTATTTAACTTTGAGATAAAAGAGAAGGCATCTTGACAGTGTTTGCTCTTTGGAGATGCTTGTCTGGTCAGCTCCATTTTGGTTTGCTTTCATAATTCTGGAACATACAAAGATAATAATTGTAGCCGCCTGACACTTACTGACTAGCTAGCCAAAGCTTAGGTCTGCAAAGTAGAATATATTCATTTGTATTTGTACTTTTTCACTGCAATTTCTTTAAGGTGTCAAATAAACTGAAATGAACACCCCTTGTTATAAATGTCTAATTTACATCTTTATACACACCCCAAGCAGTTTATAACTCAAAGTGATAATCAGAAATGAAATTTATGTCCTGGGAGTAAATGCAGGGGGAAGTTTTATTTGGACCACTTTGTTTATTAGAATACCGGTAAGTGATTTCTGCCCACTAAGTTGCATTTCAGTAATTGACTATTTACTAAAAACATCCACAAACACCAACACAGCTTATAATAAACCCTTTGAATGTTCAGATTCTTAGAATCTAGCAAACCTGATATTATGTCCTTGTTTTGTAGGGTTTTCTCAAGCAGATCTGTTAAATCATATGATGTAGCAGTCTCCAAGAAGTTTCATGCAACGAAAATAACATTATTCTCATTGTGCTTGACTTTACTGTCTTCCATTGTTACAAACACAGCTAAATGTATTATCATTATAGCGACAGACGACTGTGTTCTTCACCTTTGTTGTTTGTGTAAGAGATGGATGCTAGTTTGTCTCTGAAATAAAAAGAACAATACTTGTTGTCTTGACTAAATGGAGAAAATACGCACACTTTTCTTTAATTATAAATACAATGTTTTTTTGTATTGATCAGACCCTTAAACGGTTTTATGAGGTCACCTAATTTATAGGTAGGTCTGCCACTTAGTAGGTTTTTTTTCCTTTTTTGGCGGGGGAGGGGGGAGGGGGTATCTCAGAAAACAAAAAGCCTTTTTATTCCTTTATTTTCTTTCCCTGGAAGAAAATGTATGTCTTTGGGTATTATTTTTCAGTCGTCTTGAATCCATTTTACATAAATATTTCACGTATTTTTTGAGTAAATTTGAAATAAAATATAAACAAGAGAAACATTGTATTTGTATGTACCTTTGCAGGAGTAATGTAATCCCACTCGTCCGAGCCGGAAAAAGTATCCGCGATCGTGGCGCACTTGTTGCACCAGCGGGTTCCGTGCCGGTGATTAGGGATATATGTCCCTAACCAATTAAGCAGATGGTAAAATCTCCTTGTGTATTTCTGTTCGAAAGTCCAGTTCCGAGTATAAACCCGGTAGTTGAAATTCCCACCGACGAACCGTGCAATAGCTTCGTCAAACGTCCGCAGGGGACCATGGAATTCTTCTCCAGCTTTTGTTTTTTTTTTATGAAACCAACAAATCCATTTTTTAGGCTGCGCATCTTCTCTTAGGAGCAATAAAGAGCATGTAGAGTACAGCAGTAAAGTGTAACATAAACATTTCGCGATGAAATTTTCGTGTTCGTTCAATGTTTTCACAGCTTGCACAAACTTTAAACCCCTTTGTACAAAACAGCAAATGATACGAGGTTAACGGGGACGGTAGTTTGAAAATTTTAATCTACTGTTTTCAGGCAAACTCTACTTTTTGTCGAAAAATTGGAGGCCACTCGCAAAATTTTGAAAACACCGCCATTTTAATACGGCTTGTTGTTATTCCCAGGCTGCGCGCGCCATGACAAGCCGCACATGCGCAGACGTTATTCAGTGCGCAGACGTTATCCTCGGAGGACTGTGCCACTCTCCTTTCCGCCTTCCCATCACCCTTTGCGCTCCCCGTCACGCGAAACATCACGCGAGACAAGAGAGACGACTGGGGACGAGTCAGGCATATCGGCATGTTCGTTCTTTGCGGAAAGGGCACGGCGGAAAAACCGCTGATTGGCTGCTCATTTCGCGGGTATTTTTACTATCCGCTGACCTGTCCGCAGCGGCTCAACAAAGCTTGAAAAATTACGAACTTTTCACTACTACATACATGCCAACCCACGAAGTTCAAAAATCGGGAGACGTCCAGAAATCTTCAGGGGCAGCCAGCAGAACCGTTTCACCAACAGCGAAGAGCCTCCGAGGCCTTTGGAATTAGGGCTATATTTAGGCCTTCAGTGAGGGGGGGGGGGATTCACCGTTCTACCGTAATTTCAACATTTCTTTATGGTTCAACGAAAACAAAAAAGCCGTAATCAGCGTTCAATCTTTCACTAAGTATTCAATATTTATAGTCCACGTAAAAAGCGGGAGATTTATGTACCAAAGCGGGAGACCGGGAGATGAGGCAAAAAAGCGTAAGTCTCCCGCCAAAAGCGGGAGAGTTGACATCACTGCTACTATAACTCGACAGATACGGCAAGCAATGCAAAAGTAATTCAATATTCATGAAATAGGATTCCTCGAAAAGGAGTATCGCAGTTTTCATAACTTTGGCAGTAAATTAAAGGCCTCTTTTCTTCGTCGAGACACGCGACCTTACTTGACTGAACGTCAGGTTCTCGACGGTGAGCGCACAACACAAAATTTAAAAACTTAAGAATGTTTTGGAATACTTAAGGCTATAAAATGAGGTACACAAACGTTAAGAACAGGGGAACAAAATACTGAAGGCGAAAAAAAATCGCGAAAGGCGAACATACACATTTTCGCATTTCTTTCCGTCGGTGAGCTCGAGGCACATCGTCGACAATACATGTATGGCCGTCTCAGTTGATCTGAGATCTGAACAATGCAACAGCTTGAGAAATCACCATACCCATTACTAGTTCAAATTAACAGCAAGAAAAAATAAGGTTCAATAAACCTTTCACTCTTCCGCGACAATTTGCGGCTCTTGCATGACCTTCGATTGTGCGACGTCCGTTTAGCCCGGGAAATTGATGCCGCGGGTGTTTACATTTTTCCCGCCACAGTCGCCGGGGGTAACCGTCGCTAATTTTAAAAAAGCCGGCAAAACAGCCCTTTAAATCCGACTGTCCGACCATGTAGGATTTTTAACTTGCGTTATGGGTTAAATAAGCGAGCTGTAAATACCCAATTTCAAATGGAAAATTTGTGCGAGTTCAGCCCCCGCTTTCGAAGCGATTATGACCAGTGTTCTGGTACACTTAGCCTAATAACTGGCCAAGAAGCAATTTCTTGTGGCTTTACAAGGTCAGTTTGGCTTTGCCGAAACCATGTAAAACGGCTTCAAAAAACAAAATCAAACAAGCTGCTGCTTTAAGGGTGAAACAAATTGTAGTAACAGCTCATACTTCACGCCCTGTCCGAGAAGGTTGACCGATGTTTTGAGTGAGTTGCCTCACTACAGCCTGGGTACATTTCTGTGCAAAAATCATCTTGACTTTCTGGACCAGGACCCTCGGGTTACCAACCATGAACTGTACAAGTCTCCCGAGAAGCGAAAGGTACACGCCAATTGTCCTACGTTTTGAATTGCGCACTTATTCTTAAGTCAACAAAGTCAAGTAACTTCAACTCTCGTTTATTGTAGAGGAAGTGTGACACACCCTTGATAAAGGTTGAATTCCAGGATGGGACCTCCCAGACTGCAGACCCATGCAGCCAGTTAGAGGAAGCAAAGAAGATCATTGCCCAATTACAAAGAGAAAATGCAGAATTAAATGCACTTCACAGTGACCAGAAAAGTCACGGTATTTAGAACATTACAACAATGCTTTTAAATTTACTTTAAAATAATTATTTCCTTGAAAAGGGGAATATCAACTGTCATTTTAAAATTGGTGCAATTTTTTTCAGACACACCTTTCCATGAGAGATTCCTAAGTTTCCATAAGCAACTAACTAAACACTATGATACTGGGGGAGCAAAGCTCTACAACCCTGATGCAATGGAAGTATTCTGTGACAAGCATGCACCTGGCTTATTTAACGAGCTTCAAAGGGTGATCAGAAATGACGAAAAAGGGCGGATCCCAAACGGAGAGCGGCCACTCAAAGGCAACGAGTTGTCGCAATGTTGCACCAGCTCTCCTATTTCCGGAATCAAGTGTGTTGGCGATGGCTCAAAAGCTGTTATAGATTAATACTCCCCTTTTTTCATGGCGTTTGTGCAGCTGCCCACTCCCCTCAAAACATATCAGGTAGTGGGCGGCTCCACAAAGGCCAGCTGTTACAGGGTCTGACTTTTTTTTTTTTTCATTGTTGAATTATAACAGAAAAACGACATATTGCAACAAGATTGTGGTGTCCACCTGTCCTTTCATGGTACCAGTGATGATGCCTTAACAGCTGGAAGTCTACTGGGGTTTAGTACACATCCCAGAAGCGTGTTAAACCACAAGAGGTCCCGGGCAATGAAAAGCACTGGCAGCACTGATACCATCATCAAAAGTGCCATCAAGGTATAATGTAAAACTCAACTGTCAGTCATATTATTACAAGTTTGATGTACCTAAGGGCCTGACTATATCAGCAGGACTGGCTGAGTAAAAAGTTGCTGAACCAGCTGGGATGATCTTTCAACTATGTTGTCAAGATAACTTCATTAACTGTTCAAAAAGTGATCTTGATGTTACCCAATTGGAGCTAATGCTGAAGTAATGAGGCATAAACTTGAAGTAAGGTTAATAAACATGAATACTGGTAAATAGACAGATACTCACTAACACATGTATGAACTGCAAAGGGGCAACTCTCAAACTATGTTGCAACGTACATGTACATTGTATTACTCAATTCAAAACATATAATGTACACTGAAGAACTCGAATGTCAAGTTACTAAGTTACTGAAGCAGTCTTCTCCATTATTTTGTTTTAACAGGACAACAAATTTCTTCTGCTAATAATAGATGACTTCCATTGCATTCACACCATAAAGGACCCCAAAGAGGCAAAACTAAGTGAGAGTATACACATGTGCACAGGAGTTGTAGACAGCCCAAAGTCTATCCCTGCTATCAGTGCGAGCAAATTGATTCATCAAGACATATTGGTACAAGTCCCTGGTAGAGGAGTTGTCAACTGTCACGGTGGGATCAACCCAGATAAAGTAAATGAGTTCTTTAGACAACATCTGTCAGATTATTTCATGCACAGCTACCTAGATGCCCTACCAGCTGAATTCCACAACTTCAACATGGCATGCGTTAACAAAAGCATTGTAGAATTAAGGTGAGAAATACTCAAAACTCAGCATTTTGTTTTTGTTGACCAACCTACAGTAACTTTCTTAAGTACTGTTTTTCCTTTCTAAGCTTGAAATGTATACAACTAAATTTAAAATGAAAAAGGTCTAGTGGGTCGAAGGTCAATGAACCTGGATTTAACTTAACTTCTGATTTGTTTCTCTTGTCAAATTTCCTTTACTGTGAAAAACATAACTTTGGCAAATTCTGTGCAGAAAAGGAAAGGATAAAATAATTTTCAGAAACACAATATTGCATTTCAGAGTGTATACTGATGAGGCCAGACATGACTTGGATTTGCTGCAAAACACATGGCTTGTCGATGAATTTCAACAGTCCCTTAAGAGTCTGGATGATTACAGGGAAGCCAGAAATCACATCATCGAAGTATGTCCATCGATACAAGAGTACATGGAAAACAACCTCCTGTTTTTAGCTGGTGACTGGCCAACATGGTACTACAACAAGAAAATTATATGCCAGGTTTGCCTTACCCTCTTAATAAGCTATTCAACCTCCCCTCACTACACAAGAAAAAGTGTGGCTATACACTGTATGCAATAATTCAGAGGGTTGAAAACTTTGCATTGTATGAAAACAATTCATTTGTATGGTATTGTTTTTACCAGCAAGCTTTTGTCTGGTTTGTAAAGCTTGTTTGACAAGAGTTCTTTCCTTGCCAAAAGTGGAGACCCAATGTTGATCCAGACTGCTTACTGTCCATTGTGCCATGGTAAGGGCCCTTTCACATTTGCCTTAATTCACAAGAAGATGTTGTCTCTAACTTCCGCAGTTTTTTTTTGAAAAATTCTACAAATTCTTGTTTGGCCAAAGGAAGGTGCTGCCCACCAAACCAAAACTGTACCGGATTTCAACACTCATTACTGCTGCATTTGGTGGATGGCTAACAGTGAGAACTACTGTTCTGTCAGCATTTGGTCAGTGCAAGGATCCAGAGTATGTGATGCTAGTGTTTCTTCTGGATGAATTGGTTCCACTGGTGTTTTATTTCTACACTGTCATATTCAGAGGAGGAGACCAAAGAAAGTGGCTCCAAGCCATGATGCGGTTGGCACTAATGTTCGTCATTCAGCGAAGACGTCATTATGACAAAGCAACACTATGCCAGTTGAGTGACTATGTCCACCAAAAGAGTTTGTCCATTCCAAATTTACAGGAAATCCTGGAGCACTGGCTCAATGAGCTGACAGAGAAAAAAGTTGAAGTGTTTCATTCACCCCTTCGGAGGTAACATCTGTGGAAAAAAAATAAAATTAAATAAGTTTAAAGGCTGAAAAGACATTACATGTAAACGAAACTTTTCAAAATAACTACATTTAGTTAAATATACAAATAGATACATAACATGCGCACACAACAAAGTATCAATTTCCATAAATTAAGCTGTGCAATATACATGTAGTTATTCAAATCATACAGCTTTTAATATTTTCCTTTTGTCAGATCACTTCCTCCAAATGCGACAGCTGCCCAAGTTCAAGAGGCTGCAAGGGCCCTTAGTGTAAACAGATTTGAAGAAGACTTCTGTACCTGGTTCCTTCCGGTGAATCCCAGGGGTAGAGGTGTTCGAAACCTGCAGGAGCTGTCAGATCGAGCAGCCGAGTTTCTTCTTGACTTGTTTGTCTCAGTGAGACAAAACTTGGGTGGTTCTGCAAAAATACCAAAAGGAAATCGCAAATATCAGGTGAAATGAAATAATTACAACGCAGGCACAAGTATCAGTCTATTATTATTTTACACTGGCTGCTTTTCTGGCTGTCTTCTGATATTTTTCGAAATGGCAAAAAAATTATATGTAATATCTGGTACATTTCCTCAAAATTAAGAACCATCTAAGAAACCGTGCACAATTTCCATGGTTTACATGTACCTTCATGTAAAAACAAAATTTCCAAAGAATTTCCAATCCTAGAAAATACCAGAACAACATTTAGGACTCTTTGGAACATGCATTGCAGAACACATAAACTTATCAAAAATAATGTGTATTCAGTATTCACCTTTCTTTTATTCTAGCCATACTACCTTCCCTCTATTGATGCCACTGTGGATCAGCGAAGCTTGCCTTTGGGGTATGCATGGAAGGGACTGGAACCAGACCCTCTGTTGGCCTGTGATGCTGCAGACTGTAGAGCAGATGATGACGATGTAAACCTTCCTGTACAACGCCTCAACTGCAGCCACACTTTGCACAAAGTTTGTCTTGGCAAGTCCTCAGGCTGCAATGATCATGGGTATTCAATGCCAAATAAAGCTATCTGTCCCATCTGTTCTGTGCAGCTTCCTCTCAGAGTACAGGAACTTGCTAGCAGCTTCAACAAAGATATGTTGGCTGGAATTGACGATAATGAGGGAGCAGAACCATGTATTGATGATGACCATGATAGTGATGATGATGACGATGGAGACAACGACAATGATGACGGTGAAAGCTCAGATAATGATGACAGTGATGGCAAGCCTATGACAATGGTTCAAAAGATACTTCTCAAAGCCAAGGAACATCTGCAGCATCTTCCACAGGCAGATTTGTTTAAGTACAGTAATGGAAATTCTAAACTCGCGACCTCCAACAGATCTGAAGCAGCAACAGTAAATGTTCAAACTGGGCATGTGTGTCCCACATGTGGAAGGGTCTGCAAGACCAAAGGGGGGCTGACCCAACATCAAGCCACACACAGATAGGCAGTATTTGCCTGTTGGTAGTGAGAACAGTAAAAATAAAGATCAATCTTCCTCAGTCATAAAGGCATGAGCATAAACAGAATATAACAACAACAGACATTACAATGTAACTGTCAATGAGTTTAGCCCTACTGTTGTCACATTTTGTTGTGACACACTGATCTGCAACAGCATAGCAGAATTTAAAATATAGTTTTTAAGTCAAAATTAATAAGAACTGGTACTGCCAAAGTAGCTGAACTTTAATATAAATTTGCAATTTACTTTATTGCAATATTTAGAGGTGTATAACTGCTACTTTAACTTAGTGACACTCACATGAAGTGATTGTTCTACTGTGCCGGGTTGTTTGAAAGCAGATTAACACTAATCTATGATTAAAAGTTAACCGAGGTTTTCATCTCGCTCTTGAAGAGTGGTTTTAAAGCCTAATTTCAAGCTAAAGGTAAAGAAAAGTCTAAGTCAAAACTGAGAGCAAAAAAATCTTTTGGAAGAATTTTTGCCGATTAGTAATTAAACTTGAATCAAAGTTTTTGTTAATCCAGGATTAGCTTCATCGGGCTTTGAACAACTGGGCCCTGATGAATAGACATTAATTCTCAAGTGGACCAAATAACAAAATGTACGTTACGAACATCATTACTTTGATGGAACTTTTGTCGATATTCTATTTATTTCATTTACAAAATTCAATCCACATATATTTTGTATGTACAAAGGGAAAGAACGTAGTTTTCACACGATACTTGAAACTTAACTATAAATGTAACTGAACTGCAAAAAAGTCTGTTCTCAGGTCAGAAAAAATTGCAAAGGATTACATTTCAAAACTCTTTAAAATCATGAATAATCAACTACAACAACAACAACAAATTTAAAGCGAGTGTATCTATCGCATCAGATTCTTTTGCGCGCCATTGCAAAATGTATTTTATAAAAGAACATAACGCAACAACACAAGCTAGCTAAGAAAATATATCCCGTCGAAAAATGAAATGACTCATTGATACCCGGGATAAACATAGGTTGGCTGCGCTTTTTAGAAATTCACAACATGCACTAAGTATTAAAATGAAGCTTACAGTGTCGATTTCGTCGCTTAAGCTTATATTTAGATGGTGAACAAAACGGCTGGACAAGTTGACAAAAAAAAAACTAGGTTTACCTTTCAATTCTTCTGTGTCAAGTCATCTGTACACCAGTAGCTGGAGCAGAAAAAATAACTCATGCAGAGTATAGTTAATCAAACACGTGCTCCGCTTGGCGTTGAATGAACTGTACACGACAGCAGAACAACGGCTCCAACCGACAAAAGAAAAATGACGCTCGCAGAAAGCGGCAAAACCAGGATATGACTTGCAACATACTTACTTTTGCTTAATCCGCATTTACTACGAAAAGTAGAAGTTTCCAGACGGGGAAAATCCACAGCAATCCTCGCAGTTCGACGCAGTAGCTTGCGATGTCCACACCTTTTCGAACTCATTTGCACCCGCACATGGTCAGCGGAAAGTTTTAGAGCATGCGCTAGGTCAACGGATATTTCAGCCAATCAGCGGCGGAAAGTATAAATTTGCATGTGAAGGCAGAGGGTTTGGGTTGCCAGTTTTCAGGGGATTCGCCTTCTTCACTGGCACGGCTATTGCGGCTATTGTGAACAGGAGGAAAGTTGGAGCTTACCTTAACAGTATCCTTGTTTAAATATGATGTATTATTCAGTAATGACAAGGCAAACTATCCCGGGTTCTCCTATCAGGAGTCGAACCTAAGACCTAGTTCGGATGCGCTACCACCGAGCTACAGGAGATTCGTGGGAGCTAAGGCCATTAAACTAGGTTCATGGAACAAATATCCTGCATGCTTCTAGGATTGGAATGTCAATGAGTGGCATATGCGCAATGAAAGGAAATCTGATGTAATATTTTTTTATATTTCTAATCAGGACGTAACACATCGATAATTCTGATACTCGATAAAAATCGATTTAAATCGATATTAATCAATATGAATTAAATGATTAATATCAGAAATCGACAAAAATCGATTGCCAGATTATTTGTGATTATCGATATTGATTGATTCCATTATCAAGGTTTGATTAGTATCAATTTTGTTTTATAATATCAGAGACGGAAAGCTTCTGTTTTTCATTTGCGTAAGTGTAAATGGGAAGATAAGATAGATTCCCAAGACGTTATAAGTTGTATCAAAACTGAGCTATACTTTGTTTGAACTATCGTTTATCTGCTACGTTTAACTCTTAACACTATTGTTTCGATCAAATTGCCTTCCTGGGTAGATTATGAGCGGTTGTTTCTGGCAGTATCCTCGGACAGTTTCTCAAAATCATAGAAATTGATTTCTGATGCCCAAACATCTGTGATTATCGATTTTGATCTATTACTTTGCTTAATCAATTGATTATTATCGAGTAAAATGAGTTATATCGATTTATCAATTAGGTGCCCGATGATCGATTTCGATCGATGTGTTACGTCCTGTTTTAATGTGATGTAATATTCTTCATATGCATAAAGCGCACGTCTTTCTGAAAGTTTAGCCTGTGAACAGGCTCCCAAGTGGGGTATAGGGAGAAGAAAAATATCGAACGCAGAGAGGGGGGAGAAAGAAAGGGAGGACGCCTGTTGACATTCTTTTGATGCCACCCTTCTGCCTCCTTGTAATTAACCTGTGAGTAATATGCAGGGGTAACTAATTGATCGAAATCGATAATCGAAAACGTAATCGATTAATCGATAGTACTTGATAATACTCGATATTTGTCGATTGATTAGTTATAATAAACGATAAAAATTGATAGTCACAAATTTGGCTAGAGTCACTCATTTTTTTTTTCATTTGAAGCTGAACTAGCGAGCGGCACGTCTCAGTGTTGATTTATCGAGTGGTAAAAATGTGTTATTCTCTTTCACATGTATTTGCAAATCAGTATATTCAAGAGAAGAACAGCGGGAGATAACTTAAGTAATAATAATAATGGATAATAACTAAGCATTTCTTACCTTGAGAGCTTCCCATCTTTTTGTGATTTAATTTATGTACAGAAACGAAGAGACAAAATATCAGTTGCGGACAGCTGAAGGGACTATTGCTGTACTTTCTGCCTGACAAACCTCAGTGCAAACGTGGACAAACCTTTCTAGTGTTAATTTGTTGTATTCTGTTACAGTTCAGAAGATTAATATTACCTACGAAAATCTCTTGCTAAAGATTTGTTGAAAAGAGCATGACATCCTGACGGAAATTGACACACGAGTGACGTTACATTACACCGTACATTATTGCTCTTATGGTTGTGTTTCCTGTTGATTTGTGCCCGTGTGGTACCCCTGAGTACCCTGTAGTGACATACAGATTCATAAATTGATATCAATGAAACAAATAAAGTGGTATGGAGATGTTTATTGAGTTTAATTTCAGTTTCGAGTTGCTGTTTATTAGTTCGAGCAAGTGATGATGGACTAAACGCAACAGAACAACAAATCAACCAACGTGTTTTCCCCCATTTTTTGTTTCCAATCAAAATCGATAAAATCGATTGTTTAATTACAGAAATCGATAAAATCGATAATCACAAAAAGTTGACCAATCAATTTCAATCGATTTTCGATATTAATCGATAAATTATAATCGATTTTCATCGAGTATCGAAAATATCGATTAGTTACGTCCTGTAATATGACAGCGAGGTAATTTTATGCCAATCATTCCGCTCGATTGACTTGGAATATAATTAATATTTGGCAATAACATTATTCATTGGGGAAATCAAGCGAGAATGAAAGGGCGTAAATTTTAGGTTTTACGATGAAATTCTTAAATGCAAAAGAGTGCCGGTAGTTTCTTTTTTCAACTCTTTAAGAACAAGAAATTGCTTGTTAGTCCTAGGCAACAAACTTCCAAAAGATTCACTGACCATACGATCACCGACTGATGAACTATTGTTGGCAAAGACTTCTTCATCTCCAGTGCCGATTGCATAAGCGTTAAAGCCTAAGTTAGATAGCTCCTTAACCCTGTCCTTCAACATTAACACCAACAGCGTGACAATTACAATCGAACATTCAAAGTTCCACCGCACATTTCTTTTTTAAAACATCCAAGGAAGCAACTCAGTGGAAGATCAAACTCTTGTTGAAATCAGTTGGTAAATATTCCAAAAGCCTCTTTAGTTACATTTTTTCTACAGAATGTAGAAAATCTTCAGTGCTTTTATAAGCCCAACGATCTGAGGAAAAGATTTGCTCGATTTTGGCCACTCCAAATCACAAGCCGAAGAGGCTTCACAAATTTATACAAATGTACATGTACACCGTGCGACATTCAAATGATTCAATGTGTCAATATTCTTTGCAATGCTGTCAACAATCGCCTATCTAACCAATCAAAGCATGATCCCAGAATCTGGTATCACAAGATGGCAGTGTCCAAAGAATGTCCACAGGCTCCCTTTCTTTCTTCCCGCCCCTATGCCACCCTCCACTCGCCCGGTTGCCGATTTTCCTCTTCGTCCTTTACCCCACTTGGGAGCCTGTTCACAGGCTATGAAAGTTGTATGTGTAGGTTTACAGCCTTGTTTGTTTCTTGTCATCTTTTAAGAATTGGTTTTGTAGTTTTATTCCTCAATATCCTCGATCTTAGAAATCCTCATGGATTGGTCATTTCAATGGAATAATGGAGTACCGGTAAGTGTTGATTATCTGTATTTCTTAATTCGAGCATAAAAGAAAATTGCATGGGATCCGTGTGGCATATGTTTGGTTGTTTATACTAACATGGATACTCTTACAGTGCCCCTGACCCTTCAATTTGTTTTCTTTTGGTAGATTTCCATATCTGTGAAAATTAAATTTTTGCACCCTTTAAGCCCCGCTGGACAAATTGTCTTGTGGGCTCATTAGAAACAAGCCAATGAGAAGCGTCCAATATTTGACACTTTCTTAGCTGTGACGTAAGAAAAGGACACCAGAAGGATTCAGAAGGAATCTTATGCATGCTGATTCCTTTCTCTACATTTCGAGAGTTGCTGCATCCAAAAACCACACATTTTTCAGCAATTTTCTCTGTTTGCAATTGAAGCATTACCGCGAATCTTCGGATATTTTTGCACGATGTCCTTTTCTTACATGTACATCACGCTCCATATTTGGCCGAGTGGGGGACTAATGCGAACGATAGGTGAAAATATCGACAAGACTGCCTTCACTTCTAGCGCTCGTAAAAAAAAAAGGATTCAATATTTCTCAAACATTTTTTCGAAAATGAGTTCTTGAAAGATATGGAAATCTACCAAAAGAAAACAAATTTAAGGGTTAGGGGCACTTTAAACAAGGCTGGACACCTGCCTAACAAATGGGCTTTTATTCTGATTTCGTCTAGGGCTATCACGATTGAGATTATTAATTTGCGTACACTCCATAAGGTGTCCAATCTTTGTTTTGTTTTTTGGATAGACAGTTTTTAAGATAAATCATTCTCAATGTCATTAATAATTCATGAAGAGAAAACAAAGGAAATCACCACCTTAAAGGAGGTTTGGAAATGTGATCTTAGTTATCTTAAAATTTTGTGAACTTTTGCTTCAAATTTCTCCAAGAATTATCAATAGTTTGAGAAGCTATGTCAAACACTTGAAAAAGTGTTTCTACCTATTTCCAAACACCTCGAAGTTGGTTGAAAAAAACTCGGCTGTGCCTCATTTTTCCAACCTACAGACTGTACTTAAACACTCTTCCTCGGGTTTGATCTATTACTTGAAGCCCCTGGGCCGGCTGAATTGCAATTTTCTTCACATCATAAAACAGGATACTACAATAGACTGAAATCTAGAACTAATGGAAAAAAATATCAAATTATGCATCTAAAAGGTCTTGTCAAGTCAATGTTTATTTGCCCCATTAAATGTTTTCTTACAGCAGTATTATTTTTAAATATTATATAAAAACGAATCACTACCTATAATAATTATTAATACGCTCATTTATGGTAAAGGTATTCTTGTGTCTATTTTTCTTGAACGGAGGAAGCCCTAAAGTATTTCTTACTGTGTGTGCACCCTATACTGGTGTTTCCTACGGGCAGAAGGCTATGAAGCTTGTGATTTTTATTCTGCACAATTTCTCTAACCAGAGAGTTACTGATCTCTTGCCTCCTGCAAAATAAGGTTGGGATTAGTAGGGCTTATAGTGCCTCCTAATGCAAGGCATTTGGGCATATTATATGAAGCACGCGCTTCTTCTTGGAACAACTATGAGGATATTGACGATGTTTAATATTTCCTGCTCTTTCATGGTTATAATTTTGTGGAAACAGCCAGTGAAAAATGGCTAGCAATAGATTCGAGAAGGGAGAGAACGGTTACTAATATGAACTGGAAATTACTAATAGGAACAAGAAAACTTTATAAATATTTGACTAAAAAGTATTCAAGGAAGTCCTGCAAGAGAAGAAAAAAGGAGAGAAACTAAAGAAATTCCAGCTGCCAAGCTGCAATAATTTGCGGTAAAAATATATCCTTCTTGTTTTTTTTTTTAATAAGATAAGATAAGATAAGAACTTTATTTTACGTGGCACTCCACTTAGCTAAAAGCTACTTTACAGGAAGCCCACAAACAAACAGATATAATAAAAAGAAAATTATTACATGCATGGCAAGATATGAATTTTTATTTTTGGAGTGGTGAAAACAATATTTTATAAACAAGCACAGTGAGTGAGTAAAATATTGCATGCATTAGAAAATATTGATGCATTGAGTTTGCCGCAAGTTAAGCATTACATCTGAAATTTAGCATGACGTTAGTACGACAGAGCTTGTCATGTTTAATTACAGTAACTTGGCATGACAGTTGAATAAGACCTTACTGTGCTAATGTCAAACTTACTTCATGCTCTTTGCTAAAAAAGTGCTCTGGTTTTCAAACTTAAAAAATACATTCTGTGCTAAATATGTAAAAAAAATTACTGTCACACATAAGACTTATCAAGATTTATTGTGACCTGAAGACCGCTGCTTGTAGCAACCAAAAAACTGGGAAGTTTGGGTGGGTTGTGTGTATTTCAATATTCTTTTTCTATTTTTTAATTTTTTTTATCAGTTGTATGACTGTATAAAATTATTCATTTTATGATAACTTTTGCAACTGTAGTTGAAAGTGATGTAGGATCAGATAGCAAGGCTGTCCAATTCATACATGCTTTAAATTTGTCAGATTGGATTGTAATCATAGTGTATTCCATCTTGAGTTTCAACCACAACTGTCAGGGTCCCACAAATATAGAGCCCAGACGCCCAGGACAAGCTGAAAATTTTACTTGGCAAGTGTTCTGTTTCTCAAAGAAGCCCGCTGGGCCGTGGTGGTTTACTGACAAGTAATTTTGTGTAAAATGCCGAAATTGTAATATTTATCTTTTTCTAATAAAACTTGAGACATCTTGGGGTACATTTAATACTGACCTTTTTGTTGACATGTTGTCAAGTCTGGTTCGGTGTTTTCCTGTTTAGTCACAAATTGAGCGAGGCCGGAAATAGATTTCAGCCGACTTGTCGCGCAAACCTAAATTTTGTAAGTAAAACCAAAGTAGAATTTCAGTTTGTGCAATTTGTGACTAAACACAGAGCAGTGACTGTCCGTGGCTGTCGCGCAAAAACATCGTTGCGAGGTAGGGAGAGGCGACATTTCGCTCGAGATGGCGCGTAAATCTGTGACGTTTGCGCCAAGGTAACTGGCCGCAGCTGTTGCGAAAAACTTCACAGAGCAAAACTGCGAAAAGGGAGCTAAAATGCTGGCTCAAAATTGTTTCTTCTTGGGATTCTGACAGGTAATTGTGTTCCAAAATTATCCAGCTTTCGTTTGATACGAATTTGGTTGCAAAGAGGTGAACAAGTCGAACGTTCAAAGCTATTTTGCTGAGTGTGTTCAAATTGTGTGGCGAAAAAGTTGCCTCCCTTGTCAATATTTATATAGTAAAGTAAGCAGAGCTCAGATGCAGATCAGCTCGCGCACAACTCAGTACATGACAATAGTGCTGTCGCGTAAATTTTATGCAAATGAGCACTATAGAAAACCACAAGAAACGAACAACGTAAGTCAATAATTTATTAATTTATTTCTTTTTCACAACTTTTGTGGACTCCCTGTGATGAGACGTAAAGAATAATGTTTTATCTAAGCCATAGAGTCAACATGTTGTTTAAAATGAAGAAAAATGTTGTGGTTACCTGCAATTTTGCTTTTGGCACAAATACATTTAGAATATTGTACTTCCTTCACTTTTTTACTTTGCAAATTACGGGAATTGATTTTGATAGACTTTCTTTCGTCGTGCTATATTTTGGACAACCAGGTCCTCATGCTGGGCAAGTGCTTTTTGCCTCCCACTTGCCCAGGGACAAGTTTTGTCAAAAATATTTGTCGGACCCTGAACTGTAAAAATGTCTTTTAGGAATAAGGCAATCTATCACACATTCACAGCTTTCACTTTTCGACAGCTTGTTGAGGAACTTGAAGTTTACTCTTGAACAAAATTAATTTTACCCTATATTGTAGCTTATTGCTTTGTCCACAAAACTATAGCAAGAGATTGAATTGGCTAAAAACAAAAGTTCCAGACTAGGAGATTGCTGTGCTCTCTTCAAATCTGTAAGTTACATTTTTCAAGGCTGGTTTTTACTTGGGATGCCCTGAGGGCAGCCTGTGTATAAAATTGGGCTGGGTATCTTTTTCTTTGTCGTCATATTTTTTTTCTTCATGGTAGCTTTAAATCTTAATCTGCACATTAATTTATTCCTTAAACTCTGCTCTCTCCTAGAAGGGATCTATTGTTCTGATTGTCTTCAACAAAAAAGGCCTGATCAAAATTAATTCCCGACGCGTATACCACGAAGGAGGGGACCCACTCATCCCTACCTGTGTGACATCAAAGTAAATCATCATTTGAAAGGTTTTTTTCAATGGTGGCCACATGTATGCATTTAAGACTCTCATCTACCATTTTCAGAAAGAAAACAAACCTTTTTCAAACGGTAAATTGAAAGAATGACGGTGGAAATTGGAGACTACACAGCGACGTTGATCTTAGGAAAGCTTTGTTTATGTTTGTAACTGGGTTCTCAGATTGCTCAGTGGGAACCTAACCATTTGAAAGGTATTTTCTGGGGTATCCTATAAATCACATCAAAAGAAATGGAGGAGGTCACAGATTGAATTGACAAGTGCCCAAAATGAAAAAATTAAAACATTTAAAAATTTCCTGTTCCTTGTACAGATTGGGTATGTCCCTAAACTATAGCTTAATTTGCAGCTCTCAGTGCATTGGTTGTTGTCAGATATTAACCTGACCTAAAAAGTACAAAGATAAAAAGTTCCAAAAGTTGCAGGGGTGGTAAATCGAGTCTTGTATAGGAGGGGGGCATGATAGTATGCCTTCTATGTGCAGATCTTTCCAAGATCTTTTAGTTGTGCAAATTTCACACAAGTTGACTGAATATTGAGCATGTAATTGCATCTTGTGCTATATGGCACTATCGGGGCTTAAAGGGTTAAGAAGAATACCTTGTGCTTTATACGGATGCTTTGACCTTTACGTTCTGACCTTTAATTTGGAGACAGAAACGTTTCTACAGTGATTATTTTTCAATAGTAAATGTGAGTCAGTGTTGTGCAGCACCCAGCAGGATCATGACGTCATCAGAAAGTAATTTCCGGTATGATTTCCAGTAACACAACGATAAAACATCACGCAGTCTTTCTAAATAAAACTATATATTTAATTATTTCAATTGCGAATGGAGGATAGTTTTAAAAATCTGTAAAACATACAACAGAAATAAATGAGGCCACATTTAGCACCCCGCGGAAATGCCATTAGGGGCATCTTGTTATAATAATATAATTATTAAGCTTTTGACATTTAGAACAATCTGCTTTGTGCATAATCATGAAGACACATATAGTCTGTGGTACATTTACAAAGAGTGACAATGGATATTACTTGTGTCCTATATAGTTCCCTTGTTTGGGAATTTGATATACAGTCGGACCTCTATTAAGGGGCCACCCTGGCAGTGGGGACAATGAAAACTGGCCGCTTTACAGAGGTTGGCCGTTTAATAGAGGTAGTCAGTATAAATTGGGTAGAAATGGCAGTCAACGTAATTTTATTGTCTCTTTATAACAAAACGCTCAAAAGTGAACATATGTGAAGATAAATGCAAAAATCATTGAAACAAAACATTCAGTGCCCTGTATTTGGGCATTTCAAGTCCGTGCAAAGCTCTAGCTCTAACTGACAGAGAGCATGTAGTCGATAAGTACAGTATTTTTTTAGTGTTGAGTATGTACAGAGACGAGTTCTGTATTCAATGGCTAAAATCAAAACTTGAGGAGCAAGGATTTCTATAGACTTGCAATAAAATAGTATATATATTTTCCTGCACATTCTTTGGGTGTAGCAAAACAGTGGGTGCTCTATGTATCTATTATCATGTTTATATCGCACCAGATGTGAAAGACTTGCGCGTGTATTGCAGCTTGTGACCTGTCACTAATTATAGTAGAGAATAAATTGCAGTTCTTGTTGTTATCAGTTATCACCTACATATTATCTGTCACCATTTCGCTTGAAAAGATAATTTGCTGGCCGCTGAATAGAGGTAAAAAACAATTAATATTAAACTTGCAATAACAAAAAGGTGGCCACGGCCGCTTAATAGAGGTGGCAGTTGAATAGAGGTATCGAATACAGCACTTTACTGACAAATAATTCGGGACTTTGGAAAGTGGCCTCTTAATGGAGGGTAGCCGTTTAAAAGGTGGCCGCTTAATAGAGGTCCAACTGTAATTGTTATTATATGTAATTATAATGTTCAGCTCCAGCAACTTACAATGTAAGCTAATAAGACTGATCTGTACAAGCTCAATGCTTTTTCCTTTTAGAACTATTTATGTGAACTTAAACAACTGATATTTCTTTTTGTGTGTAAATTCTTTTCGCAACGCTTATTCAGTACATTGAAATAAAGTGTTAATAATACAAAAAATTGCCAGGCAGAAGAAAATCAACCATACAAGAAGTAACTGAGCACTAGTTGATTATAATTAACCTGTTGCTCGTTTACTTCTCGTTACGTCACTGCACAAGCTTCTATAGATTAAAAGATGCGCCCCTTTTTGGTGATGGGAGGCCACAAAGTGTTGTTTACCTTGCTTAGCTGGGTCTGCCAAATCTGCGAGTCAGTGAGCCATATCATGCTAGTCATGCAAGTCACATGAGCCATTTTTTTTCTTTGGTTGGTCTGGGAGATCATTAATCATTCTGTTTTCTCACTTCAGTTGCCAGAACTATAGCCTCCCACGCAGATGTTCTTAGGGGTTCGTCACATGTTCCTGCCCCAGGAACGTGTGACGAATCCCTAAGAACGTCTGCGTGGGAGGCTACCAGAACTATTGCTGGTGCGTCAAACTGATATGAAATATGGTGGAAACATCTTGGACACATTTTTTTCTTTGTTTTTTGTTTTTGTTTTTGTTATTTGGAGAAAATTTTGTCTATTCAAAATCACCCAAGATGCGCAAAGAAATAAAAACAATGCAACAAAAATTTATTAAAGTTCAAGACTTCAGTAAAAATTTTTCCCAAGGGAAACATACGGCTGCACCGCTACTTGAAAGGGTATCCATTTACACCTGTCATTCATTGATATCCACATGGAAATTCATTCAAGAAAAAAGAAGTACAGTACAGCTACTTCAATCCCTGCGTGTTAGTGTCAAGAATGGTGAGTAAATTATGTCATTTTATCAGGTTTGCTCTTTAATAAATCAGTTATCAGAGCTCTGTCAGTTGGCTGACTGCTGCATGTAGTTGTCTCTTTCCTCAGACAAGTCTTTCTTCAAAACTCACCACTAGAGTTGCAGAGGCTAGTTTCAAGATAGCATTCGACCCGTCAGCTGATAACTAAGAACTAAACCAGAACCAGAACTAAAATTTATACCTATTTGATTGTTTTCAGCTTGGCTTCTGGTTGGCTGATATTTAGAAAAACGTCCTTAGTGATGGTTGGTGTTGTCCCACTGTAAGAATTTAAGATTGTGATCTTATTCATCTTGTTCCGATGCTCTTGTTCTCATGCGAATGTTAATATAACAAATAGAATTCTTAACATAATTTGTACTGTCTCGCATGACTCACATGGCTCGCACCTTGTCTCAGTCATGGCTCAATGACTCGCAGATTTTAAACACCCTTATTAGCTTTTCTAGTCAGTGCATCAGTGGATGGAGGAAAGGGTGGGGAATATGTGAGGTGAAATGCACCATGTGTTGGAAATGTAGGTTGATACATGGTAAATGATTTTACTGCACTTTCAAAAGTTGCTTCAAAGGCTAAACTGAGTTTTCACCAATAACATATAGAGAGGCCATGATCTGTTAGCTGTACTCCAAAATATCAATTAAAGAACATTCATCATTAGTTATAGATTATAAAATGCAAATTAGCATAAACATAGAGTGTTGTGCCCTGTAGGGAATGTTATTTAATGAGCTATTGTTCCACTAGACCAGAGTTGTTGCCCATGACTTACATACATGTATGTACACATTTGCACTGTTTTTTTACTGTTATTGTGCTAGGAACATGTTAGAACAGTGGCCAATAGTAGCCATCGAAAGTGAAAAGTGGAAATCAAAAGTCGATTTAGTGAATAACAAAGTCAAAACATAAAACTAATGTGGACGTTTTAATAAATTATTTTTCGTTTAATCTGGGTTTAAGCAGCCTTTTTCAAACTCTTTTGTCTTTTGTGTCCAAAGTTTGGACCCTCCTTTTTTTGGAATAAATTTGTGTACTCCATCATCTAGACACCACCATAATCAGCATACATGTAGTATGAGGATTCCTAGGCAGTTGTCTCCAACTAACCTACTTGTCGGCTTTCCTGATCTCCAATGCATGCTCTGATTTTCACACGATTTCAATATTCGTAATTTATAGCTACTTCTTTTCTTAATTTATTTGCTGAACTAAAAGTATATATACATGTGTATTTAATACTTACACTGAGTATTTCAAAACACATCACCTGCCACAGCTCACTCAGGAAGAAGTGCATATGTTACAACAGCTACGACTACAACAGCTAGGCCTGATCCAGCCGCAGATGCAGCAAGTCCAGCAGCCTCTACAGCATTTTTCATCTCAAAATATATCACCCTCCAATATACAACACTCACAGCAACAGCCCACCCAGAGGGTGATGCAACATGTACTGCAACAGCCTCAAACCTTGTCATCTCACACTGAGTCCATTACGCACTCAAGTTCACCTCAACAGACAAACCCATGTAAGTTTTGCAGAAATATCTTTTTTGTTTTGTCATCATTGTTGTTTTTTGGGTAGTTTACTGTGCAAAATGTTTGGGAAAGTGATGTAGATGTCTTTGTGCAAAAGGGCCAGCTCCTTGTGATCTTTGCTTGTGATATTATTTTCAATTGGTACATAATGAACATTTTAGTTTTAATATCAACATGGTTTTCTCCTCGCAGTTCTCTCCATATTATGTTTTAGGGTGGTGCTAGTTAGCAGAATTTGTTTAAAAGTCATGACTTCCGTCTTGGGCCCAGGTGGGTACTGCAGATTTCAAGTGACGGGGATGATCGAATAGCATGGGGGGAAAAATCAAAACCCCCAAAAAATCCCTTGGGCTTCCAACGAAACCAAAAAAATTAAAAATAAAAACATTAGAAATTGAATGTTTGTGTTTGTTTATTCTTCATACCATCTGAAGTTATCTTTTCTGCATTTGGTAGTCATTCTAACAACACTCGAGACACCCAAGAACATCTTCTGTTTCAACAATAACATTAATATTATGCAGAATGACATAATGCGGTCGGGATACGTGGGCACTACCACAAATCTCCAGACTGTTTTGAATACCCCAAAAAATCCCTACTTAAATCAAGCCACCCAAAAAAATCCCGGCCGGATTCAAATATTTTGAACCTAAAAAATCCTTCGATCATCCCCGTCACTTGAAATCTGGAGTACCCCCCTGGGGTCTTGGATGCAGAGCAACTGGTCATTAAGGGGCTATTAGTGGCACATGAGCAACATTCCAACATGAGCCAGACTTGTGACCTTCTTAACACTGTGATCTCCCAAATACCTTGCAATACCAGTTGAAGGCCCAATGTACTTTTAGCTTGTTTGAAAAAAAGTTTCCCCCTTGTTCCTGACTGACTGATCAATAAATGTCTTTCTCATCATCTTTTGGTAACATACATGTAACTGTCGGCTTTTAATAATTTTATGCGGTCTACAATCAAGGTCAAAAGGATTGGGACACATTCACATTTAAAGGTTTTCCTGCACAAGTCTGAAATACACATGTATGACATACCCAAACAAAAATTCTGCTCCCCTGTACCCCACCCCCTAACAATGTTGAACTTATGTAAGAACAATGCCAATGTGGACTTCAATATTGTGTTTGGAGAGGGTGTGAGGAAGTAATATGCATAATTGGAAACGCATAACCCGGCTCCTTTAATTTTATACTTGGTCATGCTAAATTTACGTTTTAACATTAGTCCCAAGCCCTATTGTCCACCATTGTACTTTACCATGTTTAAGGCATATCTGTTGTGTATCTTGTCACGATCAGTTATGTTTTCCCACAGCTCAGCCGCTGCTCCATTCTAATTGGACTGGACAGCCCTATAATACTACAGGAATTTGTATGGGATCATATGAAGAGTACAACCAGCATGGGGGGCGTTTATTGAAGGAAATTCAAAACAAACAACAGGTAATCAGTACGAAATACTAACTCAATAATTAAATAGACTAGTTAACATTTAACAAGGAAAATTAACAAATTCGTTACTATTGGTGATAAATAAAATAATTACTTACATGGTGTATTACTAACAAGCAGTTGGGTGTGTGTAGTAGCTTTTTTGTGTCCTATACTAGGGTCAGTCTAAAGTAAGGCCCGGTTCAAACGTCGCATTTCAAATGTGCCAAATATAACTCCTATTTTAGTCGACTAAAATAATTAAATGCGGCATTTGATTCAGACGTCGAATTTAATGGTGCCGAATTTAACTCCGTCCGCCTTCAATGTCTTTGTTTTCGTGCTACCAGCTGACGAATGCGGCTTGTTTGCAGTAATATCTTCATTGCCAACAGCGTGCTGTAAAGGTGTGGGTCGAGTTAAGGCCAAGATGACTCATCTTGGCCTTCACTCGACCCGCGCCTTTTCATTGTTTCATTGAGGCACGTCTCACAATATGCCACAGATTTTCCCTCTTTCCACCCAGGAGTGTCCTTTTCATTTTCAAACACCGAGCGCCTCAAACAATAATAATTACTGCACGTCAAACAAGTATATTTTATTTTTAAAAAGCACGAACTGCACATTCCTTCGCTTCCCGCCATTTTTTCTAAGTGCTGTTTATACTCCTCTGCGCATGGCATTTACGGATTGTGGTTACAAAATGAATAATAATAATTTACTATAATTTATGTATTATATTCGGTACATGTGAAATGCGACGTCTGAATCAAATGTCGAACTTAAGTCGAATATTCGACTGTTTCAGTCGCAGATTCGACGTAAGTCGAATTTATTTCGAAACTGTTGAATTTAATTGATTCAAACGTCGCATTTCACGTGCAGTTAATTCTCGAATTTTATTCGGCACATGTGAAATGTGACGTTTGAACCGGGCCTAATACACACACAAAACAGTTTATATAGAGGGTATCTTCCTGGGCCTGGTTATTTGAAAGCCAATTAAAGGTAATCTACAATATTTTAATTAAATGTTAACCAAGGCTAATTTTAGGCCAATGTTTAAGAAAAGTCAAAGTCGAAACTGAGGGAGAAACATCTTTTTGAAGAATCTTTTTGGATCAGTCATTAAACTCAAAAGTTCATATAACAGCTATGGAGCTTTGAGCTCTATACTAATCATAATAAAAATATTATGGCAATTAACCCAAGTCTCTCTTAGTTGGATACTGTTGAGACCATTTACAAACTGTGCATGTAACAGAATTGTCCCTCTTGAAGAAACCATCTTTGCATTTCATGTACATAAGGTGCATGTCCATCTGCCTTATAAAGGAGATAGTAGGCTAAAAAAAAGATTGTTTTGTGGCCCTTTCTAAAGTTTAAAGGTGTTTTCCAATCGGTTCGCTTTACTTCTCTCAGAAGCTGAGAGAAAACAACTTTCAGAAAAACTGTGCTAATAAACGTTTTTAAGAGAACCTGAGAATTTCAAGATTGGTTTTGTTGTGTGCGGAAGTACCATAAAAATCTGGCTAAGGTGTTGTCAAAAATGAGCAAAAAGAAGTTTTTAATGGCATTGTTATTATAAAAAATAACAGTAAAAACAATATTTTAAGAGTCGAGGCCTCCATTCACCTGACGGTGGTTACATGATGGAAGGGCCGGCGCAACGATTTCTTCAAACCTGAAGAAAAGCTCTAACTTGATGAGTTACAACTGTCTTATTCAAAGTTGAGCCTACAGATTTGTTATCACATGGGAACGTTTGTTTAGCTTCAAAATCACTTCAGACATTGATCACTTAACAGTTGGTTCAGTTTTTAGGCTAAAGTCATAAGTTTGTTGGGTTAATTCTTCTGTCCATCTGTCTGTCGGTCAGTCAGTCTATTGGTCTTCTGTCCATCTGTCTGTCAGTCAGTCAATCTATTGGTCTTCTGTCTATCTGTCAGTCAGTCTATTAGTCTTCTGTCCACCTGTCTGTCAGTCAGTTAGTCTATTGATCTTCTGTCCATCTGTCTGTCGGTCAGTCAGTCAGTCTTTTGGTCTTCTGCTTCACAGTGTTTAATTCACAAGACATTAATCAACAAAAGGGTGTCACGTTTTTTAATCTAGATACCATATTGATTCACATGCCTTCGTAGGGATAATATCACCCCTCTCTCTCCTCCTTAGAGGATTCTTCATACACAAAATGTAAATAAAAGGCAGTCTATGACTGTGTGTGGCTACTGCTTTATTTTTGTAGAATATTGCAGTAAAGAAGCAATGTTGTCTCAAATTGAGAGCCCTGGGTAAATGAACAGCTCTAGTCAGTGCCAAAATTGTGCAACGTAATTTGATTGTGTTGTCGTATGGGAGAATTTGGTAAGCGTTGGAGGATTCCGGTTTGTTTACACTTTATTACACAAGGGACAGTAATAGATATGGTTTGGCTCTCCCATGGTTTACATAAGATCGCATGGTGAAGAAATTTTGTGAATCAAGACACATACATAGATAAACAGACAATAAGCTTTCTTAATTGAAAAAGTTATTCAGACAGACCTGTGTTTACGCCTGCAAATAAAATTTGTTCAATTTTTGCCTTGAGTGAAGCTGTATGTGAAGGCGACCGATCCAAGCGAACAACGAGTCACTAAGTTTTCAAATGGGGCGAACAATGCGAAACACATAATTTTGACAGTGCAACTCAAAAATAGTTAACTGGAACAGACCAACTTACTCAAATGGGAAAGCCTCCTCAAAGAGTACCACAATTTCGCATTGATGTAGTAAGCTTTCCCCGAAGTAACCCAGCCACTCCCATCCCGAACGCATTCACTTTAGAGAATTCCTGAATCATAGTGGGTGGGAGGCGTACCTTTGACGGATGCCCATTAACCGCGAGTGAGGTGATTATGTTGCCTTATTAAGTCTGGTGAACATTCTCGATATTCCGGTTGCTGCGGTGTTTAGCTTAGGAAAAGGCTTACCTATAATGTACCCAAGTAACCACAGTCAAGAAGAAGCTGATTTCGACAGCATTGCTTTGGTGGGCCATGAAGCGGAAAGCAACTTCCATGGCGTACAGCAAATGGACGCAAAAACAACAGATGTACTCGAAGAATTAAATTTGAAGTATGGAGTAGGGCGAATTACTGAAGATCAAATTTGCCCAAAATGCGGGGAAAAATTGACAGCTATTCCCAAGGCGTCTATGAGGGGAACAATGGTCTTCTGCAGGTCTATGCCGACGACAGTGTGTTTTGTAAAAATTGTTTTAAGAAAGACTGGAGGTGCAATCAGCGGCGAAATGAAAACGAAAGACAAAATCAACATATTACACTATAACGAGGCTAAAACGTTATTATTAAGACTAAGATCCGATTAAGGAGAAGGCGACGATAGTGGGCGAGATTTGACCGCCATCTGAAGCGCATTGACCGATTCTCCTTCCTTAAAAAAAAAAAAAAAAAAAAAAAAAAAAAATTTGCGAAAGTCTCAACTGACCCGCTCTTCAATTTGGAAGAGTTTCGTACAATTCATGCACATTTTAGGCATTGCAATGGTATAAGTTAATCATATACAGGTATGTTACAGTTTATATGTAAATTGTTCTGTTTTACTGTGTTGTTATATTATAATTTTTAAAGTTGTAAAATTTGCATGCAGATAGTTTAATTATAACGACTGGTGTTATTAAGAAAAAAAATTAATTATATAAAGTTAAAATCCACTGTCCAAATTTGAGTCCATTCCATTCTGTAGTTTTGGTGAGACGATCGGGAATCATTTGCGGTTCAATTTGGGGATCATTTGCCGTGCGAGGATCACTTGCGGTACAATTTGGGGATCATTTCCCGTCCGGGGATCATTTGCGGCTCAATTTTGGGGATCATTTCCCGTCCGGCAATTATTTGCCGTTCAATTCGAGGATCATGTCCGGTCCGGGGAATCATTTGCAGGGATCATTCACGCTTTTCGAATAGAAAATCCTTGCCAATTCTTGCTCTTTCTCGCCATCATACTTTAAGTAACGGATGTTGACAAAAAAATTGAACGGGGAACATAATACAGCGTTTTTCCGCAAGAAATGATACCAAGTCTTTGGCTGTGTCAAAAATTCCCGAAAATTTCACGCTGCCCAAATAGAACTCATCCCTAAGACCTACAGCCAAAGACTGTCACCTCCTCAAGCAAAGCTCACAATATGCAACCCTTAGTCCTTGCCCGAGTAACTGAAAGTTACCCGTTTAGCTCAAACGAGAACTAGGTAGGGAGCATATTAGTCGAGGCAGGACGCTGCACTCGTAAGACTTCTTCCCTCACTAGACTTAATGATATCCTCAGGAAAACTTTGCTTCAGGAAGCCAAAGAAAACGCAAGGTCTAATGAATTTGTTCTGAGCACAGAGCGCGCCGAATTCAAAGCGCAATCGTTGTGCGGTTTATGGACATTTGAGAGAGAATGGGGCTGACTGTGCCACATACAGGCACTAGCGGGGGGGGGGGGGGGTGGGGTGGGAAGAAAAATAATTTTGTTTCACGACCGTCTACTAGTTACCCTTGTAATCTATGAACTAATTGATGTGAAATTCAATGGGAAACGCTAAAAAAAAGAAATGAATATCTTAAAAACTTTATTGTCTGTAGCCACCTTCTGGAAGATTAGCTCAGATACATATTATTATTTTTTTCTTTTCCCTGTTGAACTTCAAGGCTTTCAAGGGATTTTAGGGGGTAAATTTTACCCGTTACCGCCTGAAAGGGAGAACACTGAATTGCTAAGGCCAAATCATCACTTTTGTCGTTTTTGTACTGTGGTCTCCAATTTTTGCAGCACAACACTGTTCAGGCTAGATATTCTCATAAATAAAGCGGCCATTAAAAAGGAGTCACTTGTGAAAGGTTTTGAAGCCAAACAAATCAACTGGCTTTCAATTGTTACTTCATCGTTTTGAATGAATGAATGAATGAATGAATGAATGAATGAATGAATGAATGAATGAATGAATGAATGAATGAATGAATGAATGAATGAATGAATGAATGAATGAATGAATGAATGAATGAATGAATGAATGAATGAATGAATGAATGAATGAATGAATGAATGAATGAATGAATGAATGAATGAATGAATGAATGAATGAATGAATGAATGAATGAATGAATGTCAGTCACAACTATGTTTACATTTTAAATTGCTTTACGCTTGCTTTTTTGCCATAAATGGTGTTAACTACTTTTGAATGGAAATGAGCCTGGCTGTTTTCTGATGACTTATTTTCTTTAATATTCATATGGCTTAATATATTGTTTAAAACATTTTTGAACAGAACGCGCAACCTATGTTGACCAACAACAGTTGACCCATGAGCTACCGTTGCCTCCGGTTGTTATTTGGAGGTTGTAATACTAAAGTGTTTTTCTTCCTATGTCCTGTACTGTGCGCCCGCAACAAAGTTTAGCAGAATTGCAGAGGAACTTTGTGATAAGAGGATTTACTCTTGTTTTCAGGTTCCTTTTACTCAAATGGCTACCGCTATACCTCAAATAACGCAGTATGGACCACACCAAGCAGTGCAGGGACAATTTTCTCCAGTGTCTGGGCCCTTACAGCCTCAAGGAAACCTTGGATGTCAATCATCAGAGTGCAAAAGACAGAAAGGATTGTTAGAGGATATGGTACAGCAATTGAGCACCAACCAAAAAGAATCGAAGGCAAAAGAAGAAGATCTCAAAATGAAGCTACAAACCCGCGAAAAGGAGCTGAGGGATCAAGAACAGGATAATGTTATACTAACTAAAAAGCTATCAGAAGCCAATGAACGTATAGCTAATTATAAATCCCAGCTAGAGACACGTGACTGGGTCATTTCACGCAACGACATTAAATCAACAGAAAGACGCCTAGGGAGCGGAGGATATGGTTCTGTTTTCGAGGGCAGGTATCGTGGCTGTGCTGTAGCAATAAAGAAACCTCATTGTTTTCTTTCTCCTCGTGAACGCAAATCATTTCAACGGGAAATGGACATTGCTTCGCGCTGCCGTCATCCTTGCTTATTGCAGTTTATTGGTGCAACAAATGATGAAAAGAATCCCCTGTTTGTGACTGAACTAATGGAAAATAGTTTACGAAGCTTGTTATATGAACAGTCAAATGAGAAACTCTCTGATGCCGATATTGCTATTATCTGTCTTGATGTAGCTCGAGCACTTAACTATCTCCACCAGAGAAAACCCACTCCCATAGTTCACCGTGATGTCAGCAATGGAAACGTGTTGCTATGGCGATGTGGTAAAAAGTGGAGAGGGAAATTGTCAGATTATGGCACCGCTAGATTGGTGGAAGAGATGATGACAAGGTCTCCTGGAACTATGATGTATAGTGCACCTGAAGCAGCTACTAGTTCTCAAACAGTAAAGGTTAGTGGATGATAAGCCTTTGTTGGATGAGATTTAGCATGACAGCGAAAAATTATCAAGACAAAGATTCGGGCTATTTACCAAAAACAAAAGTCGTCAAGGTAGACAACAAATACCGAGCTCTTGACAGTGTTATTATCACGTGACAACTAATCCAAAAATTGTGTAATGATATAGTCAAAACACCAATTTGATTGCAGTTTTAGGCGAACTTAGAAAGAAGTCTGTGGGAGTGTTTTCGGTGTAACTAAAAATCAATTATTGCGGGCAGATTTTTGGCATTTTTTTGTGAAATCTCGAGAAAACTAAAACTGATTACTGTCTCATTTCTTTCGAATGTAGAATGTTTGCTATGAAAAAAGACCTTTCGAAAGAAACGAGAAAGTGATAAGTTTTATTCTCCGAAGATTTTAGTGAAAAATGCAACAATGTACCCGTAATAATTGATTTTTTTATTTACTTGAAAACGCTCTTAAAGGGACAGTATCACGCTATTTTTAGTAACACATTGAAAATCGGAAAGACGCTATTCGGTTGATACCAGCCACGATATAATGACAAAATTCCATTAAAAGACTATCAGAATGCAAAGAAACTATCCACGGATATCTTCGCCGGCAGATAACCACGATAGAGAGGGGTTCAAATTTGAAAACGTCTGGCAGACGTTTTCAAATGTCGCTGTTGTAACGCACTAAAAATCGCCGGTTGTACTATATTTTGGTTCAACCTTTTGTCTTAGAATCACTATTAATATTTCTTTAAATTAGCGATTGAGAAATTAATTAACACAGTGTTCAAAGTTTAAATATAGTGAATTTTGGCCAAAAATCATGATATCTCTCATGATACTGCCCCTTTAAGGACTTTTTTCCAAGTTCGCCGACAGGTTATCCAGGTCAAGTAGTTTAATCATTTAAGTTTTGTTGTTTTAAATCGATCACTAGATCTCGAGATAATCGACGCTATGTAAAATGAAGGGCGTTAACATTTTTGTCGCTTGGTAGCCAACAAAAACTGACTAAAATTTAAATAGTTTGTAAAGGTAGTGTAGCTCGAGGGAAATCGAAGCATGCCATTGATGACAACTTTTGATTTCACAAGGTTCACTCCAAGGTCAGGCCTCCCCTAAGAAAGGTCTGATAATCAGGTCAGGTTTTGGTAAAAGAAAATAGAAATTCAAATAGGTAAGGAGTGAAATCCCTTCGTTGTTGTTTAGGTTGATGTTTACAGTTTTGGAGTTCTCCTTTGTGAAATGAGCATCCAGGAATCACCAGATCCCGATAAACGAAATGAACAAGTGGCTCTCATGAAGAACCGAGAGTTTAGACACTTGGTAGAAAGATGCCTGGCACAGGATCCTGATCTGAGACCAGACATGGACGAGGTCATTAAGACACTGGAGCAGTTTGATGACACATCGTAGTCATTATTATCTTAAAAACATGTGAGTTTTAATTACCTTTTCCAGTAAATAAACGCTCTTCTACGTGGACTTTGTAAGTTGAGAGTGCCATGGCAGCAGTGCCAGCGAAGAGGTAAGTTATAGACTAAGCGTACCATTGTTATAAAAATTGTAACTTGTTTTAAGTCGCCTGCTGTAGATATTAAACCCGTTTACATTAGAATTGCAAATCTTTTTTTTTATTCCTTTAGAAGTAAAAAAAAAATTCGGACCTCTCCGGGAACAAAAATTCGTGAAAGTTTACTTTCTACTTTCTGAAAGATTTCTGTAGTCACTACGGTCAGCTGGTCTTATACGACAAAAGTGTTTTTTATGTTTTTTTTAACAATTTTGACCTGTTCCTCTGCAAAGGTTGAACAGGTGTTCCTCCTTGCCAAGCAAAAACAAATTTGTATAAACGAGAACGTAACACCTGTCAAATGAAGGCTTTTAGAGGAAACCTTGCTCGTGTACAGCCAATGTAAGAGTCATTGTAGTCTTAGAATTTAGCGATTTTCATATGGAATGTCGCTGTTTGATACAGGAAGGTTTGTGTTTGTAGTCATTTGAAAATTGAATATTTTGTAAATATATTTTTAGATGTATTCTGTTATATTGGAATGTAAGGGTAAGTTATGGCCTCAAAAGGATTTTTAAGATGACTTTCAAAAAAAAGAAAACCTCGAACGGTTGCCTTTTCTTAACCATTTGTTTTGTGGAAGTTACAATGTAGGTCGTCGCCTAACTTAAGTCAATCGTGTTCACCACAAACTACTTTATGAAAAGATGTCATGTCACGTTTTGTTAGTTCTCCTTGTGGATCAGCCAGTGATTGATCAAAAGCGTTTTATGGTGTCTCAGGCACTGAATGACTCTTTCACTGTTTTGCAGGTTTACGAAAGTCATCTTAAAAGGCCCTAATTATTGCTTTTATTGAATATTTAACTTCTTCGCCAGCTCTATTTCTCATACATTTAACCAAGATGAATCATTAGTCTTATGATAGTTTAATTAGTTATACTTTATATACTATTAGCGCTGTGCTCTCATTGGACAATACCCGTCACGTGGTAACAAAATCGGACGATACTTATCAGATAATAGCAGTCGTCTGATTCGATATCCGTCGCTTGTTTTATCAGCGAGGAGAAAACCAAAGAACAGAATGTCAGATTTGAAGCCATTTCTGATTAAACGCAATCACAGTGTAATAAAAGCGAGTAAACTAAGGATTAATCTCGCGCGTTCGAGCCTTACACCTTAAACGGCTACTATATCTGTAACTGTAAAAGTATGTTCTAAAAATGCTGTGAATACTGTATACCAGTTAGGTAGTAATGGTGAGATTTGTAGCATAGTGTTGTACAGATTCAGAAGTAATTTAATCGTATATACGACGTGTCATGCTGTTTATTTAAAAGCTAAGGTACATGTTGCTGGGCGAAAACCAATTAAGGCTGGTTCGATAATTAACTTTTTAAAAGACAACTGTTTCGTGCCGTTGCGTTTAAGCAACAGAAGGGAATGAGCAGAGTTTGTCGCGCTCGTAAAGCCTGGGTTTTATGTTAAGAAGGCCGTCTAGTGTTAGCATCGAAACGTCGTGTATAAAAACCTTTGACAGGCAACATGAACCTTCAGCTACTCGTAGGTTCTTTTTTTCTTTTTTAAGAGATTCGTTGAGTGACAGCCGCAACAACAACTGGTATCTTTAAATGCATGATTATGAAATCATACAGTATTGCAAAAGCACGGAACTTATGTGCCGATCAATTCGAAACTGTAACATCCCCCAGGCATTTGAACTATTGAAAATTAGACCGTTCACGGGGCCAAAAAGCCGTTCAATGTCCTACAATTAAATGCTCCCAGACCTCTCCTTGAGGAAACATTTTCAGCTTTAACCACATTAATTATTCACACTTTGCAAACATTGATGTATTAATGACACCTTCAAAACTATTTTGAAGCCGTTTTGAGTGTGCCGTTCGCTTACAAATACGAAATGTTAAAATTCCACACTCAGGAAGGGGGGGATTTACACGCTTCCCATCGTTCTTTGCGTTGCTTGAGAATGAATGACTTCCGATGAAAGCTTTGAATATGTGTTTTTTAGTCGAAGTTCCACATGGATTTTTTCGCTTCACAAATCAGAAATGGCAAGTAAACAGTTTTTACTATGTAGCTAAATTCTCAATAATGAGATTTTAAAATGTGTTTCTTTGATCTTATAAAAATAATTTTAGGAGCATTATTTGTTGGTTTTCATCAGCGCTTTTTTTCACAATGAGTGGTAATAAGCATTTTGAATCGTTCATGCGGCACACAAAGTAACTGGTCGAAAGCCAAAGATTTTAAAAATCAACACTTTAAACCTCAAAGTTTGCTATGAAAAGAGTTGACCTCTATTGACCTCTCGTTTTCGCCCCAAAATTTGCTGTTGAATGTAGGTTATTTCTGGTGTCATATCAGTCAAATGTGAACGACTTACCGCCGTGGCGAAGATTGTTTTCCTAACGTTAATTTCTTTATAAATTGCTTCTCTTGCTCGAAATGTCGGGTTATACGGGAAGTGAAATTTTATTCTGTTGGAATCGATCAAAACGACGCCATGAAAAAGGCGATTTAACCGGAAAAGCGGCGTGTTACTGTTAGGTAGATGTAGAACCGAAATGAAATAAACAAGCACAGCGGGAGCGATGCGCATTTTTTAACAGGCATTTCAATAAGCTCTGTCTTATAAAATGCTATTGAAATAATCTAAATCAGAGGAATTTTCGGCGGCTTCTCGTTAACTTTCTCTGTCTAGATTAATGCAAGTGGACTGCACGTTTTCCTTCTGATGTTTTTCCAATAAATAAATATGCCAAAACAGTTGATACGATTTCCTCTTGTTGTCTTTACGAATTCGATAAGATTGTCGTGACCTACGAAACCTTATGAGCATACTTTGGTGATAAAACACATTAAATATAACAGGAACACTGCTGGCAGACGAATAAAAGAAGATTCATTGGGATGTTGGCTGTTGTTGAACAATAAAATATTCGCCGGCGGGCTTGCGAGCCTCACGGCGTCTACTGTCTAATGCGATGATCGCGGGTGGCCTCGCGTAGATAATATAGTTTACCCGCAATGCACGATGGGAAGCGTGCAAACCCCCCCCCCCCCCCCCCTTCCACTCAGGCATGGTACAAGGACAAATGCCCGGGATATGCCCGGAGAGGATGTTGAAGGTTCGAATTGATCGATGCATTAGCAAACAAACAAACAAACAAAAACATACTGTAATCTGATAAAGATAGAGGAAGAGAAATTAAGTTACATCAGTCTTAATTGAAAATAATATGTTGGATATATCAAAGCATGGTAATAATAGGATTTTCATCAATAATGTATCAATTATTTTTGGTATTTGGACGGTGATACTGTACTTTCTTGAAAGCCCGTCCCTAAATTTCAAGTACATTTAGGAAAGTAGAAAAGCAAGTTAATTTCGTCTTCAGTTTGATTAGATCGACAAACTAGGAAGGGCCTATTGTCCCTCGGCAATGTATCATATCTACCAATTTCAATGCAAGGGCCTGATAGAAAAGGAGCGTAAGTGGTTATTTGGCCCTGGCATCTAACCGTTAAGTGATTCCTTCCTTACCCGTTTAAAGCTAAAAGCTCTTAACGTGACAGCAAGTCTGTAGGCTCTAATTTGGCCTAAAGATTTGTTATCGCTTAAAACAATAGAAAAGGCATAACTTGACAGTTGGTTTAGTTTTCATAAGCTTGTTGGGCATTCGAGCTCTTTTTAAAAATCACAAAGTAAATGTGCAAGAACAAGTGACACAAGAACCAGTCTGTATGCATCCCATACTAGAACAAATTAAGTTTAATTTGAATGCCAAGACAAATTATCACTTAATTGCGCCATTTCTCCACCGGGCCCTTTCATTCAAGCCTCTTGTAGGGTCTGAAAAGTACTAGGACGTATATTTGTTCTTATAGTTGTTAGAAAATTCTTGCTTTTAGAGCGCTGAAGAAAATGTAAAATATATTTTTCTTGTATTACATTTAAATTAACATATTTTATTTTAGCGCCATTTTAGGAAATTGATTCAAAATCAATTATAGAATTCGGATCGTTTCTCGTAAGATAAGAGTAGAAGCTATTTTTGTAGAAAAGAAAATATCTATGGACATTAAAAAAACTTGTTTAAAGAACAGGGTCATTGTCCTTACTTTGAAGATAAAGGGCGAAGTAAAGTATGTTTTCACTAATTGTGATGTTTAGAGGAAACCAGTTTCAGCTTTAAATGTCACATTTGAAGGTGTAAGCCTGGTTCTACCTTGTTAGATAAGCATCAGACGCGCAGAGCCTTTGATTTTCTTTATTTTATCCCCGTTCTTATCTTACATTGGTTCCCATTAGTGAAATAAGCACAAAAAAGAGGCGACATCCTCATGCGGAGCACGGCTAAGCTCTTGTGCCGTAAAAAGTGCGAAGCGCTTATGTCACACCGATTCACACTTGTGAAAATTCAAGAAAATGTTGTACTTGCGCTTATCTTAAATCAGTTCGCATACAATTTCCTATGCCAATGCTTATCACCAATTAAAGAAATATGCTTTCCTTGATAAGTATAGCCTTGAAAAATTTCTATGATTTGATTGTCAATGTGCAAACTAGACTCCGCGCTTCAAGGTATAAACGAGATTAAAGTGAGATTCGAGAGTTCGGGAATTACGAGTTTTCGAGTTGCCGCTGTCCGGAAGAACTCAGGTATAACTGAGTCAGTGTATGTCCTAGCTTGCACCATTCTCCACCCCAGAGCCGCTCCTTCCCGCCATCAGTCATGCGCAAAAGAGAAGAGCTTACACTGACTAATCCGGCCACACCTGCTAGCATTAATTTTCAGAGCAGTTGTCAGACCATGTCACCCCAGGTGCATGCGTGCGTTGATAGGAAGCACTTTGAAATCGGTTGGCCCAGCTATTTCAAATAAGGTCGGAGAGTGCAGGAGGCTGTTTTCATCTGTTTGAACCGCGTTCATCTTTGGAAAATTAGCTGAATGTTTCATTTACAAACGTTCTTCAGTAATTACAGAAGCTGTTTGCTGTGATATTTTTGAAAGCTTTTGGTAATATTGCGCAACTTTGTTGTTGTTGCTGCAATCGTTCGAGATAAGTTTATTTCAAGGTATGTTACACTAGGCGTCGTTTCATTCAACGTGAGTCGCAACGGCGCAACGAAACTGTGAGACAAGCTGCAAAGCAAATTACCCAGTGTAACACCGCCTTAATGGCTTAAAATTACAAATTAGCCGATTCATCATTCAAGAAGTGAAATTCATATTTCCTTTCTCAGCTCAGTTTTTGATTACTAAATCCATTGCCATCAGCAAACAGGTATTGCTAGAAGGGAATGCGATCAATCCTGTCTAACAGAGCTTGTTTATAAGGGTATCTCGTGGTAAGTACTTTCTGATTTACTCTACTAATTATAAGGGGCCAATCACATGAACCGATTTGGTCCGGTTAGCCGGACAAGCTCGGTTTCCCGAGATGAGTTTCAGCCTGATATTGCGTGAGGCGAGCCAGCACAGCCTGGCTAATTTTAGACGTCGTGTAAAAAATGGCTCCCATTACGAGAATGGATTTACTTTTGAATAAGTGAATGACCACCGCAGTTATGTCCGAAAAAAAAAAAAACAACAACAACAACAAAGAAAAAAACAACTCAGGTTTCAAACGTTTAAGCCTGGTTTTCTTTTTCACTTATTTATTCTTTCATCCACAGTTCAAATATATGTTTGCCATATATTCCACTCCATGACTTCTTTGTTAATTTATCATTCAAGTAGCTTTATGGTTTGCTGTACACTTATTACTGATAAATTTTGCTGTAGTGTGGAATTTTGTTGTGACAAATTGCTGGCCCACTGAACGGGATGGAAAATCTGAACCCGATTAGCCGGGCTTGCGAGTGCCTGGTTCTCATGCAACAGGGTTTAAGCCATATTTCCTTGAAACACTCCGCTCCCCCATTTAATATTGATCTCATATAGTTGCACGTACAACATTTCACTTACGATCAACATTGAATGGGAAAGCGCGAATAACTCGAACAAACTGTTTCAAGAAAGGGTTTTGACACAAACTGTAGCTGGACTGAAATCAATTTAGACTGTGGTTTAAACAACCACAATTTAAATACCTCAGACTTCGTTTAAGCAACCAACCAGAAAACGTTAGATGTTACACATTGAATGACGCAGCAAAATGTTACTTCAAGTCACGTAGGAGAGTTAACTAAAAACAATCATTTGCAATGTAATTGCCTTTTTTATTGTAAATGAATCCTGCACACTGTTAAATCTAAAGGCAAAATCTATTGTGTCTTAATATATAGTGTAAATATGGGCCAGTATATCCTGTACATTGTTATCTACGATTATATTTACTTCAACCTCCTCTACAGGTGCCAGCTACTTTTGTTCTTTCTGTGTAATGGAATTGGCTTTGCCGTCATTCGTGAAAGCTGAAGCATTAAGATTCATGTTGGCTTGCACTGATGATATCGCTCCTCAAATAACAGCCAGGAACAATCATGAAAACTCGACTAGTCCTAGTTTTCACAATCAAACCCTAGTACATAAGCAAGCAACTTCTTGCTAGCTAAAGTTCGAAAAAAGAGCCTTACTTCAGTTCTTGCGAGAGTTTGCTTAGAGTTAACAGATTTTAAGCGGTGGTTTTGCGTACAGGATAAAAATTCTAAAATTATCAAAATATAAAAAAAAAAGTATGAAAATGAATTTTTTTCTCTTTCGAAAGTGATTCAAGCAGATTCTTCTTCATTGCATGCTTCCCTGTTAACAAAGTTCTATCTTAACGATAGAACGTGGTGAATGGTGATAAGTAATCTGAAATACCAGCTATACTATTCAGTTTTTGGTTTTTATTTAAGGGAATATCTCTCTTGAACTAAGGCTGAGCGTTCTTCATTTTTGAAGTTGGGCTGTTCTAGAAACGTCCTTGTTTAATTGCAACTGAGAAAACAATGTGTTTTGCAGAAAACAAACTCTAAATCAACAACAGATCAGTTTTGTTGCACACCTATAGCAAACTATGTTCAGTATAAAATGGAGTCAAAACTTTCAATACCAGCGCTTTCTGTATATATCATTCTTAAGTTCTATTTCTAAGAGAACGAGTTCACAACTGTACTTGTTCTTCCAGAGAAAAATAATTTTACTAGCCTACACGATTCATGCTAATTAGATGACTTCGACATGACGATGGCTAGGCAGTCGACATGATCTAATCGGTCAGGGCGGGAATCAACGCTTACGTTGCTGTGAACCTCCAGCGGAAGCTGGTGGTCTACGAAGATTTCTAAGATCAAGGAGTCTAGGAATACAACCAAAACAAAACAAAACAAAAAAACATCCCGTAGAACATCACACGACGCCACAAAGGCTAAACTACAGTACAAATGCACTACACTTTTGAGTGATATTTAATATGACAAGGATACTGTTGTGGTGGTCTTTCCTGAAGAGCCATTATCCAGAAGAGGAAACGATAGCTTTTAACTGCTGCATGGTAGAACTCAGCGGAGTATTAAGCTTACGATCAGGCGCAGTTTCGTGTCCCTCGCTAAACTATTCCCTCGGCAAAACCAAAACGAAAGCAACTAAATGATGTCTAACGAACCGCTGCGCCAAATGAAAATTAATGCTTCCGTTACAAGTTCTCTTGAGCGTGACAATTCGTAACTTTAATTGCTTCCTAGAACCCTCGTAAAGACTAAGAAGCCTAATAAGGTAGTGTACGGGGGGAGGGGGTGGGTACTTTCTCTAATGGTCTATACGGTGAGGCTCTGCCCGAAAGGGAGACCTTTTTCAGGCTGGAGGTTTTATAAATTAAATGGGGAGGGATTTCACGAGCTGAAGCAAAGGAAAGGTTAGGGAAACTGTCTTTTAGGTATTTCAAAGGGAATTTCAAAATATCTCGAACAGAACCAACGAGAAAGGATCGGAACGTTTGTACTGTGGGTATGTGATAGGGGTACCATTTCCTATGGAAGGTAAAATGAATTAGCCTCAGCCAAAAGAGCGTCTGCGAGGGAGACTAAGAATGAATGGGTTACAAAACGTTTAAACGCAGAGAACCACACGACGCACAAATAAACTGTTTTGAATACTTATCGTTGCCGGATCTCTTGTAGTAGAAATGCAACTGCCAGACGTCACTTCACGTGTAAATAAACCAAACTGATAGCAGGGCTGAGACTACGGTAAAGGCGCAATTTATTTGAGCCAATATGGGATCCGTTGTTGTTGGTTGTAATTCCAGAGGACACCTTATGTCTTAATCACCGTGCACCAGCAAGTTGAAGTGTATTAGGGAAATTAGGATTGTTAGTGGCTGAGGTCTTTAAAGCGTTCACGAATTAATCACGCTTTTAGTTTCTCCTACGTGCTGTTTTCACATCTCAGGCATTCAATCTTGTAGTGAAGATTTGTTGATTTGTATACGTAGTTATTTGTCGTTTGATTTGACTCACTTCTCCTGGGTAAATAAATGTGTTTGTTAAAAAGGTCACCTTTCCTGTCAAAAATGGTGTATTGAAGGGTAACGGTGTGGACCTCGTGGGAGGAGCCTCCCCATATAAAACTTTCTTGAGTAGCCCCCCTCTCCTCCCTCTTGGGTAGTTTTTGAAAACTTTATTGATACTAGAATACAACGCCCAACTCGAAGCCAACAAAAATCGAGACCGCCAGTAGATTGTGAACTTGATAGCCAAGAAGTAATGGACTGGAAAGCGGTCCTCCTCCAAAGAGTTCGTTGCGTTCTTCTTCCACGATATCTACTTCAATTTTCAACCTCGTGCCCAGGGTCTTTTATCTCCCCACCCCAGAGGGAGCGGCAGGGAGCTTTCAGCGAAATGAATCAGTCATTATCAAGCGAGCCCCCCCCCCCCCCCCCTCTTCCCGGGTATTTGTTTGTTATTTGACATGCCTTTCAGCAATGGTGAAATTAACATATTTTACTGCTTGAGTCAAATACGTACCTATTATTTAGTTTAATTTAAGAAGACTGCCCTGCAAATAAGGCTTTATAATCATCTAGGGAGAGATTTAATCAGTTCCAAAAGTCATGTACACATACATCTTGAGTATCCTTACGTAGTTCACATTCTTCTTTACACTGGCCTATCATCTTCCCACTTTCGTACGGAGGCAATCTATGCCGAGGAGGCATGGTGGCTATAGTTGTATTGTGAAAAATCCGCGAATGATGATTTCGAGCTCTTTTTCTCTCTGAAAAGTTTGGCTTGCTCATTTTGCTGACCTAAGTCACCCAATCACGTCACGGTTTAACGATATTTTAGTTAATATCAGCTTAGTTTTATAAAGATGTTCGGATAGAGTATGATAAAAAAAAAATGCCTACTTGCCAAAAATAAAACCCATCCCAGAGTGAAAAACCTGGTAAGTGATAACTCGCTAAAATGGCCTCAAATCAGCACAAAATAGCAAAACGACAATAGGCAATAGACCTTAGAAGCAAGGTATGTCATTATTATTAAGAACTTTCCAGTATTTGTACCTCCTAAACCCGGTCGTAAATACTCCATACAAACTCTTATATTTGAGCAGTGACCGCTGTTACACAAGATCATCGCTCACAGCTTGAGCTTGGGCCGCCTATGTGTCATGTCACTGTCGTGTTAAGTTTTTAAGCACTCAGATCAGCCTTTTACAGTTCAGCTACTTATGTTTATTTTGACTGATTAGATCTTTCACAGATCCAGCTTATACTAGCAGCATTTTGGTTGGCGGTCCTTTGTAATTTATTCTGTGCTAATATATCACCCCAGGACTCTATTGTTCTGGCCCTTTTTCTTTACAAGAATATTGAAGCTGAAGTAAGAAAGTGAAGTCGCCTCTTATGCATGGATTCTTTCTATAACTAGAAAAAACCTCCGTCCTGTTCAAAACGACAGTGCGTCTTTCCACGGTCAGCTCCCAAAATAATATTATTGAGTGAATGAAGAACTTATTCGGCTCTAAAATCGTAATTATGAAGCTTAAATTAAATCACTATTGTCGTGTTTCCGCATCCTTGTAAAGCTTGGAGGTAGTAAACAGTGGATTGAACTTTGTTCAAAACTTTAAAGAACAGCGAGTAGTTTGATAGATTTTTTTTTTGACACAGGCATTTTCGAAAAAAAGAAAAATTCGAGTTCTCCGAAGTTGGCCCTACAGGAGCCGCACCTATAAATGACTTATGACTTTTCGATTACTAGTTCGGATGGCCCACCGTCACTGAGCTGCAGGAGACTCGTGGGAGCTCGGCCGTTTAAAAAATCTTGCTTCAAACTATAGCCTAATTAATGCTGGGATTTGAATGTTGATTAGTGGTATATGTGAAGTAAACGTGATGCTATGTTTTAAGCCTGGCGAATACTGGTGGATGTTTTTTTGTTCAGTCAATGACACAAGCATGACAGGCTGGCTTCCCACGCGCGTTCTTAGGAGAGTCGGTCTCTCGAGAGCTCGCGAGGGAGGAAGTGAGAGGACCCTGGGAACGAGGCTGGAGTTTGGGCCTGGGGTAAACAACAACCGCTGACATCGAACATCGCGATGTGTTCGGCGGAAGTAATTTCTAGTTACTACTTTGACAGTCTTCAGGGTTTTCGCCTCATCACTGGGACGGTTAGACGAATACCGAGGGTAAGGAAAAGAGTGCGGCTATTTTGAAGCGGAGGAAGGCTACAGGTTGCCCTCCTGCGGTGGCTCTTTAAGGTTAAGGAAGACCACCTCAAAAAGTATCCTTGTATGTATTTTCTTTTTTTATGTGTGCACGTCTTTCTTAAAGTTGTGCAGAGTTTAAAGCCTTGTTTGTCTCTTGTCATCTTTTACCAATCGGTTTTTTATGGCTTTATTCCTCAACTCCTTGATCTCAGAAATCCTCATGGATCAGCAAATTCATAGCGGGGTAAGTGTTGAATATCTGTACAGTCTAAACGAGTTCGATCATGAAAGAAAATTGCTTTCGTTTGCAGAAATAGTAAGCTTAATGGGGTGTCTCGAAAACGGAGACCTCTAAAACGAAGACCCTAGACCCCGAAAACTCGAAAACGAAGACCCCAAAATTTTCAAGTATAAGTACAAAAAAAATAAAATTATGGCAAAAAATACATTATTTCATACCTCAAGTTAAATTTAATTCCTTCCTGTGCTCCTACCATGGTTATCCGCCATCTTGAGCTGAGCAACGGCGTTTCTTGGAATACTGACCGGAAGTGTGTTTCCCGCTCCACTGGACCGGAAGCGCGTTTCCGAACGTCTCCAATCTCGTACCCAGAGTCTTCAGGCTTTTTGGTCAGCGGGGCAACGCCGGGAAGACTCTGGGGACATCGAAAAAATTCAATTTTTATGATTGGCTGTTCCGTAACGGTTTCCATTGTGTTACCGCAGAAATCCTGCGGTAATAAAATTCGATGTCCCCATAGTCTTCCCGGCGTTGCCCCGCTGACCAAAAAGCCTGAAGACTCTGGGTACGAGATTGGAACGTCTCAGTTGCGCTGCTGGGTTTTTATTTAATTACCAACTACAAAGAAACGAGTGTTAAATCCCTCCCTCTGGGAATTACAACCATGCGATCGTGAGAGCAAAAGAAATGAAGCCTAGGCTTTCTATTATGAAAGTTGCTGTAATGATTTGGAGGTTCTCCAATCCCGAGCATATCCCTACATTTATCTCTATAGCAAACCAGCCGTGAACTGCTACTAAGCCATAGTTCGCTGGAAAAAATACAGGGAAATGTATGGAAAGTTCAAAACACGACTGGACGCTTTCTGGCACAGCTTACATCCCTCCAATTTTTTTCCTAAAATTTTTTTGCTAGTACCAAAAGTTTCCAATTCATGAATATTTCAGAAGCGATGTTTTATGAAAATTATTTGACATCGGATTTCCATACAAACACTGTTATTTCAAGCCTGTTTGCCTACTCGTCAAAGTGGCGTCGAAAACCGTGATAAGGCCTATTTTACAGGGAGGCTGATGAATTTTGTTAAAAATATGAATCGATACTCGGGATTAAAGAATATGAAAATGATTACAGCAACTTTCACAATAGAAAGCCTTGGCTTCATTTCTTTTGCACTCACGATCGCGTGGTTGTAGTTCTGAGAAGGAGGGATTTAACACTTGTTTCTTTTGCTCGGTGGTTATTAAATAAAAATCCAGCAGCGCAACTGAGACGTTCGGAAACGCGCTTCCGGTCCAGTGGAGCGGGAAACACACTTCCGGTCAGTTCCAGTCAGTATTCCAAGAAACGCAGCTGCTCAGCTCAAGATGGCGGATAACCATGGTAGGAGCACAGAAAGGAATTAAATTTAACTTGAGGTATGAAATAATGTATTTTTTGCTATAATTTTATTTATTTTGTTCTTATACTTGAAATTTTTGGGGTCTTCGTTTTCGAGTTTTCGGGGTCTTAGGGTCTTAGGGTCTTGACGTTTTAGAGGTCTTCGTTTTCGAGACACCCAGCTTAATGGGCTCGGTTGAAACGTCGAACTTTCCTCACGTTGAAGTCAATTGAAATAAACTTGAATGTAGCCTGACAGTGGATTCAAACGTCGAACTTGATCAAGCTTATTATCTATCTATCTGCCATTAATTTGCCTCCATCAAAAATGCAATCCCGTGTCCAGAGTCTTCAGGCTCTTTGGCCAGCGGTTAGTCGCCAGGAGAAACTCTGGGGACATCGAATTTTATTACCACAGGATTTCTGCGGTAAAACAATGGAAACCGTTACAGAACAGCCAATCAAAAAATTTGAATTTTTTTTATGTCCCCAGAGTCTTCCCGGCGTTGCCCCACTGACCAAAAAGTCTGAAGACTCTTGGTACGAGATTGTCAAAAATGATGATTCTTGCAAATTGGTCAGCGGGTATGAACCAATAAACAACAAATACTATGAATACATTATCACCAATCAATGCAATCAATGTATGTGTGTTGGTTTAAGATTTTGTTTGGTTTAAGGAGGCTCGTAAGTGTATTTCACTGTCGTAGTTTTTGTGAAATGATGAAGGATAAAAAAATTTAAACTATAATGGCGAGACTGAGATGCCAAGATTTCAAGACTCCTTAAAAATTTGCTGATCATGATCGAGACCCATTATTTTTCAAGGACCATTTTATAACCCTCAAGTTATCTCAGAAACTAAGTTGGTGACCTACTGTTTTCAATGCTTTGTTGAAAAGCACCCTGCATTCTTTAACTCCTCTGGTAAATAATTATATAACAAAAAGTTATCCAGTAGATCTTGTGTAACTTCAAACTTTTCTATCTGAAGTGGTACACTGAATGTTGCATCCATGCAAAAAATCAAGATAGGTCACCAAGCAATTTTTTTGAGTTAAAAACAAATGTTTCCTGCAGCTTTTATTTTATTATTTTCCAGTTCGCATGATTTTCACAGCATAATTCCACCACTGGTGTTATGCGCATGCAACTTTTGATAGACAGTTTGATTTATTCCACTGGCATGTACATCTTAGTTATGGCTTGGGTGGCTGGGTTACACATGCCAAAATGCATGGTTAAAATCCTTTCGAGGTTTCTTAAAATTTTTCATACTACCGTGTAGCATGAAAATTTTGCGGGAGTTTTATTTTGCGGATAACCGATTTTTTGTAGTTTGCGGGAACAAATTTTTGCGGTTCGAGAAGACTGAAATTTCTGCTTGGAACTAATTTTTGCGATGCTCTGGTTCAAGCAGCAGAATATTTAAGTGGAAGAAACCTGAATATTTTCAACTTTTATTGTACGCGGTCAATTGAGTCACAGTTCACTCTAGTTACACATTTAATAGAGACATATCACTGTAATACCTTACTGCCCAAAGGGACTGAACAACAACAAAACAAAAAGCGTACCCCTACCATGCACAGCCAAACACTGTTTCGTTAATATGGTTTGCCACGACGCTATTACCGTATATTATGTTATAAGAAAGCAGTATGATTGTTTGAATTACCGTAGCTGAAACCTTTCTATGCATACAGAGGGGCTTTTGAGTGAAAGATGTACTTTGAGACCTAACTGGGAGCGGTCTGCTAAAATGCAAAACTATGCCCTATTGTAACGCAATGAGACAGACTCGGTCGATAATAATAACACTCCTGTTCACTTGAACTTCTGCACTTCTGTGCAGGCCACCGCAGAAGCGCCAATAGAACATGGTTGGTCTGCTGCACGATTCAAGTCTGTGCGTTCCTTCAGATGACCCATTCGTGCCAATCTAATGTACTGAATTGCTTTACTCTTGACAGCTCTAGTTGCTTTATCCAATGGAAAATCATGTTAATGTTCTTGTTTAAGTCCAAAGTATATCGCTCCATGCAGTGGCATAAGTCTACTAAAGAGGAGTTTTAAATTTGACTGAAGGGAGTTAATTTTTGCGGCGTTTTATTTTGCGGGTGTTTTTTTCTGCGGGAACTATTTTTGCGGATCGAGGTCAATCCGCAAAAATTAGAACCCGCAAAATTTTCATGCTACACGGTAGTTTAATCTTTATTTTTGTTTGTGCAGTTAATTCATTACCATAATCTGAAACAATAAGCAAAATAAAAATCAAACTGGTTTAAAATTTTTTAAACCAAAACAATTTTGAACCACGACATTTGCATTAATGAGTTTGTCAGTCAAGCATCACCTTTAATGACAGAGCAAATGTCATCTTAAATTACTTGGCATTAAAGTTGAGTCAGAAAATTAAAAAACTGTAGATTCCTTGTTAGAAGTGCACCAATGATTTAAGTAGGAATGATAAATATTTGGAAGTAATTTCAAAGGGTCATGGAAATTAAAATTATGTTTACAAAACTTTAAAATTCTTTTACCTTAGCAGTGAAGTGAAGCTTATACTTTCCCACTTGTATACTAGCTGGCAAAATAAAATTTCAAAGCTAGATCACAGAAGCAAATTGATCAATAAATCCTGATCAGGGGCCATTTTTGCTTTTAATAAATTATATATAACTACCCTACAGCTTAGAGATAAGTGAACCAAAATATATGCGTAAAACACATATTAGTAATACACACATATGTGTATATAGTGCATAGGCATCTTAAACAAATCATGAATTACAGAAAGTATACAAGCCTAAGGGTCATGACGTGTGAGCCAGCAGCCTGATTTGCATCATGGTCAAAAGCAAAAAATTTTTTCTGTACTTATAAGTCTGGGCTTATCAAGGATTAAAAGCCTAATGATCCCTGAAAGTGGCAGTGCAAGTAACGAAAGTAAACTGCGTGGTCCAGTTTAAAAATTGTTATTTATTCATAATACGTAATAAGAACCTGAACCAGTCAAACAGAGTTCTGTAAGCCTTAGCTTGTAGAACCAGTGGCTACTGCATGCCCCAGTTTATAAATTGTTATTTATTCATAATACATAATGAAAACCTGAACCCCAAACAGAGTTTTGTTAGCCTTAGCTTGTAGAACCAGTGGCTAATGTAGCCAGGTGCTTGAGACAATGTTAAACACAGGTATTTTGTTGTTATAAGCCTTGTGTCATGAGTGTTTTGGCTAAATCCACGTCTCAGTAATATTTTTGCAATCTATACATAGATGTCTGGTTTTGAAGGTCACAATAATTTCTCCAGTTAAAAAAAAATATTCAAGTACCTCTAAATAATAAATAAATGAATATTTATTAGATGTTATTTCCAGTGCCGCAGATATTTTCAGTTTGTAATAAATATTTATTTATTATCTAACAAATAATGCCAGTCTCTTATAAATAATTAATTTTTCTGCACTTGATAAAAATTTAATATACAATCATTTAATTAAGTACTTGTTGTCAGTTGACTAAACTAACTGTTTTAATTTTCAAACAGAGAAAGCAAATTGAGAACAGACTGTTGAGACAAAGTGAGGCCTCCAAATCTGAAGATGAGGAGCAGCTCAAGACTGAGGTATGCTTTTTAATTCCACTTGACATAAATTTGTGGGAGATACCAATTTATTGTTTTAATTAGTTTCTTTAAAATCTTGCTTGGAAAGGAACGGTCAAAGTGTGATTAAACTGTTTGTCTGCGTACATGTAGCATTGTATAGGACAGCAGTGAGGCATATTATGGACTGTTGTTGTATGCAAGTCTGAATCAACACTTTGATCACACTAAGTGTGAGTTAGACCTAAGGAGATTGTTGATCTGAAAAACAAAAACAAAACATGACTGGGTACGCTATCAAATTCCCCAAAATGTGGCAAAGGCAATATTGGGTAACCAATAGCAGGAAAACTATGCATGAACAGTTTAAGGAACATGATTAAGCTTACTCATACCCTAACCTCAGCAGCTTCAGAACATGCTGCTTAATTAATCCTCTCTGGGACAAGGTTAGTAATTGAAGTCTTATGCGACCCTCACTGGTACACAAGTTTTTAAGAGGCTATTATCACCCTAACAACACCCTTCACAAAGGACTTCACCCTAACAACATCAATAGGGCTAGCAGAATTGAATTTCCTGCAGCAAGGATGCCTTTACTCAAACATTACAAAAGCTAGTACCACACAACAGACCCCTGAAGAAACAGTATTTAGTCTGAACAAGGAAGATTCAATTAACATAATAAAATAAACGACAGCAATCATGTATTGTGGTATAAGGTTTGTTACCCAAGAGAAGTGGCCTTAATTAGCAGGCGGGTTTTTCAGTTGATTGACTGGTGAAGACAATAACCAATCACACTGTAACACTACAATGTCACACCACATGAAAAAGTAACGCTTGGTTTTCCGTTAAATCTTGATTTACACATAGTAGAGCACAGTTGGTTTCCTTGGATGGGAAATAGTTATTGTTTCACACATGAAGAATCCCTTGCTTGTCTATTTTTTATAGCCCATTACGTTATGCAGTCGCACTTAGATCTTAGCTCAGTTGTGAATTAGCTTGCTATATTGTGCCTTACCTCTAAAATGTTAGTCTGCGAACGCAGACGTATTTCCGGCTGTCGAGATTCTCTCCGCCGAAAAATAACGTCTGCGTACCCGAGCTTCCGTGACGTAGAAAATTTAAGCGAATCACCGTTTAGCTCATAAAATCGCAGAACCACCACACGAGATTCGTGCGCGGTGTACACGTTAACTCGTGGAAAAACAACGGCGGGCAGTATGCGAGACGCGTTTAGCAAAGTTTACGAGGTTTTCGGTATTGAAATGTTAAATAAGCACCAGGAGGATTCAATCAAGTATGTTGTAGAAAATGAAAAGGATATTTTTGTCAATTTGCCGAAGGGGTATTAGCAAGTTGTTGATTTGTCAAGCGTTGCCCATAGTGTTTTCGTCTGTGCAGTCCACTTGTGAGAAAACATATATATCGTGGTCGGTGTGCAATTTTGTATGCTAGTTCTGTGGCATTTGGTTAGGTTTATCGGCTCGGATTAACTGCAAGATTTCAGGCAGCGTTTAATAAATGTTATCTGTGAAGACATATATAGGACCCGTGATTTCGTTACTCGTGAGTTAATACTTGTATCTCCATTGTTTTGTCGCTCTAAGCGTACATCCGGCGTTAACAAATGTTGACGGGCCGGCCCGGCTCCACGTATGAATCCTGCATTCGCAAATAAATTGACAATAAAGTATTCATAGCGTAGCTGACTGCCCGGCTCCACGTATGAATCCTGCATTCGCAAATAAATTGACAATAAAGTATTCATAGCTTAGCTTTGCCCGGCTCCATGTATGAATCCTGCAGTTCGCAAATAAATTGATAATAAAGCACACATAGCTTAGCTCTGCTTAATGATGTTTATCTTGATCAAGAAGGGACATACTCAAATAAACCGAATGGAGGTTTTCTTACCGACAATTCTTAGCCTTTGGGATTAGATTTCGAAATGCCATTGTGTATGCTAGCTCTGTGGCGTTTGTTCGTCGCGTGGACCACTCGAGTGTCATTCTATCATGTAATCTGATTGGCCAACGAGAAAACAAAAGCTTCTACGTCACGGAAATCGTTTTGCGGCTCGGGTACGCAGACGTTATTTTTCGGCCGAGAGAATCTCGACAGCCGGAAATACGTCTTCGTTCGCAGGCTACTAAAATGTTGACCAAACTGTTTTCTTTTTCAAACAGTGGAATAGAGGTGAGAGCAGATGGGTGGGACCAAGTGAAGTTGCCAAATCTGGAAGTGAGGAGGAGCTCAAGACTGAGGTATATTTTGCAAAGCCGTAGAATTTCCCCTCTGGAAAGAAATTGATGCTAACTATTCTATGGTGAAAAGAAGTTTATTTGGAAAGCCTCCTGTGTTAATTTAATTACTGCACATTTGGGTCAGCTTTTCTGTTCTTGACAAAATTTTGTGCCTACTATTGTTACTGCGCATACGTTCTGCGCATCGCGAGATACTCGGGTTTCCTATGGGTGGTGCCTACTAGTACAGGAATATTTTTGCGCGGCTTAAAACCATACGGAGAAAGCAGAACTTACCAACCAAATGTCGTTGGTATCTCAAAAGAAAATTGGGGGTAACCATGCATTTTTCAGAGAAAATTAAGCTTCAATTTAGAAAAAAATCCCATACATTGCTTTATATTTTGGCACTTTTTAGAGATATTGTTGCTTAATTATCTCTGAAAAATGCGTGGTTACCCCCAATTTTCTTTTTGGATTCCAATAGGCCTTGCTAAGATCTGCTTTTCCCGCATAGTCATAAACCACACAAAAATACTTCGGTATTAGTAGGCACCGTCCTTAATTTTACTTTTTTTGCAAAGGCGTAAGGAGGCTCGATGCAGTTTTTTTGGACTTAGGGTGGAAGTTTTGAAATTACAATCTCGCATACAAGATAAACTTCGATCTCCTTCATACTACATCATCATTTCAACATATGATCAAAGTTAATTTTCTGATCGGTTTCCAAGCAACAGCTATTACCATAGCAACGGAAGCGCATAGCCTTTCATTTTAAACATTGTCGATTATCTCGAAATCTAGTCAGACACTTTATGACGAAACTTTGGGGATTTAAACTACTCAATTTAGACAACTTGTAGGCGAAATTAGAAAAAAATCTGTAACACTTATCTAACACCAGTTTCGGTTCTTGAGCCTAAAACTTGCGTGAATATCGTAAAGAATTCTTACTCTAACCGCTTGTAATTTAACAGAAAAATTTGCCGGGGTATTTTAAAGATATCTCGATTTATGCAAAGTAGGATCTTTTTCATTCATCTGCGCTTTATTTTCACTGTTTTTAAACATAAATATCTTAAAATCGGAGACACCCATGAAGCTCAACAACCGTTTAGAATGTTTTGCTATCAGGAAAGACCCTTTGCCAGAAAAGATAAAGTTTTATTTTGCCAGAGATATTGGTGAAAAATGCTGGAATAAACAAAATAACCCCGTAAAAATTGATTCATTATTTACTTGAAAACGCTCTTACAGATTTTTTTTCTAATTTCGCCTACAAGTTTTCTAGATTGAGTAGTTTAAATCCCTAAAGTTTCGTCATAAAGTGTCTGACTAGATTTCGAGATAATCGACAATGTTTAAAATGAAAGGCTATGCGCTTCCGTTGCTATGGTAATAGCTGTTGCTTGGAAACCGATCAGAAAATTAACTTTGATCATATGTTGAAATGATGATGTAGTATGAAGGAGATCGAGGTTTATCTTGTATGCGAGATTGTAATTTCAAAACTTCCACCCTAAGTCCAAAAAAACTGCCTCGAGGCTCCTTAAAACATAGAGGAATCAATTGGTTAAACAGGGTTCGAAATTGCGACTCACTGTTCGCCAATGCGACCAAAAATTGAGTGCTGGCGACTAGATTTTCAGAACTGGTCGCCAGCTGGCGACACACGTTTTGTCCGATGACCCAGGATAAACAGTAGCGAACTTCTGTATTTAAATCTTTAAATAAGGAATTCATTCGGAACTGGTAGCTAGAAGACAACTCTCCCTCCCATCCCCACTAAAATAATGTCGGAATACTACAAGAAAATCGGTTTCACACTGTTAATTAATAACACAAAATGTACTTCGATCGGAAGCCAATACATAACATTTGCTAGCCGCCATATTGCTTCAGTGGCTTCTTCCAAAAATTTGGGATCGTGGGCGCACTTCAACACCATGTCCTTTTTATTTGCCGGGAAAATAATGGTAACAGATGCAAATCAGTTACAGAATTAACGTAAGTTTTTACGGGCAGGAGATGAAGATTCAGCCGGAAGGTTAATAAAAAATTTAAATCCATCGTCAGTAGTGAATGCTGAAAACATAGATTTTATAGCCAAATTACCGAAGGATGTCCTCGTAACTAGTTTGATTCAGGAAATCGACAATGAACCTGGACATCGCATTGCAGTTCAAGCAAAAGGAAATGGAAATTGTTTATACAACTCCACTTCACTGAGTCTATGTGGAGATGAATCACGAAGTACAGCTTTACGTCTTCTTGTGAACTTTGTTTCAATGCCGAGTATTACGCGACTCATAAGGCATTAAAACGGACCGCTGAGCTCACAGAGATTCCCGAATCTGTGTTATTTCCAGTTTCTTTGGGTTTACGGGGTGGAACATCGAGTCAGTACTGGAGGCCACTGAAATCGTGTGAGTCGCTCTTTTTATTTCATCCCGGTCGGACACTGGTACAAGCAATGTGGTTGTGTAGGGGCCTAGGCCAAGCATATTGAAGTATTGCGTTTAATAATCGGCAGTAAGTTGTTTGCCACACCGGCTGTAGGAGAATAAAGAACTACGTTTTGAGGAGGTAAAAAAACAAGGATAAAGGACTTATGTTTGTCTTGCTGTGGAAACCACGGACTTAGAACGTTCGGTGCTTTGCTCCATTCAGTTTCAAGTAACAGAGAAGAACACGATCACCGAACCAGAGACATATAAAAGCCGAAAACAACAGTAGTTTTAGAGGTCTTTCTTGTGCTTTTTCTTTCTAGCTATTTAATTATGACTTTCCTTGCATACAAAGTAACATTTAAAATCATGTTTTTTTATGTAAGCTACATATAAAATAAGTTGGCGACCAAAATTTTATGATCTGGCGACCGAATTTTTCCTCTTAGTCGCCAGCTGGCTCCCAAGCAAAAAAGTTAATTTCGAACCCTGTTAAATTGTTAGAAATACCACCAAATTTCAAATTTCTCTGATCTGTGGCACAAATCTATCTGTGCTGGACAAAAGGATATTTCCAATTATGTGGGAAATAAAGAGTTATTATATATATGATTATATCAATTGTAAATTAAAGTAATATATAATTACCAAATGTTCGTAGAGCCAGCGGGCGTGAGATAATTGTTATGAAAGTTACAACATCAGTTTTAAAGTAAACATGTTTCCGAAGAAACTTCATCCATCTTCAGTACAGAAAAATAAAAATAAATGTGTGAAATAAATGCAAAATATTGGTGAGCTCCCTGATGTTTGCATGGAAACCGAGCCAGGTACATGTATTGTTGATTTTAAAATCCCTGTCCACCAAAGTACGTACTGGCTAAACCCAAATTTGGGCAAAAATGGTGAGGCCATCTGCATTAATTAGGTCATTTTCATTGACCAACCAGGTTGGAGAACACAACTGATTTCAGATGTTTTCTCTGAAGACATTCTGGGTACAAGATTATATGTATAAAGAAGGTTTTTTTTCTTCCTTGTACTTCATTTTTTTTTAAAGTAATTTTAGTATAAAATAATGCATTAATTTTGGTTTTGCTTCTTAATGAAGGTTAAAAAATTCTTAATTTTAGTTTTAACTGATCGACTTTAAAACTGTACTCCAAATATTTAAAGCTGTCCTAATTAAATTATTAAGAAAGAACATTCTGTTCTTTATAACATTATACGATATTCGAGTTTACGTGGCCACAAAGGCCTATAGTGGCTTTAGGAACCGCTTCCTCGTATAATTTTAAGCAAGGCGAGCAAGAAAATTTTGGAAATAAGTTAATTAAAGTCAAGAAGCTATTTAATTTATGGTCACAAAGGAATTTGTCCCTGTATGGAAAAATAACAATAGCCGAAACGTTAGGTCTATCCAAACTTCTTTTTTCTAGTGCTTGTCTTCACACACCACCTTATGTTATTGACACTGTTAACAAATTAATAGCTGACTTTGTTTGAAACGGTAAAAAAACGAAAATTAAAAGAGACACGCTTATTGGGGCAAAAGAAAAAGGAGGTTTAGATTTACCAGAATATGAAATAATTACAAAATCTTTGCTATGTGCCTGGGTAAAAAGAATGAAGCACAGTGCTGATGAAGATTGGATGATTATTCCATCTTATTATCTGAAAAATGTTGGAGGCCCTCTCATTTTTTGACTGTAATTACGATTTAATTCTTTTAGAACTAAAGAACATGCCAGCTTTCTATATCGACATTTTAAAAGCTTGGGCAGAAATTCATGTTGCAAGATCTACCCCTCTAAGTAAACAGGATATTAGAGAGGTCATTATTTGGAACAATAAAAGCATTACCATTGGAGGTAAATCTGTATACTGGGAAAACTGGCATGCCGCTGGAATTCTTAGAATCAATGATTTATTAGAAGAGGATGACAATTTCCTTTCATATGACAATTTTTTTAGAAAATATAAGCTCACCACGCCATTCACCAACCTCTCGGGTTTAATAGCTGCAATACCATCAGAGTGGAAGTGTGAGTTACAATCAATAAATGGTAGGAATCGACAGGATGACCAACCAACTATTCATTCTAGTACTACTTGCAAAAGAGCTAAGAATATGCTTATTCAAAAGAAATTTAAAGAACCATGCATTAGCTAGCTCTATTTAGTATAGTTACCTAGAACGTGTATCGCAGCTTTGTTACCTTTGTCACTTTACCCTCACTCTACTGTAGTATTGTTGTATGTATTGTTTTGTAAAAATATAATGTAAAAAAGCAATAAATATTAAAAAAAAAATTAAAAAAAAAATTATTGTTTATAGATTACTGGTATCCAAATTAGCTTTTGGATATTATTAGAAGTGCACTTATAATTAAGCAGGAATGGTAAATATGAGCAAGTGATTTTAAAGGGTCATGGAAATTAAATGTCAACAAAACAAAATTCTGCTACCTTAGCATTAAGTGAAGCTAAAAAATTCGTACTTGTACTACCTGGAAAAAGAAAATTTCAAAGCGAGATCACAGAAGCAAATTGATCAATAAATCCTTATCAAAGGCCATTTTTGTTTTAAATAAATTATATATCTACAGTCAGGTCTATATATATATTTCACTGCTATTCACGTGCTTTGAATATTTATGATTACGTGAATTAAGTCGTGTAAAACGTAAAACATAAATATATGTTCCTGTTTCGATCTTTGTAAATCTAACGTTTAATTTGCACGACTTCACGTAATCATAAATATTCAAAGCTCGTGAATAGCAGTGAAATAGGCCCAGGCAAACAAAATAAAACTCTTGTTCGGAGAAAGTGACTAAAGAGTGAAACTTGACAAAGATTCAGCCTTCTTATCTAACACCGGTTTCGGTTTTTTAGCCTAATTTATACTTACTCAAATGTGTAAAAGAATTCTCACTCTAAACACTTGCAATTTAAAAGAAAAATCTGTAGCCTCGGTATTTATAAGATATCTCGATTGAAAAGAAGGAAATTTTCCACTGATCAGCGCTTTTGTTTTAACTGTTTGTAAACAAATACCTTAAAATCAGAGCTACCCATGAAGCTCACTATACATTTAGAATGTTTTGCTATAAGGCAAGACCTTGTAACAGGAAAGAGAAAGTGCCAGGTTCTATTTTGCTTGAGATATTGGTACAAATTGATTCATTATTTACTTGAAAATGCTCTTACAGATTTTTTCTAATTTCGCCTACGAATTGTCTAGATTGCGTAGTTTAAAACCTGAAAGTTTTGTCATAAAGTGTCTGACTAGATTTTAAAATGAGAGACTATGGGCTCCCGTTGCTATGGTAACAGTTGTTGCTTGGAAACCGGTGAAAATAGTAACTTTGATCATATGTTGAAATGATGATGTAGTATATGAAGGAAATTGTAATTTCAAAACTTCCACCCTGATCGAGTCCAGAAAAACAACTGCGAGCCCCCCTAAATAAATAAATATTTCACAGTCTAACACACACATCACATGGAAAGAAAAACATGTTGTCCCGAGCACGAATCGATCCCATGTCTCCCCGGATGCTAGTCGGGTGTGATAACCACTACACCATCGAGGCAACCACGCTGGCAACGTGGCCAATTTGAAAAGTGAGTAGTAGTATCATCCGTAGGCCATTCCATAAGACGTTTTCTTTTCGATGTAAACTTGTGTTTCATGGCTTCTTGATCCCGAAACGGGATTAGTACAACGTCAGTAACAGACGAATTTCGAAGCCAGGAAAGCCTTTCTACCAAAAAATATATATTTTACAGTCTAACACTGTGTAACATGACTTTTTTCGAAAGTCATGTTACACAGTGTTGAACTGTGAAATATTTATTTATTTGTACTAACTTTAAAGGCTTTCCTTTCTTCGAAATACTTCTGCTACGGAAGTACACTGTACCTTAAAAATCCGGCTAAGGTGTTGTCAAAAATTTGTTACAATAACTTTTTGATGGCATTGTTACATGGCTGAAGGGTCGGTGCAATGCCTTTTAAAGCTAAACAAAAGTTCTAACTTCATAACAACTCTCTTATATCCAGAGTTGAGCCTACAGATTTGTTATCACATTGGAGCTTTTGTTTAGCTTCAAAAATGATTTCAAACATCATTTAACTGTTGGTTCAGTTTTTAGGCTTAGGTCATAAGTTTGCTGAGCGAATTCGATCCCTCAAATCACACAGTAAATATGAAACTATGTTCCTGACACAAGATCCAGTCTTTACGTATGCCAAAATTTGTATGCCAAGACAAAGTAATCACTTACGTCGTTTTTGCACTGTGGCCTTCAATATTTTTGCAGCATGACAATGTTCACGGTGGATATTCCTCCAAAGTAGTGTCCGTCCGAGGGAATCACTTGTGAAAGGTTTTGGAGCTAAAACTTAACAGGCCTTCAATTGTTACTTCATCTTTATGGTAAACATCACAATTTTTGCAGGTCACAGGTGGATCTCTGTGGGGTGCACCTACCCCTATCAGAGACCATGTCGTTAGTAATCATACAATTAAGATTGACTAATCAGCCCATGTACTGCTTCCCTTCCAGGGATCCCATGGTACAGATGATTTTTCTTAACAATTCATATACAGTATATGACTTTATATAACAAAAATGCAATGTGGTTTACCAACAACAGTTGACCCATGTGTTACTGTTGCCTCTGAATGTTATTCAGGTTCTAATGTGAAAGAATGTGCTGTGTACTGGCACCCTAATTTATCAGCATTGTTGTGGAACTTTGTGATAAGAACATTTAATTGTTATTCTCAGGTTGATTTGGCTCAAATTCCAATTGCTGGCCGACCCGACATGCAGTATCGACCACAACAGGCAATGAAAGGACACTTTGAATTTCCCCCAGTGTCTGGGCCCTCACAGCCTCAAGATTATTTTGGATATCAGCCATCAACAGTATACCAAATGGGGCAGCCTTCACCTCCTATGCTTAATGTCAGAGTACCGACAACTCCCATGCCTAGAATGCCACAATACCAAGCACAAACATTTGAACCCCGTACTCGAGAGAAAAAAATTATCCAGATAAAAGATCCGAATAGTAACAAGGATGTGACACAAGAGATTCTCAATCGACATCCTTCTAGGAGTTTAACAAGCAGCACTGGTGGCACACCTAATAACACTACACCAGATATTTCAGGACAAAGTAGTAGTTCAGGTACTCCTCCTTTGACATCACAGCAAGAAGCTGAAGCAAACGTGCGGGCACAGTTTGCGGCGCAGGTCGCTGCAACGTTAAGAGACACCAAAGAGGAGAAGCCTAGAAAACCTGAATATACAATTCAGAAAGCACCAGCAAGTAACAGGACAGAGATAGATAATGTTCAGGGAAAAGAAGTCGTTAATACACAGAAAGAGGAAGCATTGAAAGAAACTAAAACGAATGACACAGTTAGTAATGTCCTAGAGACCCAATTAGCTGAAGTGGTGGCTGAAACACAGCCTAAAGAAGTTGCTGTGAAATCTCCACCCAAAGAAGCTGCACAGGACTCTAAACTAAGTGAAGGGGTTTCTCCAGACAGTACGTTAGCAACAAAGTCTTTGGTAAGCTCTGTGGATGCAACAACATCAGCTAACGAAAAAATCTCTAATGTCAGAGTAGAGATCTTTACTGCAGATGATGTGTGCCATCCTCCTGGGAGTTTAACAAGCAGTGCTGGTGGCACATCTAATAACACTACACCAGATATCTCACGACAAAGTAGTAGTTCATGGACTCCTTCTTTGACATCTCAGCAACAAACTGAAGAAAACGTGAGGGCACAGTTTGCGGCGCAGGTCGCTGCAACGTTAAGAGACACCACAGAGGAGAAGCCTAGAAAACCTGAATTTACAAGTCAGAAAGCACCAGCAAGTAACAGGGGAGAGGTAGATAATTGATCAGAAACTAGTTGTGATGCAGTAATCAATAGTTATACTTGACAGACACAGTACCGGTAAAAAGTAATTTGACAGTCTTGACGTGATCCTCGTGAGAATTGAGTATCAAGGATCAAGTTGAGAATCGATTAACTCAAAAGTCAACTCGATCCTCGATATATACTTGATGCATGCAAGAATTGGGAAGCTGAAACACTCCTGATTATTCATACAGCTGTATAACAGTCTCATTTTGAGAAAATGATTATTGCAGCTGGATGCCGGTTGCTCTGCAAGCACAGAAAATTAAAAGGGCCACCCGCATAGTGGATTGAGCACTGCAGAATCAAATTGTTTGTAAAACAGTATACATTAAGCTAACAAAAAAAGTTATTAATGGTCTCTTCAGGCCACTGGGTACAAATAAAAACCTTCAAAGGAGCTTATGGCCTTAAATTCCAAGGAAATGCCATAAATGAAAAAATGAAGGTAAAATGGGAAATTTCACGGAGGGATTAATCTCATTCAGTGTCAGTGTAATCGATCAGATCAGCATGTAAACACTGAATAATCAAATGAGGATATTTGATTGATTGATCGATTGAAAATTTGCATACCGATAGTGGCAGCCAATAACAAAACACTTCATGTATTTCTATCTCTGGCCACAAAATGTAAGTGTTCTACTTACTTTAAAGATCCAAGGTAATGCCATGTGAAAAACTAAGGGTAAAATGGGAAACTAAACTTTGCGAAAAATTTCATTTGGGTCAGACCTTATTGGTAAGATTGCTTGACTGGAACAAATGTAAACAATGAAAATTTGCATGTGGATAGTGCCAAGAACTGAGTGCCGTAATGCATCAAGTATTTCTACATTTCCATTGGATAAAGCCATATAACAACTTAAGCAAAATTGAAAGCCCCTTCTGATTCTATAAAAACAATTACAAAAGCCGTCGTTTGTAGATAGAAAGGAACTGCCGCATTGAAATTTTGGTCACATGCTACACAACCAAAATCTTCCATGACTGTATCAAGCAACAAAATATATGTGGCAGTTCTTGGAAGTAAAAAGTTATGGATACTCGCTGCTTGTTTTTCAATAATAATGGAACCGCCTTTCCACGTCTTCACAACTTGTGCTTTTTTTAGCCCTTGGAAAAAACCTAGTGGCAATGATCTCTTTGCCTGTGAACAGGCTTCCCAGGCACGCTCAGACGCGTGGGAAGCTTGTTCGCAGGCTAATGATCTCTTAGGGTCACGATGTATTTTTTTTTTTTTTTGATTGGTATTAAAAGTTTGAATTCTATCATCCACCTAGATAAGATCACCAAAAGGATGTACATTTACATCTTTATGGAGTTGCTTCGTGTGCCGGAAGGAATAGTGTAGTTTTTGTTTTGTGTGTTAAATTTCTCGAGGAATTAGTCAAGCGACAAGCTCATTATTTTCTCCAACTCTCAAAACTCGATTCTCGATGATTGAGCCTCCATCCTTGAGGCTCCATCATTCAAAAGTGGTACGAGCTCACGATTGGTGATCGAGAACACGATCGCTATGGTTGAGATTATCGATTGGTGATCGAGAATGACGATCTCCATGGCCGAGATTCACGATTGGTGATTGAGAACACGATCGCTATAGTCGAAAAAAAAAATTAATGATCGAAAATGCCGATCCCTATGGTCGAGAATATCGACTGTCGATTGGTGATCGAGAATGTCGACCAATAGATTGAGAATAGCGATTGGTAATTGAGAATTGGAAAAGACTAGAAACGAGTGAGGGATAATACACTCACACTTACATCAAGTAGTAAACGAATTTTCGCGCCTTCGAGGAAAAACGTGACGTGGAACACGCATTCCGATGCTAGCGCTGGAAAGCGAATACTCGAAGAACTGCAGCAGAAGGCATCTGAACTTTCCGCACACCTTGGTAGCGAAACGGCAACACAATCAGCAGTTCCTCCTCCAAATCAAAGTGGTTTTGCCAGCTGCACTTACATGCCAAGTTTCAGAAGGCAGTTTTGTAATTCAAGTTCGAGTTCCAACACTTACCGTGGAAGAGGAAAAGGAAAGTGAAGTCCGTTGTGAAAGGACCATTCATGAGGGATGTTATATTACTAACTGGCCCCGATGTAAATAAGGTTCCCAGGCAAGGGAAGCGAGTGTGGCTGATGGAAAATGGCTTCATGATTTCAGGTTTCGAATTGCAAAAGGAGTGGTCCGAGTGCGTGGTTGAGGCTTGTCTACGAGAAGCATTTGAAGGAAAGATTCCAATCGGTGTAGACTTCGAGATTCTCATGCCTGTTCACAGCACTCTCGTCAAACCTACTCCGGCACCAGGGCAAAGCCTGAATGGAGTAATGGTACCCAGAGTATTTAAAGAAAAGCCCATAAACATTAGACCGTTCCAGGAAATCTGCGATGATAGCATTTGCAGCATCAAGAGATATCGTGAATCCTCTCCCAACCAGGAAGATGATTTCATACGTCATACTACAAAGGTAATGGCTATGTTGGGCTTTGGATTGGGGAGACTTGTACTTTTCATAAAAGAGAACTTCAGATGCAAAATTTGACCTTGGGGAGAGGCATGTGATAGTAACTCGATCCTGAGAAGAACCCACTCCTCAAAGGTTGAAATGCTTGAGAGGTTGCGTCGGGGTTTTAGGGAGTGGGGGTGAGTACCCAGTGGGAGCAGTCCACACACAGTTGTATGGTTGTTAATACTCCTTTACTCACATCGCAAATCTCCCATCTTCAGATGTGTGTTTTTGCCCAAAGAGTGAATTTTATTTTCATTGTGTCTAGGATAATGAAAAAGCTGACATCACCTGTGAACAGCAAGACTATTCAGGTACACAATCTGAAACCAGAACTGAACGTGCAAACTGATTCAATTGGCGCTGAAGTATTTGTTTAACCGTCTATTAATATGTTAATTTTCAGCTCTAGCCTATTTAAATACCCGCGTTCACAAACTGATTTTTTTCCCTTGATAATGGAGTCAAGATGACTCCGAAACGTCGAGCCTAAATTTTCTCTGTAATTTTTGCATGTCTTTGCTTCAGCAAATCCCTTTTAATTATTGCTTTTTAAGGCCTTTTTTAAATTTTATGGTTAAATGTATTAAATTACTTTATTGTTTTTATTTGTAGATGATGCTGAAGACTTGCTTCCCATCCTTTATGATGATAATGCACCTAAGAAGTGTGTCACTGTGCCTCAAAGTACCACGAGGAAAGACCTTATTGAAATATTCAGTGATCCCAATGTTTCAAATTGCCTTTTTGATGGCACTGTCATTGATGCAAATGGCCATCCAGAAGTAGGGAGGGGCAAGGAAGTTCTCCTTGACATTCATACTGAATTCTGGCAGGATTTTTTCACTTCACTCACAGTTGGAAGTGGAGAGAAAATTCCTTTTATCAGGCATAACATGCAAAAGCCTGAGTGGGAAGCTATTGCAAAAATCCTAGTTTATGGTTACAAGACCGTTCAGTACTTCCCTTTGAAACTTTCTCATCTAGTCTTGGCATCATGCTTGTTTGGAAAAGAAAGCATCACGCCAGACTTTCTTCTTGCATCGTTTAGACAGTACATTGCAGCTGAAGACAGAGAGGTTTTGGACACATATCTCAGTGATGCTTTCGATGCCAACGACAAAGATGCCCTTGAATTCCTCTCGACATTCAAGTGCTTCAGGGTGCCCAACAAAGACAACATTCGAACAATAATCATGGAGTTGGCTCACCAAGAATTGGTTTAGAAACCAAGATATGTATTAAACAGCTGGACCCCTATTGTAAACTCACTTCGCTGTGATTACACTTTCCAAACCCTTAAAGGTCTCAAGGAACTATATGACAGCAATTGTCTAACAGCCAAGGAAATAAATAACCTGTTCAGGGCAGAGCCGTCCAGTGAAGCCAAACAGTAAAATGGAACAGTACAACTGTATTTCCATGTGTTGAAATAATAAAATGGCATGAGTAACCCAATGTGGACAGTAGAATCGTTGATTTACATTCCTTGGAATGTCGGTAGGCTGGAAAAGCTAGAATGGTGGAATTCAGAATCCTTTTGTTAAATATCTCTTTATTTACCTTCATTTTTGTTTCTGTCACACCTCTCATGCACATGGTTGCATATGTGAGCCATTGAATACATGTATACTGTATATTTTTTAATGTTATTCTCAAGCAAAATGAAAAGTGAAAAAAAAAATCCAAATTCCTTAATTCCTGCGTTTCCAACTTACCTGTTCTTTTCCTTTTCTGAAAGAATATCAAACATTAAATAACAGTGATGGAAAGGGATCTAGTGAATACATGATTATTATAAATCCTGAAACCTGGCAGCCTCCCTTCCAAGAGCTGGAAAAAAATAATACAACTCAAAGCAAACTACAGCTGTTACTAATACAATTGGTTTTGTTGTACATGTACATGTGTATCCTGGATTTAAATGGCTATCTCTTCGTGTCTGTTTCTTTCTCCTCAACAAATACAGTAAGTTGTCTTCATACTGAGTATGTACAGTAATGTTCATCTAGCTTGTTCAGGGTCAAATTTGTTTTTGGTTTGAGTTTTGGGTCGACTCACAGTGCATCTTAAGGAGAACACTAAGAGCACCCAAATCACTTCAAACATTTTGTCCTTTTGTCCTTTTTGTCCTTTCCTCCTGTGCTTGCTTGTGTACTAGGAACCCAAGCTGGTGACTTACTTTTGCTCATTTCTCCTTGACTCTTTGTGGTACGGATTTCCTGCATCAAGTTTTGCGAAACCGAGAGCAGATCTTCCATAAGTTGCCTCAGTTCATCATTGGCATTATTTTGTATTGCAATTGCAATACTTGACAAAAAGGACACGAGGAGACCCCGGGAACAAATCTGTTTCCCTGTGGACAACTGGCCGCTGTTTCCCCCGTGCCAGGGAACTTTTGTTACCCAGCGTGCTGTTCGAACGTTCAATGTGCCGGCCATGGCGTTCTGGCCGCGGGTCTTTCGAAATTTCAGAAGCGAGCTAACTTGAAGAAAATCTTTCCAGAGCAAGCGTGATACGGCTTCAATTGAGTCGGAAATGCGCTGGAAGGATAGGTATTCAAAAAAGTACTTTGATTCTATGAAGGAATTGGGACACCAGGGATGATTTCAACGAATTTATTCCGTTTCACGCTTCGGGCATGGCTGGAATAGAGTTCGGCCTTTGGTTACACTTAACAGTGGAAACCCGAATGACGCTAACTCGCCGAAATCGCTTCGAATCGGCTTGAAAAGCTGCTAAATGACAAAGAATACACGAAGAAACAGGGTAAGTTGACCTTAATTATTGACAAAACACTGTTATTTTCTACCATTTTGCACAAATCCGATGTATTCCCATACAAATCCTTATAATTCAACGGTTCTCTGATATTGAGCTTGGGCTGCCTGTGTCTCATCTCATCTATTGCGTGAACAACTTGGAAATGATCCTCTAGCCTACTCTCTAAATACTCTAAAGTAATAGAATTAAGTTCATCATTGAGCTCCTTATCCACCTCATCGAAGCACTGCTTCATGGAGTCAAAAAATTCCTCTAAGTCTCGACCATCTTGGTCGTCGGCGTCCATCTTGATCACAGGTGGTTACTACTTGATGTAAGTGTGAGTGTATTATCCCTCACTCGTTTCCAGTCCTTTCCAATTCTTAATTACCAATCGCTATTCTCAATCTATTAGTCGACATTTTCGATCACCAATCAACAGTCGATATTCTCGACCATAGGAATCGACATTTTCGAGCACCAATCGATAATCTCAACCATAGCGATCACCAATCGTGGGCTCGTACCACTTTTGAATGATATGGCCTCCCATACGCATTAGTTTCGAAAATCAAAGATCGAGTTGAAAATTGAGACTCGGAAGAGACTGTTAAGTTACTTCAACCGATAGTGTACAATGTAGTTGATTGCCACAAGGAAGTGAATATATGTTTATTTAAGAGATAAACACATTGTAAGTTTAGGTTTTTGTCATGCATTGCCTTTTGTGTGGGAGAGGGGTCAAACGGGCAAATGTGATTGGTCTTATAAACTGAGGTTACAAGGTAATCTGGCGGCCTTAAAGAGATCTGATGTTTTAAGTGTTGCCCCTCTTCAGATTTATTCAAAGAATGTTGGGTTGTGTGCTTTTTTATTTAGTGAGCAGTGGAGATACGCAATTGGTGGAAGATGTAACTTGGAAAACAAGAATAAATTAGTTGTGGGAAAAGCATTTGTTCTGTGGGGATTAAGAGTACCAATTTGGAGATAAAGTTTGCTCTAAGTTTTCGTGGCATACTGTGTTACCATGATGTATGGAAATGACAGAGACTGCCATGTGTTTGTGAGAATGGCAGCCCTTATTTTGTTAACAAACCTCTCAAAGTATAGTTAGCTTTGTGAAGACAGCTTAAGTCATTGTTTCAAGAACTGAAATGTTTATGATCTTTGTAGTAACGAAAATGGATTTTATCTTGCGTTCAGGTTGATTTTGCTCAAATTCCAAAGGCTGGCTCACCCCAGAAGCAGTATCGACCACATCAAGCAGTGCAGGGACAATTTTCACCAGTGTCTGGTCCCTCACAACCTCAAGGACACTTTGGATATCAGCCATCAACAATATACCAAATGGGGCAGCCTTCACCTCCTGTGTATGTTGTCAGAGAACCGACAACTCCCATGCCTGGAATGCCACAATACCAAACACAAACATATGATGCCCGCGCTCGAAAGCAAAAAATTATCCAGATAAAAGATGTAAACACTAACAAGGACGTGACACAGGAGATTCTCAATCGGTATCCTTCTTGGAGTTTAACAAGCAGCACTGGTGGCACACCTAATAATACTACACCAGATATTTCAGGACAAAGTAGTAGTTCAAGTACTCCTCCTTTGACATCACATCAAGAAGCTGAAGCAAACGTGCGGGCACAGTTTGCGGCGCAGGTCGCTGCAGCATTAAGAGACACCACAGAGGAGAAGCCTAGAAAACCTGAATATACAATTCAGAGAGCGCCAGCAAGTATCAGGGCGGAGATAGATGTTCAGGGAAAAGCTTCTGGGAGTTTAACAAGCAGTAGTAGTAGTTCAAGTACTCCTCCTTTGACATCACAGCATCAAGCTGAAGCAAACGTGCGGGCACAGTTTGCGGCGCAGGTCGCTGCAACATTAAGAGACACCACAGAGGAGAAGCCTAGAAAACCTGAATATACAATTCAGAAAGCACTAGCAAGTAACAGGACGGAGATAGATGTTCAGGGAAAAGAAGCAGCTGGTAAATCTAAGAATCTTTTTGGTTCAACAGCGACAGGTAGTTATCAGTTTTTCTGTATGTTGTTTTTATCCGCCTGGTCCTTAATTAGTTTATTCATTTACTGTAATCTAACTACCGAAGGGTGACTTGACTTTCGGCATCTGAGACGCTTCTTTGGCCGAGAAGGGGCAGTTCAAGAGTTTTGTCCTGACCGTAAAGAAAAGCATCTACAACCACCTCAAAGACAAGCGATTTTGTCATCATCAGGTTCTTCTAGAGAAACAGTAAAGTAGACATGACGTTTTAGTGATTAAAGACTGCCAAAACAAAGCTTTAATTTGTTGATTTAGAATAGTTTGCAAATTCATTATTCTCTTTCCCTTCTCTCCCCCAGTCTCTTCTCGTTTTTTTTTCCTCGCTCCAGTCTCGCTGCACTGTGAGCGCACCACCTCTACTGACCAGTAAGGGACTGCTTGCATGTTGTTTGCTCTTCAGCCTACACGCGCGTGTATATTTGACATTACCTCTGACTGAATCGTGTGGCTACGGTCAGCTCTGCGATCGTTGCAATCACATAGAAAGAGCCTTTTTTGCGATCGTCTGCGGTCATATGGAAACCAGCCTGTGGATAAGGAGAAATACCGTGATGCATAAAGTGAGATCAGTTTTAAGCCATTTCATAACTGTTCTTTGCATTTAGTTGTCTTATTTTTTTTTATCTTCTAGTATATCTGAGAAATGATGACGAAGACGACTCCAGTGCTTCTTTCGTTGGTGGTTGCCCGTTCAACGAGCCAATGAAGTCGGAAGATAGCACAAAAACAGGGGACTTAATTAATTCATTCGAATACTACAAAAGACAAAATTGGTTTTTGGAGGAAATAGTGCAACGTTTGAGGACCAGCCAAAAAGAATGGAAGGCAAAAGAGGAAGATTTCCAAATTAAGCTTAAAACTCTAGAAAAGAAGCTGAGGGACAAAGAACAGGATAATGTAATACTAAAGAAAGCACACAAGGAAGAGTTGGAGGGTATAGTGCAGCAATTGAGAACCAGCCAAAAAGAATCCAAGGCAAAAGAAGAAGATTTCAGAATGAAGCTACAAACGCTAGAAAAGGAGCTGAGGGACCAAGAACAGGATAATGTTGTTTTAACTAAAAATCTATCAGAAGCCAATGAAAGTATAGCTTATTATAAATCCCAGCTAGAGACACGTGACTGGGTCATTTCACGCGACGACATTAAAGAAACAGATACACGCCTAGGGAGCGGAGGATATGGTTCTGTTTTCGAGGGCAGGTATTGTGGCTGTGCTGTAGCAATAAAGAAACCTCATTGTTTTCTTTCTCCTCGTGAACGCAAATCATTTCAACGGGAAATGGACATAGCTTCGCGCTGCCGTCATCCTTGCTTACTGCAGTTCATTGGAGCAACAAATGATGAAAAGAATCCTCTGTTTGTGACTGAACTAATGGAAAATAGTTTACGAAGCTTGTTATATGAACAGTCAAATGAGAAACTCTCTGTTTCCGAAATTGCTATTATCTGTCTTGATGTAGCTCGAGCGCTTAACTATCTCCACCAGAGAAAACCCACTCCCATTGTTCACCGTGATGTCAGCAATGGAAACGTGTTGCTATGGCGATGTGGTAAAAAGTGGAGAGGGAAATTATCAGATTATGGCACCGCTAGATTGGTGGAAGAGATGATGACCAGGTCACCTGGGGCTATGATATATAGTGCACCTGAAGCAGCTACTAGTTCTCAAACAGTAAAGGTTAGTGGATGACAACAAGCCTTTGTTGGATGAAGTGTAGCATTACAGCGAAAAATTATCAAGGCAAAGATTCGGGCTATTTACCAAAAACAAAAGCTTTAAGGGTAGACAACAAATACCAATCTTTTGATAGCGTTATAATCATGTGAAAACTGAATTTAATTTTTTTTAATGATACAGTCAAAACACCAATTTGATTGCATTTAATAAGCTGAAATATAGTTGCAGGCGAACTTAGAAAGAAGTCTGTGAGAGTGTTTTCATGTAAATAAAAAATCAATTATTGCGGTCAGATTTTTGGTATTTTTGTGAAAATCTCGAGAAAAATAAAACTGATAGCTGTCTCATTTCTGTCGAATGTAGAATGTTTTGCTATGAGAAAATACCTTTCGAAAGAAATGAGAAAGTGATAAGTTTTATATCTCTTAAGATTTTAGCAAAAAATGCTACAGTGTACCCGTAATAATTGATTTTTTATTTAATTAAAAACGCTCTCACGGACTTTTTCAAAGTTCGCCGACAGGTTATTCAGGTCAAGTAGTTTAATTATGAAAGTTTCGTTGTAAAGTATTTAACTAGATTTCGAGATAATCGATGTTATTTAAAAGAAGGGCGTTACCATTTTTGTTGCTTGGAAACCAACAAAAACTGACTAAAATTTGAATAGTTTGTAAAGGTGGTGTAGCTCGAGGGAAATCGAAGGATGCCATTAATGACAACTTTTGATTTCACAAGGTTCACTCCAAGGCCAGGCCCCCTCCCACCCCCCCCTTAGAAATGTTTGATACTCAGGTTAGGTTTTGGTTAAAGAAATTAGGAGTTTAAATAAGTAAGGAGTGAAATCCCTTTATTGTTGTTTAGGTTGATGTTTACAGTTTTGGAGTTCTCCTTTGTGAAATGTGCATCCAGGAATCACCTGATCCCGATAAACGAAATGAACAAGTGGCTCTTATGAAGAACCGAGAGTTTAGAGACTTGGTAGAACGATGCCTGGAAGAGGATCCTGATCTGAGACCAGACATGGACGAGGTCATTAAGACACTGGAGCAGTTTGATGACACATCGTAGTCATTATTATCTTAAAAACATTTGAGTTTTAATTACCTTTTCCAATATATAAACCGCTCTTCTACGTGGACTGTGTAAGTTGAGAGTGCCAAGGCAGCAGTGCCAGCGTAGAGCTAAGTTATAGACTTAGCAAAATTGTAACTAGTTTTAAGTCGCCTGCTGTAGATATTAAACCCGTTTACAATAGAATTGCGGATTTTTTTTATTCCTTTAGAAGTAAAAACTGAAAAAAAAAATCAGGACCTTTCCATGAACAAAAATTCGTGAAAGTTTACTTTCTACTTTCTGAAAGATTTCTGTAGTCACAACGGTCAAATGGTCTTATACGACAAAAGTGTTTTTTATATATTTTTGACAATTTTGACCTGTTCCTCTGCAAAGGTTGAACAGGTGTTCCTCCTTGCCAAGCAAAAACAAATTTGTATAAACGAGAATGTAACACTTGCCAAATGAAGGCTTTAGGAGGAAACCTTGCTCGTGTACAGCCAGCGTAAGAGTCCTTGTAATTTTAGAATTCAGCGATTTTCATCTGGAATGTCGCTGTTTGATACAGGAAGATTTGTGTTTGTAGTCATTTGCAAATTGAATATTTTGTTAACGTATTTTTAGTCATTCTCATGTATCATTTTCAATATTTTTGTTTTTGTTTTTAGTTTTAGATATATTCAACTAAATTGGAATGTTAGGGTAAGTTGGCCTCAAAAGCATTTTAAGATGACTTTCAAAAAAAGAAAACCTCAAACGGTTGCCTTTTCTTAACCATTTGTTTTGTGGAGATTACAATGTTGGTAGTCAGCTAACGTTTTCGGTCGATCGTGTTCACCACAAACTACTATATCATAAGATGTCATGTGATCACGTTTTGTAAGTTGTTCTTGTGGATCAGCCAATGATTGATCAAAAGCGTTTTATGGTGCCTCAGGTACTGAATGGCTCTTTCGCTGTTTTGCAGTTTTACGAAAAGTCATCTTAAAAGGCCCTAATTATTGCTTTTATTTAATATTTAACTTGTTCGCTAGCTCTATTTCTTATACATTTAACCAAGATTTATCATTAGTATTATGATATTTTAATTAGACTTATACTTTATATCCTATAAGCGCTGTGCTCTCATTGGACAATACCCGTCACATGGTAACAAAATCGGACGATACTTGTAAGATAAGAGCAGTCGTCTGATTCGATATCCGTTCGCTTGTTTTAACAGCGAGGAGAAAACCAAAAACGGAATGTCAGATTTCGAAGCCATTTCATATTAAACGCAATCACAGGGTAATAAGAGCGAGTAAGCCAACATTTGTTTACTAGCTGCAAGCATCGTTTATCTGTTTTCGTTAGAATTAGCCTGATAAAACGCACCCCTTTAGAATATACTGGGGGTTTATTTAATGAATAAACCACTTTCTGGCAGCTTTATATACTGGCTTCCTTTCCAGGCATTCTATGGTTGTTCAAAGACTGGATAACTTTATCCAGCGGGTTAGTTTCTATCCAGCGAACAAAAAATTGCCAAATAAAACGTGACAAGAGCCCGTTACTGGGTAGAGGAGTAATATAATCTCGCGCGTTCAAGCCTTACTCCTTAAACGGCGACCATATCTGTAACTGTAAAAGTATGTTTAAAAAAATGCCGTGAATACTGTATATCAGTTAGGTAATTAATTTCGTGTCATGCTGTTTATTAAAGATAAGGTACATGTTGCTGGGCGAAAACTGGGTTCGATAATTAACTTTTCAAAAGTCAACTGTTTGGTCTCGTTGCGTTTAAGCAACAGAAAGGAATGAGCAGAGCTTGTCGCGCTGACAACAAATGTGAACAAACCTGCAAGGCCTGGGTTTAATGTTGAGAAGGCTGTCGAGTGGTAAGAGCGAAACGTCGTTTATAAAAACCTTTGACAGGCAACAAGAACGTTCAGCTATTCGTAGGTTCTTTTTTTTCCAGAGATTAGTAGAGTGACAACCGCAACAACAACTGGTATCTTTAAATGCATGACCATTGATTCAAACAGTATTGCAAAAACACGGAACTTATGTGGCCTTTAATGCCCTTCAATTAAGTGCTCCAAGACCTCTCCTTGACGAACAATTTTCGGCTGTAATCAGTCGCTTTAAGGACGGTGCCTACTATTGCTACTGCGCATACGTTCTGCGCATCTCGAGATACTCCTGTTTCCTATGGGTGGTGCCTGCTAATACAGGAAATTTTTTGCGCGGTTTAAAACTATGCGGAGAAAACAGAACGTAGTGTGTGTTCTTGGTATCCCAAAAGAAAATTGGGGATAACCATGCATTTTTCAGAGACAATTAAGCTTCAATTTAGACAAAAAATCCGATACATTGCTTTATATTTGGCACTTTTTAGAAATATTGTTGCTTCATTATCTCTGAAAAATGCGTGGTTACCCCCAATTTTCTTTTTGGATTCCAATAGGCCTTATTAAGATCTGCTTTTCCCGCATAGTCATAAACCGCACAAAAAAACTTCTTTATTATTAGGCACCGGCCTTAAATTATTCATACTTTGAAAACATTGATGTATTAATGACACCTTCAAAACTATGTTAAAGCCGTTTTGGGGTGTGCCATTCGCTCACAAATGCGAAATCCTGCCATTGAAAAATTCTCAACTTTCAAAAATCAAGGAAGACCCACACACGGACTCCGCTAGACCAAAAGAAAATTCCACACCCCGATGAAATAGGCCATTTCTGAGTTGTTGTGAACCTCACTATGAAAGCGAGACTAAGTGCAAAACTTTTCCTATAAAAATTAGGTTTGTTTGCATATGAATGATAACTAATTTTCACAACAAAAACTTTGCACTTAGCCTCGCTTTTATATTGAGGTTGAAAGCAACTCGGAAATGGCCTATTCCCCAGGGAGGACGTTGAACGTTCGAATTGATAGGCGCACTAGCAAAATAATTATACAGTAATAAAGATAGGGAAAAGAAATAAGGTTACATCAGTCTTAATTGATAATGATTTGTTGCTTAAATCAAAACATGATAAATATAGGATTTTCATCGATTGAATAATAATTCGTAATTTTTTGGGCAGCTTCTGTAGATGTTTGTTTTGTATTTGGACGGTGATACACTTCTTTCTTGAAAGCCCGTCCCTAAAAGTAGAGTGCATTTAGGAAGGTAGACAAGCAAGCAGTGAATTTCGTCTTCATTTTGATTAGATCGACAAGTAGAAAGGGCCTCTTGTCCCTCGACAAGGTATTATATCTACCAATTTTAATGCAAGGGCCTGATAGAAAAGGAGCCTAAGTGGTTATTTGGCCCTGGCATATAACTGTTAAGTGGTTCCTTTCTTATCCGTTTAAAGACAACAAGTCTGTAGGCTCTAATTTGGCCTAAAGACTTGTTATCGCTTAAAACAGTAGAAAAGGAAAAGAAGGGAACTCGTTTCCGGCATCACGTGACAGTTGGTTCAGTTCTTATAAGCTTGTTGGGCTTTCGAGCCCTTTTAAAAATCGCAGAGTAAAGTGACACAAGAACCAGTCTATGCTTTCCAAACTAAACCAAATTAAGTTTAATTTGAATGCCAAGACAAATTACCCTTAATTGCGCCCTTTCTCCACCGGGCCCTCTTATTCGAGCCTCTTGTAGGGTCTGAAAAGTACCAGGACGTATATTTGTTCTTATAGTTGTTAGAAAATTCTTTTTTTTTTAGAGCGCTGAAGAAAATGTAAAATATATTTTTCAAACAAATATATTTTATTTTAGCGCCATTTTAGAAAATTGATTTAAAATCAATTATAGAATTCGGATTGTTTCTCGTAAGATTAGAGTAGAAGCTATTTTTGTAGAAAAGAAAATATCTATGGACATTAAAAAAACGTGTTTAACAAAGAACAGGGTCATTGTCCTTACTTTGAAGATAAAGGGTGAAGTAAAGTATGTTTTCACTAATTGTGATGATTAGAGGAAACCTGGTTGAGCTTTAAATGCCACATTTGAAGGTGTAAGCCTGGTTTTCCCTTGTGAGATAAGCATCAGACGCGCAGAGCCTTTGATTTTCTTCATTTTTATTCCCGTTCTTATCTTACATTGGTTCCCATTAGTGAAATAAGCACAAAAACGAGGCGACATACGCATGCGCAGCCTTACTAAGCTCTTGTGCGGTAAAAAGTGCTAAGCGCTAATGTCACACCGATCAACACGTGAAAATTCAAGAAAATGTTGTTGCTTGCACTTGTTTTAAATTAGTTGGCCGCAATTTCCTATGCTTATTGTCCATTAAAGAAAAATGCTTGTTTTGGTACTGGTATAGCGTTGAAAAGTTTCAGTGATTTGATTGTACGTCAATGTGTAACCTAGACTCCGCGCTTCAAGGTTAAGACGAGATTAAAGTGCTACTCGAGAGTTTGGAAAAAATTACAAGTGTTTCAGTTGTCCGGAAGAACTCAGGTATTAACTGAGTCAGTCACCATTCTAGACCCCAGAGCCGCTCCTTCCCGCAATCAGTCATGCGCAAAAGGGAAGACCTCTGCAGTCGAGAATGAGCTTACGATGAAATTTGTGAGCTTACGATGAAATATATGCAAATCAGTCTCACAGTCTTCACAATCTACTTCCAAGTAAATACCAACCAAGCTACCATCTGGGAGAACAAAGGACTTTTATTCGTCCGAAGTGTAAAACTGAAAGATGCAAGAATAGTTTTCTTTTAAGTTTTTTTTACAGTAGTTGAAAACTAGATATAATTTTGTTGTCTTATTGTATATAGAAATTTGACGTATGCTTGAATTTGTGATTCTATACGGTTTTTGAATGGTAAATCAATCAATCAATCAATCAATCAATTAACTTTATTTACCCTCGAATTTACAGTGTAGCACTGAAGTGCTAATATCTTCGTAGCCTGAGTATCAGGCTTTTCGGGGAGGGGGGGGGGGGGGGGGGGAGAGGAGGAAGAGAGGAAGGGGAAAGGGGAAGAAAAGCCTGACACAAAAGCATTGAGACGAGTATTCCGCCCCCTCGATGAGCATGACGCTACGCCGTAAATAGTAGCCAATCCAAATAACTTCCGGTCATGCAACTGTCATGTCAGCGATGACCGCTGTGAGAGATATGAATTGAAGTTACACACACAGCTCCATTGCAAAAGACCCTCCAAACAAAATATTTTCTGTTGAGCACCACTGAGCAGAATTCGCGACTAAATACAGCTTCATTACAGAAGGAAAATGCAAATCTCACAGTTCAGGATGGCAAGAAGTGATGACAAAAACGCAGCCGTAACTAATCAAAAGACAAATAGCCGTGATAAGAAACACAAGATCTCAGCTACGAAAACAAATAGGCGGCCGGATAAAGATTATTAAACAGTTCAAATCCTAACTAGAGAGGTTGTACTGTCACCGGACGCACTCGGAAACAAGCCAAACGTACCAAACCCAAATAAAATGCCTCAACGGGTATAAGAACGACGGTTGCTCAACAGGCGATAAACGCAGCACTCGTATACTTGAAACCCAGAAATGACAGAAATGACCTTTGATATCAAAATACAAAACATGCGACAGTCTATCATGATAATTTTTGTTTTTCGGCGGTGTAACGTTACCTTTTGTGTTTCCTCCAATCAGCGCCAACGTCCAAAATTCGGACGTTCGACACAAACTTCTGAAACTTAAGGTTTTGTGTCAGGCCTTCCTTTCCTCTTCTCCCCCTTCCCCTCCCCCTCCCCCTTTCCTTCCCCCCTCCCCTTAGGAAGGCCTGATACTCAGGCTAATATCTTCGAGCCAACTATATTAATAAATAATTATAATAAAAAGTTAATTCTATAAATTATGTTAGATCATCTTCTTCTCATTTATTTGTAAAGCCCTCTTGGCTGCAAGTTTTTAAGGTGAATAAACTATCTATCTATCTATCTATCACAGACTAATCCAGCCACATCTGCCAGCATATATTTTTCGAGCAGTCGTCGGACCATTTCCCCCAGGTGCATGCGCGTGTTGATAAGAGGCACTTTGAAATCGGTTGGCGCGGCTACTTTTAAATGAATCCTGCAGACTGTTAAAGGCTAAATCTATTCTGTCTTAATAGTAAATATACAGAGAGAGTAAATATGGGCCATATTAACTTCAAGTTCCTCTATAGGTTCCAGCTACTTTTGTTCTCTGGCTGTGTAATGGAATTGGGTTTGCCGACAATCGTGAAAGCTGAAGGTTCATGTTGGCTTTCACCGGTGATATCGCTCCTCAAATAACAGCCAGGAACAATCATGAAAACTCGACTTGTCCAAGTTTTCACAATCAAACGCTAGTACATGGGCAAGCAACTTCTTGGTAGCTAAAGTTACAAGACAGCCTTAATTCAGCTCTTGCGAGAGTTTGTCATAGGGCAGAATGCTGTGACATTCATTAACTATTCATGATCAGCGAAGCGCAAATACGCGCTCTGAAAAGCCCAGAATAAGAGAAGAAGGTGCGAAAATTGGCCCGGTAGCGTTGATAAAACTCGCTTTCATGCTTTCTAAAACGATTAACCTAAAAACCTACGCGCAGCATTTTGAAGAGGAATGTTGTAACTATATTTTAAGACTAAAATAAAGAAGATTGATTAAGTGGAAGAGCTGTCCTTTTGGACTTGAAAATAAGGGGAAATTGGCCTTCTTTTGTATGGAGGCCGTTTTCAAAAGCAAATTTCTAAAAACGGCCTTCTTTTGTATGGAGGCCGTTTTCAAAAGCGAATTTCTAAAAACGTATACTGATTTTAGAAAACCTACGCACGGTTGTTAACAGATTTTAAGCGGTGGTTTTGCGTACAGTATGAAAATTCTAAAAATATCAAAATACACAAAAATTATGAAAATGAAATTTTGCTCTTTCGAAAGCGATTCAAGCAGGTTCTTCTACATTGCTTCCTTGTTAGCAAAGTTCTATCTAAATGGCGGAACGTGAAGAATGGTGATAAGTAATCTGAAATACCAACTATACTATTCAGTTTTTGTTTTGGGTTTTTCTTCAAGAGAATATCTCTTTTGAATTAAGGCTGAACGTTCTTCATTTTTGAAGTTGGGCTGTTCTAAAAACGTCCTTGTTTAATTGCATTTTTCATGCATTTTCACAAAGACTTAATACAATGCAAATCAGTTTCTGACGTAAATTCAGGAATAGACCCATGCCCCTTACTAGCTCGGTCATGGGACAGATGACGGCTAGATTTTGTAACTTTTACAGCCTATAAAAAGTCAAGATTTGGTTATAAAAAGGCGCTTAATAGCGCAATATGTTTCGAACAGGTGTAAAGATTTATTTAAGAGAAAAAAACATTTTGGGGTTAGGTGCACTTTAAGTAAATTCCTAGCTTAGGGACGTTCTAACCATTTTTTTTTTAATTTGACCTTTCTTAGACGTATAAAAGTTTTTAATATTACCCGTAATATTGGATTAATGTTTTAATATAAAAGAGGTATCATTTCTACACGAAATATTGAACATTCCATTGTCTTTTGCGATCATGGATTAATGTTTTAATATAAAAAAGATATAATTTCTACCCGAAATATCGAACATTCCATTGCCTTTTGCGATCTTGGATTAATATTTTAATATAAAAGAGGTATCATTTTTACCCGAAATATCGAACATTCCATTGCCTTTTGCGATCATGGATTGCTTAGTGCTACTGACACAGTGTTGGGTCTGTGACGTCACTTCCGTCGACGGAATACCATTGCCACGCTCCGATTGGAAAGAGGCTTGTACTGGTGAGTGTATACCTTATTTGGTTTCGAAAATGGAAAACTCAAGTTCAAAAAATCGATCACATTTCACAGGAGATCAGCTATCACAGGCTGCCCACATTCGTTTAGCACATCGTACAGGTCATCCACATTAATGTAGCACCGCTGACTTATGAATGCCAATGCAGCGTCGAATGGGTTCAAAGTCCGTTTGTCAAGGTAACATATCTCTTTCTGGGTGAGGCCCAGTCTCTCAGCAACCTCTTTCCACTCTTCCCCGCCTGAAACACAAAGTCATATATCTCTTTAGACGGTTTGTTGTGTAATATGGCTGTATTTTGGCGAGTCCGCAGGGTGAGTCATCATACAAGACAGAAGTAAACACATCCCGCTATACTACACACTACATTGTTTAGTAAGAGATATGTTGTTTAACTGAGGTGGCTATGTGGGAATAATGCTAATAGGGTTTTAAACTGAATTGAAAAAAAGGGAAACGAACTTTCTGGCACTTGGTTGACAAGTTTGTCGATTGGACAGAAGTTTCATTTCCAAAAAAGGGACTTTTTATAACATTTTCAAACCAACCCAGAAATGGCCTTATGGCCACTTGGCTAAGTATGCTGTGCTGGGAAAGAGCTAGCCGAGTGTCTCAGCATATATAGGTGTCCTTTTTACGGAACTGTGTCGGTAGATTTCTTATACTGAATGCAGGCTTTTCCAGAACCATGGGAAACCCTCTCTGTGTCTTAATAGAGCTGTGCGTAAGAAGAGGTTCGACCGAACCTTCCATGCAACAAATCTAAATTCTCCTAAACTATCAGTAAGAAACACTTACTGCTTAAGTCAATTGTTAGATCTCTCATCTTGCGAACAGGAATGTTCCAAATATCAAGGTTCCCGGGCAACAACGGACCTACATAAAACGGTGTCGTCAGAAAGAAGCCAGATATGAGGATATAGCATTCTTAGAGTGGAGAGGTAGTTCAAAACATGAAAACAAGAAAGCCTGAAGGTAAAACAGATACAGCCAAGGGTCTGTTAAGTGTTTACACGTTAATGAAGTGAGGCAATGTGACGGGCACAATGTGGATAGATATGCTTCAAATGACAAGTTTACCAACCGTCCCTGTTGGTGTAAAATCCCTCAGCTGTTTGACCACATCAAGCCTGTCTAATTGCTTTGCCTTCGTTGCGAGGTAACGGACCAATCTTTTGGTCACAGAATCTGGCTGTTCCAGAGAAGCTTGGTTCAACTGCAGACTCTCTATCAGTTGCAGCACAACCTCTTTGGGATCACATGACGTCGACAGCAGCGATTCCGCAACCTTGTAGGGATGAACAAGCGATTTGTCTTCATGCCCTGTATAAAGAATTTTTAATTGACGATTAAGTGTCCTATTTATCCTCGGCAAGTATTCACAGCAGCACAATGTACTAGTGGGGCTGAACATCAGTCGAATATTACAAAAACAAACAATTAAACAAACCGTCAAGAGGAAGACCAGTTGGCGATATAAAAGCCTGGAAAAGTAATTGAACTTCCTGATAGCATGAAACAACTTCAGTTAGCGGTCACGGCGGGATTTGAACCAGGGGATTCCCTATTCAAGTTCAGTGGCCATGCCATTCGTCCACGCTGCTTTTATTGTTTTGTTCATGAGGCTGCGATCACAGAAAGTGTAATGCTCTGACCGGAAAAAACTTCACAGTGTAGTAACGTACATTACATGAACAGATATGGTGGGTTCGTTCGATCCCGCGTCCTTCCCATTGCCTGAAATGGTCCGGTCTTGGCGTTAGATTATCAGGCAGTGCTTCTGTAGTTTGGGGATAATACCATTCGCGAATATTTTTTCTGGCTATTACGTGCCATTTGATATTGATTTCACCTTGGTCCAAAAATTGGAAAAGCAAACGAACCACCCTTCGGGCCTGAACATCATACTTCATGTTAATTTTTTTTCAGAGCGAAACGTGCCTATTTATAATTAACAACAGGTCGCGTACTTGCCAGATCAACCGCATTGCTAACTTGCATCACTCAACCACGCCAATTACATAAATTTACACTCTTGTTATGAACCCGTATAGCCATTTCAAACACTTCGTTACTAATTTCTTACTTATTTAAAGGTGTACATGCACATGTATTTTTATTTAACAATAGGTATCACTGTTACACTTAAACAAAACAGTAGAAGCATCATTTTTATAACTGAGTATTCCACTGTCGCTTTCAAGTTTCCCAAAGTAGAGAGACCAGACACAAGCGCCTTTGAAGTGGAAAGCAAAATCAAGCTAGAATCTTACCCTCATCAGAATTTGAAGGAAAAAGTCTTCCACCACATTCATCGACTGGTTGATGTGAAGCCTGTAACAAGCAATCAAAATCGAATCACTAGAAAAAAATGAGGCGAGCATTAAACAAGTAAATCTGAAGATTCTTATGTTATAGATTATTTCTGATACCTTAGGTTAAGAAACCCATGTCTTTCCTCAATTTTCCTTCTCAGAGAAAGCAGAGAATGTACCTTTAATGAACAAAAGTGAAATGGAAAGTATACGGACGTTCATAATAAGTGTACGGGACGAATTGCTAGTGACCAACAAGTTTAATCGTGTCCTAGCCAGAATTTTTACGTTTCCAAGGTGGTGCTGCGTTAAGAGATGGGATGTATAAATTCTTCTATCGTTTTAAGCCATAAAAAAGATAAAGATGTACTGGTTGTAACAATAAGTTATATTAGTTCAACATACAACGTAATAGAACGTTAAAGTTGTGGCGAATTTACCTCTTCACTTGGACAGCCAAACCAGGCTGCAAACTGGTCGATGTACACTTTGTTATTCAGTGCAACAGCCGATCTGTTGCAAATGATGAATTGCTTGGCACGACGCAACTCAGATACAGATAAAAAGTGCAGACATTCCCCTCGTTCACAACCCTGCTTACGATGAGTGCGACAGTAGTTGAATACGCCTCCTTGGCAACAGATTGGGCAGATGACACCAACCTCATATCTCATATTCGCCAACCAACAAAACTCTTTACGCAAGGACTCAAGCATCAAACTCAGTTGTCTTTGCACAGCGGGCGCACAGACTTTTTCAAACGAGTCATCAAAAGTATCGTCACAAAGGTTTAGCTTCGACTGCAAACTATCCGCCAGATTAGAACTGAGATTTCCTCTGTGAACAACAATTTCAATGGACGGAGAATGGCACAGAAGGATAACAGAGCAGTCTTGATCTCCAGAGGTGTAGAATCTGGCAAAATTCTGGTATAAATGAGGGTTCACTGAGCTCCAAAATTCATCTAGGCCCCAGTGAAAGAACTGTAGCATGAGTCGGGGAAATAAACCCGGAGGAATTTGTCCGCCTTCAAACCTGAGGAAAAAAGAAGGAATTTGTGCAGAATAAACCAATTTGAAGAAATCCTGCGGTGGATGCGACATCAACATGGATGGCACCAGGTACTGCTTGCTGGAGGAAGCTTCTGACGAAGGCCAAAGACACAGCAAGCTGAACTTCTCCATGATTGCAATGAGGCTCTCGAAAGTTTCTCGATGGGGCAATAAGAGACCCCAAACATGTTCCAAAAGCCTGTCTTCTAGGATGCCTGTTGTCTCAAGCTTATGCCACAGTTGTCTAAATTTTTTGTCTTTGTGGACGTTCGGCTGAACGGTTATCACCCTACTGAAGACATAGATCAACCACTGGGGATCCAAAACCACGAACTTGCACAACTCTGGAGTATCATCAAAATGAATTATAATTCTCTGGTCGTGCAAAAAGTTCAACAGTGCCAAAAACTCCTGATCGTCAACAATTTGGCACACTTCAGATGCAATTTGTTTTGCACTTTCAAGAGAAATCCATTTGTGACCATCTTTCTCGGTGATATGAAGCGCCCTCTCGTATTTCAACCACTTGACTGGAATAACTTCTTTCATTTGCGGTAACTTCTGAGCAACAGCAAGTATGTCCTGCCGTAATCGTACAACTTCTGGACACTCATATTCACTTCCAGAGAGTGTGTTGTTCACAACATAAACATTCTCCACCAAGTGGGTACTGTATGGCTTTCTTTGGAGACAATCAAAGATTTCATTTGCTAGTGTACAAGGATCCATCCCATCATGTGGCTTATCAGCATGGCTGCAGGCTAGGAACACAGGAGGAAGTTTCTCTGGCAGTGCCTCATATTTAGGACTTGGATGAATTTTGATGGTCTTCATCTGGAGAAGATATGGATGCAACAGAAGTCATCCAAAAGTCTAGATAGTCGAGGTTGCTCTTCAGACAGAACTCGTCTTTAAATCTCTTGAACATTTCCTGCTGTTCAGGATGGTTTCCTCTTTCCCATGGATTTCGACTGAGGTCGTTAACCAAGACATAAATAGCTCTTGGTGTAAGAAAGAGCGGGTGGGTGACATAGTAGACTGACTGTCCTCCAAAATCCCACAAAACTGAATAGACATCTTCGTCATCTACTTCCGTACCTTGGTGAAGCATCCTTTCAACCAGAGTTGCTATATCGGGTGGCACCTCTGGCTCCCCCCAAAGGCTAAATGCATTATCTCTTGATACATCCCAGGTCTTGAAATCATGTAAACATGTGTTTGGTGTCTCCGAAGACACGAAAGCAAATTCAGGGCTTGATGCCGGGAAATCCACATTTGTGATGAAAACACCTCCAGACTGGACATGCTCAACAGCTCTTTCCTCTAGTTTTGGATTTTCTTTTGAAGCAAATCTGCAGGTTTGAGGTGATTGGAAGCGCAAAGGTGAGATTGGTAAGTCTTTATCTGCTGATGGATCAGCACTGTCCAGCGGGGGTGTTTCAAACAAACTGGGTGCTATCATCAGACTACGCGCAATCAGTTTTGCCGCATGGTGTTGGTAGGATATTGCTGCATTAGAAGTTGTGGCTTCATCCTTTTCCCCTGTCTTCCAAATCTCCGTTGTAACTTGAAAATGTGAGGGATCCTTGTCGATTCCTACAGTACTTTCTTCGTGTGGGTTGAAACGTTCCCCCGTCAAGGACTTTTTTAAGCTCGTCTTTCCTGCCCGGTCCTGTCCAATCAACATTACTGGTACCTCTTAGGGTACGTTCTTCCTTCTCTGAGAGCATTGTTGTAGGCCTCAATGGCCAAGCGTCCCCTTGCAAGGATTTCTGGTGGAACTGAAATTAACAAATATAGTAGTAACAGACGTTTATCAGAAAATCCTTAATCGTCAGGGCCGAGTCGTTCAAATACCGATTAAGCTAATCCTGGGTTAATGTGAACTTTCATTCGAGTATATTTACTAACCCATACAGATTTGTCCAAAAGATTTTGGTCCCTTAGTTTTGCCTTAGAAATTTGTTTACCATTAGTTTAAAAATTAGCCTTTAAAATCATCTTTAATGAGCGAGATGAAAACCTCGGTTAATTTTTAATCGTGGATTAGCGTTAATCGGCTTTCGAACAACCGGGCCCAGGATTTGTAACACCTGAGCGATCAACTCACTTTCAGTCAGTTGGGATATGACAAACTGATGCAAGGACCTGATGCAGGCGATCTTGGGGTACTGTGGTAAATGTTTGTCTTCGATTTTCGTAGCGCAAATATTATGAACAGTATGCATATCAGGTTATCTCAGCTTAATTTCATGTACTACAAAACCTGCACCTTTTGAATAGAAGTGTTGGAATATCTGAGGCAAATAGCTATTGCGTAACAAGCAGCTATTGTCCACATGGAAGAAACATTCTGTAATCAAGTTTCTTTACACTGTAAGTGTTGCCGAGCAAGAACGTAAACAACTGGAGAGTATTGGGAGTGATTTGAGGAAACAACGAATGGGTAATATTGAACTGTCTAATTAATAAATCTCAAACCAAACGGTAACAGACGACTCAGAACTCTGCATATTGTGATCTACAAGGTGGCAGTTATTCTGAAATTAAGGATTGTTGTTGGTGTGATTGACCGACGCTGGCGCAACCTTCGCGGAAGCTGTAATCAGAGTGACGGTTTAGAGACGTGCCTGATGACTGGTACTAGTTTGTCAAAGTCACCAGCAACAGTCCTTTTCAAGACTATTCATACCCTGACGAGCATACTAGATAGAATATGTTTTGGGTACACTTTTCGTTCGGCAATAAAAGCTGTTCTGGTCAAAAGTTCAATAACCACACCATCAGTTCAAAAAACACACATCAGTTCAGTGACAGTAGACCTCAATTTTAAGAATAACTATAGAAGAAGTGTTTTTTATTTTATTGAAAAAGGAGGAAGAGAGGGGAGGGGAGAGGGTTTTGCGGGGACGTGGTCCATATTTAGAGCACGCAGAAAGTACCAATAAACAAAATAGTATCTATGTATTGACAAATTATGCTAACGGGCTTCCACTGACGCTTTGTCCATAAAAACGCAAAAAAGTACTTGGCCAATATCCAGCCATCTTGACCTCACACTTAGTCAATAACGCATATTTAATTTCTCGGTAATGACTTTGAATAGCATTGAAGTAAGTTTCGACAATTTTGAATTTTTTGAAACCTGATATCAGGGTATATTAATTACCTCTAGTGTCAACAAAGTCAAAAAAGAATTCCATGCCGTCCTTTGTCTGCTTCTCTTCCTCTGTTACGACAGCCAGGTCAAACTGCTCTTACCAGTTGTCATTCGTTTGCGCATTTTAAAAAGAAAAAGAGGACGAATTAATAATTGCGGGGTCACAGTGGAAGTATTGGTGGTCACTGCTATGGCAATAAATTAAACATGGTGGTAATACCGGGTTTTTTTAATCTGTGTATATACATCTGATTATCAAGACAGTTTCCTAATGTTTGTTTCCTGGCGTGTACAATAGTTTATACAATCGATTTCAATGTGTTCGATGATATTCGATAAAAATTTATCGACACCTACGACGTTGTGTTAAGTGACTGGTGGGAACATTGTTTGGTAAATTTCTCGCGCTGCAAATGGGATGAGTCCCTTCCAAAAAAGAAACCAGCACATTGGAAACTAAACGTGGAAGGGACTATATATAGCTCACACTCTGTTAGTATGTATCTTTAGGAGCGAGGTCTACCGAAATAATGTATCAGTGGTCCCTGCAAATCAACTTTCAAAGATCTATTTCATTGTCCGGGCACTACGGGATATGACTCCCAGTGGTGTGAAAACTATCAGTTAACTGACTTGGTGCATTCGATTCTCACGGTATGCGCATGCGTCTCGTTACAATTCAGAATTGCTAGTGAACCCTCACTTAACTTAGACATTACACCTACCACTGCTAGAATAGATACACTTTGTAGAACCCTGTGATGCTTCAACCATACACACACATTGCAATACCTCAAGGAAATGGCTTTAGCAGCTGCATTAATCCTGCAATGCTTCAGTCACTCATATACAGTGAAACACTTATGGCACGCCCAATGGTTTTAGTAACTGGCAACTATTTTCGAATCCCTGGCCTTAGTTTTTTTGACTCATAAATCAATTAAAATTACCAACAAGAGGAAATTTGATAAAATTTGGTCCTTTTTGGTCCAAGGAATGGGATTTTGACTTAAAGAAATTCGAAACTTCAAGTGTACCACACCTGCCTAGGTCCACTTGGTCCAACCCCAACTCGGGCTTAACATTGGTAGGTGCATAATTCACAGTTCACTCACATCAAAACCATCGAAGCCAATGTGCCCAAGACGCCTAAAAGAAAAGTAACAATCAAACAGTCATTGTAATAGCTGCACTGAGAAGTGCAAAAATATCAGCCCGTGTTAGGGCTGGATGTCGAATGTCAACTTCAGCCCCAGGACAAAAAATAATTGTCGGTGATTTTTCTGCGACTCTGTTGGAGATGACAGAGATGCATAAGATAAAACACGCGATGATACATCAAAGATACACAAGTTGAGATGATGGACAGGAAAGGGAAGAGCATGGATCGCGTTGGAAGGATGGGGGATTCCCTTTTCTTCACTCTGCAAATTAGCCGTGCAATAATGAATCAATTACATGGAAAACATGTTCGGCATATCGGAGGTAAGGGAGTGTGAATGGAATCCTGCAAGCGCTGCCGTGCCTTGAGACTTATTCACGCACCTTACTCAAATCTGCCGAGCCAACTGATTCAGACTCGGTACCACATTGTCCGAACTGGGCCAAGTGGACTTACCGAAAGTTCATGGGTTCGCTAATGTCATCTTTGGTGATTTTCCTCTTACTACCTTTCTTGTTGTTGCCTGAACTGGACTGGCTCTTTTTACCTTCTTTGCTTTTTCCCCTTCGCAGAAAAAAATCTAAGGAAGAACGTCTGGCCCGGGGTTTCGAATAACCGACTTCGTCGATGGTATCTGCGAAAATTCAAGGTTGGAAAAGAATTTCAGAGGGTGCTGTTGATTTAAGTGCTGTTTTAATATTGCGTTCTGTATGTATATGATATACAACCTATTAAAGATACTCTCTATCGCTGTGTAGAGGCGGTCGCTCTTTCATATCCCCATTGCCTCCGAGGGCTGGTGGGAGACGTGGCGGTTCGACATGTCGCGAGAAGTTCTTTGTTCTTCTCCAGCTCTCTGCGAATTTATTCAAATTCAAGGGATATTGATCAGAAAACGTCATACATAAACGACAGTGAGCTGTATTTCTCAGTATTAAAAGGATTTTAAAAATTTCCTAAGGAATGTTGAAAAAGGACTGTTCAGAAAAGGACAGGTTGTAATTGAAGGTTTACCTACAGCTAGGGTCGTTAATAGATTTTTTGGACCAAGAAATTGATAAAAAGGTAAAACACTTCAAACGTGTCTCGTTTTTCCACGCACTGTTGCAGATTAGGTTTACTCGCTGTTGCAGATTAAGTTTAAACGCTGTTTATCTATATTGTCCAGTCCTAGTGTTCTTTCTGTCTCACTAATAGATAACATTTTTTTGCAAAAAGTGCATTTTACGCAATAACATTAGCGGAGGTGCATGTAAAACGATCAGTGATTTTAATGAATTAATCGCTTGGGTCCCGAAATTTTATCGAAGCTGAGAATGAAGGGAACTTTAAGTTGCCACAAATTGACCATGAAAGTGGTACTAACAATTGTGTCACAACCCCCACTGATTTCATTGAAGCATCCACCTTATAAATGCGCACTCTCAATCCTCACGGAATCAACGATTGCCTTTTATTCGCCTAGTTTTTGTTGTTGTTGTTGTTGTTGTTTTTTTGTTGTCCACGTTATCGTGCTCCCACAATTAGCATAGCTGCACTGCTCATTATATATACAACAATTTCCGTTGGTTACCTCTGACAAAGAGCTAACGCTTGAAACGCTACAGCACTCAAATTAAACCTCTTTACCGTGGCCAAGTTACCTAATCAACTCTGATGACAACACCAAACATGTACTTTATAAAGTCTGGGGATAAGCTTTTGAAAATCCAGTTTTCAGTTAGTCTTGGGCTTACCATTTGACTCTCCCAAATGTGTAGGCACATACACAGTTTGCAGCCTGGGTAACTCAACGTTAGTGGGACGCCCCTTTCCCCCGTGCGTCAACGAACTTCGTGCATGGAACGAACGGGAGTCCTACAACTCCATGCAAGTCTTTTTCGACCAAAGAGGATGCCTGGGGGTCGAGGCATCCAGAAACAGGTGATTTTAACTTCATTAGTTAGTTTGATAGATTTATAAACTTTCTTAATATAACTACCCAAGCGTCGCTTGACATTCGGTGCTTGAAATATTCCTTTACCTTCTCCGCCAACATTTTCAGTAGAATGTGGTGACACTGTTGATAGTTGAGGTTGTGAGGGTCCAGACAATGGTGAAAGTTCTTCCTGTACTTCTTGCTGTGATTGGGATTGCATCTGGGGTGAGCGATCCAGATGAAAATAATCCTAATTATAAAAATGAGACAAAATTTTGTACTCATATCATAAAGATCACTTACACTTTACTATTAAAAGATATCACATTAAATAGATTATAAAATATTATATCAATATTACATACTGTAAAACCCAATGACATATGCCTCAACATTTCACGATCAACGCTACGCATGATGCATTGACTTGTAGTTCAAGAAATACTTTATACTACATTTATCAAGCTATTGTGTCACTGATTGAGGCAAAACCTGTGACTGGACCTCCTTTTTGTTCTCTTCTCTTGTTAGTCATTAAAACTGGGCCAGATACAGAGTTCTACCGACATTTCGCTCGAATATCTGTTCAGAAATTCGGAAGTAGGTCCCAAGAAAACATTGTTATCGTTTTAATTTACTCACGCTATACAATGGTCCTCTCGGACGTATTGAATGACATATTTATATTCTTCTGTTTGTCATTTTTGTCGCCAATAATGATAACGGCTTATGACTGCAGAATTCTCGGTTTTCACGTGACGTCACCAAATTCTAGAATTCAAAACTGGGAGGCCTAGAAAATTTTTACCTTCATTCCAGGAAAGATTACCAAAAAATATGTCTGTTCACAATTTCTTAGCTCGATGTCGTGCTTCCTTTTGAAAATAGAACAGTTTCAATTTCCGAGTTTTCATCGTGCGTGACATCAGGAGGACGGCCGTGACAGAGCTTTTCCGTATCGTAAAAATGACTCTTCGGGTGATTTTCAGCATTCTTATCAATTTAAGTTTAAGGAGAAATATTAATCTAAACATTCGATAATTCACAAGGGCAAACAAACATCTTTTCTGGCAAAAGTGAACTCCAGATGTTTTTTCCTATTTCCGGCCGCCATGTTTGTGCCCCTCAGAGGGACACAAACATGGCGTCTCCATACTAAGCTCTATAAATTTATGTGGGACATTTTGTCAAATAACTCGAGTATGGAATGCCGCACAGACCTGACACTTGGACAGATGTGTTATTTATTTATCTTCTATACCATGTCAATTTCTTGACTTCATTCATGGAATGGTTTCGATTTTTTTTTTCAATGGCGTGACAGTGAAAACCGAGAATACCCGGCCACTTCAAAGCTGTACCTCTAAAACAAACGGAGAAATTAACTTTGTTATCGCGTCCAAGGGATCCGTTCCGATGTTCAAAGTACTTCCGGTGTATTGTATTTACACAATCGTTGTATTTTAAATATCCATTATCAGTGTTCCTGACAGACTTGTGCTTTTGTTTAGACTCTGCTTTATATTCTTCCTTCTCAGACTCGTGACATTATAGGGACATTTCGCAACTTGAAATTGGGTCATTTTCATTAGTGACTCTCGCGCTATTTATACCCGACAGTTCAAGTTCTTCGCGGGTGAAGCGAAGGAAACCGCAACAGGCAAGCTGCCCGCAAAATTCCCACATTATGACAATGTATACTTTGTGATGATGAATACATTGGGTTTGGCACAAGTCAAGAACGACGTTTAAGTCATTTAGGACATTTAGCACTACTTCACTGCGATAGTCAGCTTGTCGTGCTTAATTACAATCCTACATGATTCATTCTAATTAGATGACTTCGACACGACCGATAGCTCGTCGACATGATCTAATCGGTCAGGACGGGAATCAACGCTTACTTTGCTGAGAACTTCCAGAAGCTGGTGGTCAACGAAGATTTCTAAGATCAAGGAGTTAAGGAAAACAACCAAAACAAAACAAAACAAAACAAAACAAAAAAAATTCCGTAGAACATCACACGACGCCACAAAGGCTAAACTACAGTACAAATGCACTATACAAGGATACTGTTGTGGCGGTCTTTCCTGAAGAGCCATTATCTAGAAGAGGAAACGGTAGCTTTTAACTGCTGCATGGTAGAACTTGGCGGAGTATTGAACTTACGATTAGGCGCAGTTTCGTGTCCTTCGCTAAACCATTCCCTCGGCAAAACCAAAACCAAAGCAACTAAATGCCCAACGAACCGCTGCCGCCAAATGAAAATTAATGCTTTCCGTTACAAGTTCTCTTGAGCGTGACAATTCGTAGAAACCTTCGTAAAGACTAAGAAACCTGATAAGGTAGAGTACGGGGGGAGGGGTGGATACTCTTTATAACGGTCTATACGGTGAGGCTCTGCCCGAAAGGGAGACCTTTTTCTGGGTAGGAATTTCACGAGCTGAAGCAAAGGAAAGGTTAGGGAACCTGTCATTTAGGTATTTCAAAGGGAACTTCAAAATATCTCGAACAGAGCCAACGAGAAAGGATCGGAACGTTTCTACTGTAGGTATGTGATAGGGGTACCATTTCCTATGGAACGTAAAATGAATTAGCCTCAGCCAAAAGAGCGTCTGCGAGGCAGACCAAGAATGAATGGGTTACAAAACTTTTGAATACAGAGAACCACACGACGCACAATTGAATAAACCGTTCTGAATACTTATCGTTGCCAGATCTCTTGTAGTAGAAATGCACGTGCCAGACGTCACTTCACGTGTACATAAACCAATTGCAAACTGATAGCAGGGCTGAGACTACGGCAAGGGCGCAGTTTATTTGAGCCAATATGGGATCCGTTGTTGTTGGTTGTAATTCCAGAGGACACCTTAGGTGTTTATCACAGTGCACCAGCAAGTTGAAGTGTATTAGGGAAATTAGGATTGTTAGTGGCTGTGTTCTTTAAAACGTTCACGAAGTAATCACGCTTTTATTTTCTCCTACGTGCTGTTTACACATCTCAGGCATTCAATCTTGTAGTTAAGATTTGTTGATTTGTATATGTAGTTATTTGTTGTTTGATTTGACTCACTTCTCCTGTGTAAGTAAATGTGTTTGTTAAAAAGGTCACCTTTCCTGTCAAAAATGGTGTATTAAAGGGTAACGGTTTGGACCTCGTGGGAGGAGCCTCCCCATATAAAACTTTCTTGAGTAGCCCCCCTCTCCTCCCTCTTGGGTAGTTTTTGAAAACCTTATTGATACTAGAATACAAAGCCCAACTCGAGGCCAACAAAAATCGAGACCGCCAGTAGATTGTGAACTTGATAGCAAGAAGTAATGGACTGGAAAGCGGTCTATCGCCTTTCTTTTAAACTGACTAAAATAACTAAGCTAATTTTTTTTTTCAGTTCAAACTTCTAAAAGGGTAGCAACAAGCAAAATCTTGACAAAAATTGGAATAAAAGAAAAGAAAAAAATGTACTCTATAACGTTGAAAGCCTAATTCCTCTTTTTTTGGTCTTGAAGAGTGACATCTCTCTTTCAGTTGGACGTTATGAAATGGTTATCAGAACCCACTGACACTACACAGCCACCACAGCTATAAAGACGATCGGCCTAACCCAAGTTAAGTGATAATTCCTGGTCTAAAGCCCGGACATCTTTAATAACCAGGCCCCAGTTGTTCAAAGAGTGGATAACTTTATCCAGTGGATAGGTCGCTATGCGGCAGATAAAATTTGTACAAGAATTTCCTATAATTTCCAATAGCCCTATAATTTGTGTATAAAGTAGAAGTGTCTGTCTAATCTAAGTATGGGATTGTGTGAAAACTTGCCAAAAGCTTTGGCTGGAGTAGATTTTATCCGTTGGATAGCAACTTATCCACTGGATAAAGTTATCCGCTCTTTGAACAACTGGGGCCAGAGCCACTTCTATTCTCTACTGGTCTGACATTTCATTTGATTTGCAAAACACAAGAGAAAATTCCTAAAGTGACTGAAAAAATTCGATCCTGCGCTTTCTAAAATTCGTTTGGTATTCAGCTGAATACCGGCAATGTCTCCTATAAGCCTCGTCTCTGTTTTAACGCAATCATTTCAACTACGTTAAGTTCTATTACTTTCCAAATAAAGTAGTTTAATAGCTCTGTAGCCGCAACTTTGCTAATTTTTTTATTGTCAATTGTAATGTTTGGTTCTGTATAATGTATCATTTGTATTTGTCACGGATTTCTGCTATTATAATCGTATTTATATGAATTATGTTGGAAGGGAAAAATAAAAAAGTATTGCAAGTAATGTAAATGGCGTACTGTTTTATAAACAAGGTTTCGTAATAACTAGCATAAAAAGATCAGATAATAATAAAAACTGAACAACTTACAACAAGTAATAGGCTCGCGTGCATAGCACCAGCAGTGTGTCACGGCCTGAAACGACCCAAACTACCTTAACTCTGACATTCAGTCTTTTCGCTTCATGCTGCATTTTTGTACCCGTGAAGTATCGTGAGGCGTGGCGTCTAACTGGGTGAGGACAACAGAATTTTGACTCCAAAAACATGCGTGATTCAAATGGGAAGTGCCCTAAAAAATGCCCATATTTTTGCTTCAATTTACTTCAGTAAAAGTTAAAAAATGTTCCATTCATTTATGGGTCTCTCTCTTTCTTCTTCCAAAGAGTTCGTTGCGTTCTTCTTCCACGATATTTACTTCAATTTTCAACCTCGTGCCCAGGGTCTTTTATATCCCCAACCCAGAGGGAGCGGCATGGAACTTTCAGCGAAATGACTCAGTCATTACCAAGCGAGTCCCCCCCCCCCCCCCCCCCTTCCTCTTTCCGGGTATTTGTTCGTTATTTGACATGCTTTTCAGCAATGGTGAAATTCACATATTTTACTGCTTGAGTCAAATACTTACCTATTATTTAGTTTAATTTAAGAAGACTGCCCTGCAAATAAGGCTTTATAATCATCTAGGGAGAGATTTAATCAGCTCAAAAAATCATGTACAGGGTGTCCCAAAAGTTCGTTCCTCTACTTTAAAAACCCGCATTTTTAAAAACGCAATTTTACTCGATTACCGAATAATTTCAAAAACAAGTTTGCAAGACTATTACCTTACATTTGTGCTACTTTATTTCTACAAGACAACATGCAATTCGACAAGACAACATGCAAGAGAGCTCGAAAGAAAAGCCTTGATGGGGGTAAAAACTCTGTCTGGAGGTGCATGAAAAACCAAGGATGAAGGGCACTTGGACGGCCAAAGAAGCCTCTTCTCAGTACAAAGCAGCGAACCGCGCGTCTGAAATTCGCAAAGGCATTTAAACATCTCACTGCAGAAGATTGGGAGGATTTCCTATTTTCAGATGAATGCCCCAAATACCTCTTTCAACTTCCAAACCCCAAAAATGACATCGTATGGGGCTCACAAGAGGACAAAGTTCCGCCAGCTTACCAAGTTAAGAACAGTTCAAAATGGATGATCTGGGGCGGGATGACCGGACGTGGCTTGACTGCTCTTCATTTTGTACCCCAAGGGAGAACTGTAACTGCCGATTATTACATCGAAAACATCCTTAAGAAAGAAGTAAAGCCTCTGCTACGCTGCAGAAGTACAACATAAGCTGTAGACAAGCGAAAACTGTTCAGCTCTAACAAGCAGATGACGCTGGTGCAGGACGGAGCACCAGCCCACACGGCAAAGGCTACCCAAGCATGGTGCGGTAAAAACCTGCCGAATTTCGTCCCTGAGACAGAATGGCCAGCCAATTTGCCAGATTTCAACCCTGTAGAGAACCTTTCAGTGGAGCATCATGGATAGCGAAGTCTACAAGGACCCTTCTCCTAAGAAAATGGATCACCTAAAAAGACGCCTGAGACAAGCCTGCAAGAACATCAAGCCATCTACACTGCGCGATTTATCGCATTCCATGCCACGCAGGCTTCAAAATGTGATAAAAAATAAGGGGGGGGGGGGGGGGTGGCACTCAGGATATTAAATTTTGGAAGACTTGCACTTAGTTGAAGTATAATTGCTTTGTTTAAATTGTGTATAGAAATAAAGCTGTGTTCTTGAGATATAACCTTTTAAAATAGAGGAACGAACTTTTGGCACACCCTGTACACATACATCCTGAGTATCCTTACGTAGTTCACATTCTTCTTTACACTGGCCTATCATCTTCCCACTTTCGTACGGAGGCAATCTATGCCGAGGAGGCATGGTAGCTATAGTTGTATTGTGAAACATCCGCGAATGATGATTTTGAGCTCTTTTTCTCTCTGAAAAGTTTGGCTTGCTCATTTTGCTGACCTATAAGTCACCCAATCACGTCACGGTTTAACGATATTTTAGTTGATATCAGCTTAGTTTTATAAAGATGTTTGGATAGAGTATGATAAAAAAATGCCTACTTGCCAAAAATAAAACCCATCCCAAAGTGGAAAACCTAGTAAGTGATAAAATGGCCAAAAATCAGCACAAAATAGCAAAACGACAATAGGCAATACACCTTAGAAGCAAGGTATGTCATTTCTATTAAGGACTTTCCAGTATTTGTACCTCATAAACCCGATCGTAAATATTCCATATAAACTCTCATATTTGAGCCGTGACCGCTATTACACAAGATGATCACCGCTCACAGCTTGAGCTTGGGCCGCCTATGTGTCATGTCACTGTCGTGTTAAGTATTTAGGCTCTCAGATCAGCCTTTTACAGTTCAGCTACTTATGTTTATTTTTGACTGATTAGATCTTTCACAGATCCAGCTTATACTAGCAGCATTTTGGTTGGCGGTCCTTTGTAATTTATTCTGTGCTAATATATCACCCCAGGACTCTATTGTTCTGGCTCTTTTTCTTTACAAGAATTTTAAAGCTGAAGTAAGAACGTGAAGCACTGAAAGGAGTCGCCTCTTAAGGCTGGTTTTCACTAGTGACGGAGTCGGAGTCGGAGTCGTAAGCGGAGTCGTAAGAGCGCTTATGACCTAGTGAAAATCAAAAATCGGAGTCGTAAGCGGAGTCATAAGGGCGACGGAATGGGAGTCTGAAGAATCAGAACGTTTCCATTTTCTTCCGACTCCGCTTACGACTCCGTCGCTTATGTTCTGGAATCGGAACGCTGTGTTCACTAGATCATAAGCTCTACGCTTCTGATTACGACTCCGACTCCGACACCGTCGCTAGTGAAAACCAGCCTTTATACATGGATTCGTTCTACAACTAGAAAAAACCTTCGTCCTGTTCAAAACGACAGTGCGTCTTTCCACGGACAGCTCCCAAAATAATATTATTGAGTGAATGAAGAACTTACTTATTCGGCTCAAAAATCGAAAGTATCAAGCTTAAATGAAATCACTACTGTCGTGTTTCCGCATCCTTGTAAAGCTTGGAGGTAGTAAACAGTGGATTGAACTTTGTTCAGAACTAAAAAGAACAGCTAGTAGTTTGATAGATTTTTTTTTTTGACAAAGGCATTTTTGGAAAAAAGAAAAATCCGAGTTCTCCCAAGTTGGCCCTACAGGCCGGCTGCACCTATAAATGACTAATGGCCTTCCGATGACTAGTTCGGATGCCCCACCGTCACTGAGCTGCAGGAGACTCGTGGGAGCTAAGGCCATTAAAACCTTGCTTCGAACTATAGTCTAAATAATACTGGGATTTGAAACTCGATGAGTGATATGCAAGGGAATAAATGTGCAAGGGAGTCGGTCTCTTCCTTCCTCGATCGAGAGTTCGCGGAAGTTCGCGAGGGAGGAAGGAAGAGGACCCTGGGAACGAAGTTGGAGGTTAGGTGTAAACAACAACCGCTGAACATCGAACATCGCGATGTGTTCGATTTGTTGGTGGAAGTCTAGCGGAGGTAATTTCTATTTTGTGGCAGAGGTTTACTACTTTGCCAGTCTTCAGTGTTCTCGCCTTCATCACTGGGACGGTTAGACGAATGTCGAAGGGAACGAAAAAAGTGCGGCTCTTTTGAAGAGGAGGAAAGCTACAGACAGGAAGACCACCTCAACAGTATCTTTGATTATATTTTCTCCATATGTTGGCACACGTCTTTCTTAAAGTTGTGCAGAGTTTATAGCCTTGTTTGTTTCTTGTCATCTTTTACCAATCGGGTTTTTTGGCTTTATTCCTCAACTCCTTGATCTCAGAAATCCTCATGGATCAGCAACTTCATAGCGGGGTAAGTGTTGAATATCCGGTCAGTGTAAAATGCAGACTGCAGACTGCAGACTGCAGACTGGGGGTAAAATGCAGACTAGGGGTAAAATGCAGACTGAAAACTGCAGACCAGGGGTAAAATGCAGACTAGGGGTAAAATGCAGACTGAAAACTGCAGACCAGGGGTAAATGCAGACTAAATTAAATTAAATTTTGTTCGGTTGGGCAGGTTGTATCCCGGAAAGTATTCATTCATTTTAAACCGTGAGAACTGTTTTCATTTTCTACGATTTTTTCGCAAGCGCTAAATTCCTTTCTCGTTATCTGCGCAACAGAAATCTTTTCATATTTGAATTCTACATTTACTCAGCTTTCTATAGAGACAAAAATGAGCTCGATAGGACATATATTTACCGAGATACGAATTTTTGAGTTTTCTGTACTCGGTTTGTTTACAACGTAATATAATACAAGGCGGACGGTAGTAAAATGCATCCATCCGCGCACTTTAAAATTCACCGATATATTTCGAAAGCACATCGTCAAATGCATTTTTTTTTCAAAACTAAAACATTTAAATATCTTGTTGAGCGGTTTTTCTCTTTATTTCGAAGCGAATTCATGGAGAAATAATTTTTGAAAGTATTGGAAGAAGTAGCGCGCCGTCCCCAAAAGTCACGCAATGAAATCCTAAGTTTTTTTCGTAAGCCTCAAATTCCTTTTTCGCTAACAACGCTACATGTATCTTTTTGGAATTCTACACTTACTTATTAACTTTCTATACAGACCAAAATCACTTCGAGTGTTTTACAGTCAACCCAGGTCACGCGTGAACGATATTTTTGAAATTTGAACGGAGTTTTGAAATTTACATATACATGTCAGTTTTCAAAATCGCCAACGAGATTTCAGAGTTCCCGTATAAATTTCCCTAGCTTATTGACAATATAAAGCTATGAATTTTTCTTTACATTGCAAAATTGAATATTTCAAGAATAACAATTGTTTCCCAAGTATTTTGAATCTTTTTTTCAGTTAATGCGTCTTTTTCGGAACGACTTCCAGAGAGATGTCCAACATTTCATTCACACGTCGGACATTACAAAGAGAAATTCGAATGTTCATTTCATTCTTGGAATTACTGTTCACACGTGACCTGGATTGACTGTAACTTTAAAAAGATAGTCTTTATAATTTAGTCTGCATTTTGCCCCTTGTCTGCAGTGTTCAGTCTGCATTTTACCCCTAGTCTGCATTTTACCCCCAGTCTGCAGTCTGCAGTCTGCAGTCTGCATTTTACACTGACCGGTTGAATATCTGTAGTACAGTTTATGAGTTCGATCATGGACATCATGAAAGAAAATTACTTCCGCTTGTAGATTAACATATAGTAAACTCAATAGGCCCGGTTTAAACGTCGAACTATCCTCGCGTCGAAGTCAATTGGAATAAACTTGAATGTAGCCCTACAATTCATTCAAACGTCGAACTTAATCCAGTTGTGCTAGACCAAAATTACCACATATATTGTGGTAAATTATGAATGCATACATGTGTTGTAGTTTAAATTTTTGTTTGGTTTAAAATTTTTCAAACCAGTTTAGTTTTTGTATTCTTTTGTGCAGTATATCATTACCATAATCTGAGACAAAGCAAAATAAAAATCAAACTGGTTTGAAAATGTTTAAACCAAAAGAATTTTGGAGCACAATATTTGCATTGAGTCTGGCGCAAGCATGACATTTAAATTTTAGCATGATGTTAGTGCAACAGAGCTTGTCATGTTCAATTACTTAATTAGCATTACGGTTGAATCAGACATAATATGATTTTGTTTATTAAAAAACGTCTGGCTTTTAAAAATTAGCAAACTGCAGATTCTTTGTGTATAATCTGCTGTGCTAAATCTGTAAAATGTAACTGCCACTGTATATGGAAAAAGATGGCGGCTGTACATTTTATAACAATACCTTGTAAACCTAGCACGGCCAATAGGCACCTAGAAAGCCATGTTTATTCCCCAAATTTGTCCCTGCACTGACAACATTGTGCATGCTAGGTTTGGAGCTTTTAGAATTTTTGTGTGTCTTCACAGGGATTGACTGTTTTTCGGATTTTCGTACGCTAAGAATTATGGGTAAACACTGGTTTCCATATGATTGCAGACGATCGTAGATCGCAGATCGCAGATCGCAAACAATCGCAGACGATCGCAAAAAAGGCTGTTTCCATATAATCGCAACGATCGCAGAGCCGACCGTAGCCATACGTTTTGGTCAGCGGAAATGTCAAATATACACGCGCGTGTAGGCTGAAAAGCAAACAACATCGCGAACGTGGAAGAGCGGAAATTTTGTCGCAAGCAAATTTACTTCTTCTGTTTGTCATGAAGCGAGTCGTCGTCAGCTCTAAAACCGTCGAAAACATCCGTTTTGGATTCGATAACGACCGTACGCAGTTCTTATGTTGCGAAATTTGGCCTCCGCTTCCCCGGCCGATAAATTAAACTTCTGCCCGATTTTGTCCCAACAGTTGGCCTTTTTGTCCTTGTCTTTAAAATCTTTGCGCTGCAATGGTAAACACATTTATAACGAGCAACTTCCTCCATAAATTCCTCGAAATGACAACGAAATGAGTGTTGCTACTTAGACCGTTCCTACCGGCAATCGAACACACGAGCGTTGAATCGTGGGGAGAGCCCGAAATATTATGGGATGCGTTTCGATCGCGGATCGCAAAACTTTGGTTTCCATATGATCGCACAATCGCAATTGATCGCAGGGGATCACAGGTGATCGCAGACGATCGCAGGAGATAAAACATGGTTCTATCTTCTGCGATCGTCTGCGATCACGATCGCGGGATCCGGCAGACGATCTCAGAAGTATCTTTCCACATGATCGCAGACCTTATTGCGATCTGCGATCTGCGATCCGCGATCATATGGAAAGCAGCCTTAAATGTACCAGTCACCATCTTTTTCAGTATGTTTGATTGTGTCTTATAAATGTGCAGGCCCGTAGCAAGGCTAAAACAACTGAGGGGGCTCAGCAAAATGGTTAAACAAAACTACCCCCCCCCCCCCCGGTCAACCCCAAAAAACCCGGCTGATTGGGGAGTTTAAGATGCAACGAGAACATAAAAAAAAAAACAGAAAAAAGTAGATTTAGTAAGTAAAAAAATAACTTTGCACCTCCATCACACTTTTTGGTACATCTTTTTTGCCGTTTCTTTTACGTGGACTACCATGTGAAGTTTCCTAATTTCACTTTTGAAGAAGGACTGGACGTAAACAAACTGTTTATAGATTATATATTCATCCCCAAATTAGCTTGCATTAATTAGTGCTTTAATTATTGCTTTAATTTATATTAAGGAGGAATGGTAAATATAACAGTAATTATTATGAATGCTCTTTCTTAATAATTTAATTAGGTTAACTTAAAATATTTGGAGGTCAGTTTCAAAGTCAAACTAAAATTAAGAATTTTTTAGCCTTCATGCATTAGGCTAGCAAGCAAAAAACAAATTAATACATTTGTTTGTATTAAAATTACTTTAAAACAAATAAAGTACAATGAAGAAAAACAAACCTTGTTAATACACATAATCTTGTACCCAGAATGTCTTCAGAGAAAACATCTGGTAAAATCAGTCATGTTCTCCAACCTGATTAGCCTAACCCTAACCCTAACCTGGTTCCCCTAAAAACAAACCCCCCTGCCCCTCCCCCTGCTACGGGCCTGATGTGTAAAGTTGCGTACTTAGCTCTATTCTTGTATCCAGATCTTCGTACACTTTGCATCTGGTAAAATCCATTGTAATGATGTAATCCTGATATTCTTCTTTCCAGATTGCACCAGATTGCATGTAAGAGTACCCAAATTGGCATTATTTTGTGCGAAGGCATTGATAATCAGGATTTACTTGTGGCATGCATTGAGAAGACCTTTTAGCCGCCGTCCTCAAATCCTCACGCAAATAAAGTGCTTGCATTAAAATTTATGAAAGTAATGAATGTAAAGCGTATTTTGGAACTGGAGCTGTCAGACTCACGCATGATAAATTTGGATCACTGTCAGACATCTTCGGGTCTGTTCTTTCTGGCAAAATAGATGGAAAATGGAACAGCACTTTTTTTTTCTATCCTCGTGTATCAGTACCTGTAGACTGGGCATGGTAGAAAATGACTCATTTCTTAGAAATTCTGCCAGTGGTGGTTTGGAAATCTGTTGATGAAACGACTGTGACAGAACGATATTGAGAACCTTAGCTAATTTTGAATACGGTTTTTGTTGATATTCGTGTAGGAGCTTGATGACAGTGAAGATTCAGTCGCTGAAGAAACGACACAGGCGAAAACTGAAGAAGTTCTATCAGATGATGAGACGCGGAATGATAAAACAGGTAGTCCATCGTCACCAGGCGAAACGAATTTGTGGTGCTAATGGAAATAAATTTGTTTTCAGCTTTTCATACTCTTTGATTCGACAATGGAATAAACGGAAAAGTAGAAGAAGAAAGAAAACAAATAAACATGTCCTGAAATATGGCTCATTCATACAATGATATATGGAACAGCGTTTGGAAAGACACTTTGGTGTTTTGAAAGCGATATACTTTCAACCACCTTGACTCTCGGTACTCGTTCAGAACTGTTTTCCCACCATAGAATTCCAAGAAAGTCTTTCATTCCTAATGGCTAATTAATTTTACTTTATTTCAACCACAGGCAGCCTAAGTTCACGTTACGAGAGAACGAGGAATAATTATAATTAGAGGGAACGGGATGCGTCCGTTGGAAATTTGAGAGCTTTATTAGAATTGTATGGGGAAGAAAATATCGTAGAATCCAAACATTAAATAAAGCTAACTTTGCACATCCATAATATAAAATGAATAAAACTAGGCCACCTCTGGCGTATTCTCTCTCCACTGGTTTGGACTTTCTTAGACCGGTCATGTTGAAACGCAGACCATGCAGACTGCAGACTGTGCAGATCGTGCAGACAGTGCAAAAGGAGGGTTTTTTTTTTTACTTGTACCTTAATTTTTCTTGTAAGACATTAATTAAAGTAGTAAATACTTTCACTAGTTTCCCGTTTCCTTTGTTACGGTGCAGGTGATCACTGCGAGTCTACTTAGTACCGCAACGCTTTACAATTTTCTATATTCTGTACGTTCACTTTGATAAAGCCAAAATAGCAACTTTTGCAAATTTTAAAGCTTCTACAGTCAACTCTCTCATAGCGACCACTTCTCGTGAGCGACCACCTCCCGTAAGCGACCACTTCGTAAACAACCGTTTTGTTTCTCAGTTAAATACTGTTTCTATAGCTCTCTCCTGTAAGCGACCACCACTCAATTTCTTAAGAGACCGCGACCACTTTTTAGGCCAGAAATTACACATATTCTTTTGTTTTCTGTTTCTGGTAAGCGACCACCCAACATAATCACGTATGATAGTTAGTGAAATCATCACTTAGAAGTGACAAAAGTTTAATTTTTAATGACGCTACTCCGGACTGCTGACAGATAATAACAGTTTACAGACAGAGAAGATGGCTATAATTAGATCTGTAGATAAACGGGACAAATCTGTTCCGAAATGTTATACAAAGTTTCATCAGAAGAATGAATAAATGTGAAAAAATCAAATAAATTAGTTTCTATTTGCTTAATTTAGCTGCTAAGGTAAAATTACGCTTATTTTGTTGATCTTTCCCGTAAGCGACCACTTTGTCTTGCACCAAGGTTACGAGAGAGTTGATTGTACTTATGTCAGTTATAAAACATTGGCAGAAGCCGTTGTTCGAACGTGGAAAGGAATTGCCACGCTGAAAACACTGGCAAGATTTTGGTCACGTGCTAGGCAACCAAATTCCTTCACATGTATCAAGTTAAATTTGGCAACAACACGATGAAAGGAACAAAATTTACGGAGGTTCTTGGAAGGATAACTGGACGCTTTTTTTATCTAATCCAGACGGGAGCCACAGTGCCTTTCCAATTATACCCAACTTGTGCCATTTTCAGCCCTTCGAAAAAGCCTTGAAACGCATCATATGTGTACCTGTTATGGTTATGGCTAAAAAATGAGAAAATTACAAGAAAACGTAAGGTACAAGAAAAAAAATAACACTCAGTCTGCAGTCTGCAGTCTGCATGGTCTGCGTTTCAACATGACCGTTCTTTTCTTAGACACTACTATTATTCCCATGATAAGACGTCTTGTGACCAGCCCAGGAATCGCAATGATCATAGGTTCGAATCCCCTTAGAGCCGGATTTGCTTAATTTCAACGTATAAATGTCCTCCATTTCACCCCACATTTTGCCACTTCCTTTTTGTTTTGAAAGCTAGATGTTTTGGTGGCATATAGTACCGGCAATGGCCTTAAGGACGCAACATGCACGCGGGGGTGTCACTGTTGTGAACACCGTTATGCGGATGGGCAAGAATGCTAGCTGTGCTTAGAAGTCCCATTTGGTTTTCAAAGAAATAGCATCGTTATGTTTAATTTTGTACTGAAACCGTTCGTAATCTGATCTTTTTAGTGTGCGCGCAGCTTTATTTATCACGTTATCGTATATATCAAGAAACACCGTAATCCATGAAGTGAGATCAGTTTTATGTCATTTCATAACAGTTCTTTGCATTTAGGTTTCTAATTTTTCTTGATCTACCAGTATATCTGAGATATGATGATGAGGACGACTCCAGTGCTTCGTCCGTTCGTGGTTGCCCGTTCAAGGGGCCAATGAAGTCAGAAGATGAGTTAATTGGTTCGTTAGGATATTACAAAAGACAAAAGAAAGTGTTGGAGGGTATAGTGCAGCAATTGAGGACCAACCAAAAAGAATCGAAGGCAAAAGAAGAAGATTTCAAAATAAATCTACAAACCCTAGAAAAGAAGCTGAGTGACAAAGAAGAGGATAATGTTGTACTAAAGAAAGCACACAAGGAAGAGTTGGAGAGTATAGTGCAGCAATTGAGAACCAGCCAAAAAGAATCGAAGGCAAAAGAAGAAGATTTCAAAATCAAGCTACAAACCCTAGAAAAGGAGCTGAGGGACCAAGAACAGGAAAATGTTGTACTAAATAAAGCTCTTTCAGAAACCAATCAAAGTAAAGATTATTATAAATCCCAGTTAGAGACACGTGACTGGGTCATTTCACGCGAAGACATTCAAGTTACAAATACATGCCTAGGGAGCGGAGGATGTGGATTTGTTCTCGAGGGCAGGTACTGTGGCTGTGCTGTAGCCATAAAGAAACTTCATTCTCTTGCTCCTCATGAACGCAAATTATTTCAACGCGAAATGGACATAGCTTCGCGCTGCCGTCATCCTTGCTTATTGCAGTTCATTGGAGCAACAAATGATGAAGAGAATCCTCTGTTTGTGACTGAGCTTATGGAAAAAAGTTTGCGAAAATTGTTACATGAACATCCAAAAAAGAAACTCTCTGATGCTGAAATTGCTATTATCTGCCTTGATGTAGCTCGGGCACTTAACTATCTCCACCAGAGAAAACCCACTTCCATTGTTCACCGTGATGTCAGCAGTGCAAACGTGTTGCTATGGCGACGTGGTAAAAAGTGGAGAGGGAAATTGTCAGATTATGGCACCGCTAGATTGGTGGAAGAGATGATGACGAGGTCCCCAGGGGCTATGATATATAGTGCACCTGAAGCTGCTACCCGTTATCAAACAGTTAAGGTTAGTGGATGATAAGCTTTTGTTGGATGAGGCTTAGCATGACAGCGAAAATTTATGAAGGCAAAGATTGGGGCTATTAATCAAAACAAAAGTCGTCAAGGTAGACAACAAATACCAAGCTCTTGATAGTGTTATTATCACGTGAAAACTGAATCAAAAAAATGTTTAATGATACACCAATTTGATTGCATTTTTAAAATACAGGCCGAAATATAGTTGCATGCGAACTTAGAAAGAAGTCTGTGAGAGTGTTTCCATGTAAATAAAAAATCAATTATTACGGGCAGATTTTTGGTATTTTTCGTGAAAATCTCGAGAAAAATAAAACTTATCACTGTCTAATTTCTGTCGAATGTAGAACGTTTTGCTATGAAAAAAGACCTTTCGAAAGAAATGAGAAAGTGATAAGTTTTATATGTTTTAAGATTTTAGCGAAAAATGCTACAATGTACCCGTAATAATTGATTTTTTATTTACTTGAAAACACTCTCACAGACTTTTTTCAAAGTTCGCCGACAGGGTATCCAGGTCAAGTAGTTTTATCATGAAAGTTTCGTTGTAAAGTGATCATCTAGATTTCGAGATAATCGACGTCATTTAAAATGAAGGGCGTTACCATTTTTGTCGCTTGAAACCAACAAAAACTGACTAAAGTTTGAATAGTTTGAAAATGTGGTATAGCTTGAGGGAATCGAAGCATGCCATTGATGACAACTTTTGATTTCACAAGGTTCACTCCAAGGCCAGTCCCCCTCCCACCTCCCCTTAGAAAGGTCTGATAATCAGGTTAGGTTTTGGTTAAAGAAATTAGAAGTTCAAATAAGTAAGGAGTGAAATCCCTTTATTGTTGTTTAGGTTGATGTTTACAGTTTTGGAGTTCTCCTTTGTGAAATGTGCATCCGGGAATCACCAGAAATCGAGAGGCGAAATGAACAAGTGGCACGTATGAACAACCGAGAGTTTAGAGACTTGGTAAAACGATGCCTGGAAGAGGATCCTGATCTGAGACCAGACATGGACGAGGTCATTGAGACACTGGAGCAGTTTGATGACACATCGTAGTCATTATTATCTTAAAGACATGTGAGTTTTAATTACCTTTTCCAATATAAAAACCGCTCTTCTACGTGGACTTTGTACGTTGAGAGTGGCAAGGCAGCAGTGCCAACGGAGAGGTCGCCTGCTGTGGGTTTTAAAGTCGTTTACACTAGAATTGCAGTTTTTTTTTTTTCGTATTACTCTTTTAGAACTAAAAACTTAAAAAAAAAAAAAAATCAGGACTTCTCTGGAAAAAAAAAATTGTGAAATTTTACTTTCTACCTTCTGAAAGACTTGTGTAGTCACTACGGTCGGCTGGTCTTAAAAGACAAAGGTATTTTTTTCTATTTTTTACGATTTTGACCTGTTCCTCTGGGAAGGTTGAACATGTGTTCCTCCTTGTCAAGCAGGCTTTAGGAGGAAACCTTGCTCGTGTGCAGCCAGCGTAAGAGTCATTGTAGTCTTAGAATTTAGCGATTTTCATCTGAAATGTCGCTGTTTGATACAGGAAGGTTTGTGTTTGTAGTCATTTGCAAATTGAATATTCTTTTAACGTATTTTTTGTCATTCCCATGTATCATTTTCAATTGTCTTTTTTTTAGTTTTAGATGTATTCAATTAAATTGGAATGTCAGGGAAAGTTATGGCCTCAAAAGCATTTTAATATGACTTTCAAAAAAAAGAAAACCTCAAACGGTTGCCTTTTCTTAACTATTTGTTTTGTGGAGATTACAATGTAGGTAGTCAGGTAACGTTTTTGGTCAATCGTGTTTACCACAAACTACTTTATGATAAGATGTCACGTGATCACGTGTTGTAAGTTCGCCTTGTGGATCAGCCAGTGATTGATCAAAAGCGTTTTGTGGTGCCTCAGGCACTGAATGGCTCTTTCACTGTTTTGCAGTTTTACGAAAGTTATCGTAAAAGGCCCTAAATATTGCTTTTATTGAATATTTAACTTATTTGCTAGCTCTATTTCTCATACAATTAACCAAGAGTAATCATTAGTGTTATGATAATTTAATTAGTTATACTTTATATGCTATAAGCGCTGTGCTCTCATTAGACAATACCTGTCACGTGGTAACAAAATCGGACGATAGTTATCAGATAAGAACAGTCGTCTGATTCGATATCCGTCGCTTGTTTTATCAGCGAGGAGAAAACTAAAAATCAGAATGTCAAATTTGAAGCCATTTCTTTAAAACGCAATCACAGTGTAATAAAAGCGAGTGAACTAAGGAGTAATCTCGTGCGTTCGAGCCTTACGCCTTAAATGGCTACAAGAGAGGATGAATCCTCTCTTAGCGGCTACTATATCTGTAACTGTAAAAGTATGTTCAAAAAATGCCGTGAATTCTGTACATCAGTTAGGGAGTATTGGTAAGATTTGTAACGTAGTGTTGTAAAGATTCAGAAATAATCGTATATACGACGTACTAAAAGTACTCAAGAGACTATGAGGTAAGAGAGCGAATCCCTGTGCCCCATGATAATTATTTTCAATCTTTTTTTAGTTCGCGCCATGCTATTTTGAGTTAAATTAAATGACGTCATTCTAACTGACCAACAAAATGTCGACATTAAAATAGCAACGCAAACAAAAATAGATTGAAAAAAATGTTCATAGGAAGAGGGGCATGTATGGGGGATTCGCTCTCTTACCTCATAGTCTCTTGAAGTACTTTGTACGCAAGTATCATGCTGTAATTTATTTCGTGTCATGCTGTTTATTAAAGATGAGGTACATGTTGCTGGGCAAAAAAAATTAAGGCTCGGTTCGATAATTAACTTTTCAAAAATAAACTGTTTCGTGCCGTTGCTTCTTAAGCAACAGAAAAGAATGAGCAGAGCTTGTCGCGCTGACAACAAATGTAAATAAACCCGCAGGGCCTGGGTTTGATGTTAAGAAAGCCGTCGAGTGTTAAGAGTGAAAAGCCGTGTATGAAAACCTTTGACAGGCAACATGAACCTTCAGCTGCTCGTAGGTTCTTTCTTTTTAAGAGATTCGTAGAGTAACAGCCACAGCAACAACTGGTATACAGTTGAACCTCTCCACAACGGCCACCTTGGGGACAGAAGAAAGTGGCCGTTATGGAAAGGTGGCCGTTATGGGGAGGTGGGGGTGTAATATGACACCTTTTTTTCGGGAAGTACAACATGCTTATTGTGCCAAGTTCATGCTTACTGTAGCCTGTAACAGCAATCCAATATTAAATAATATGTATAGATAAAATACACAATAAAACGTAAATAATGTTTTGAATCAAAATGTTAACGAGACGAAACGAGCAAGGTTCGCTTACTGCAGCATATAAATGGAACACAATCAAAATACGTATATCGTTAAAATGGGTACAGAAACGGAATGTTCCGAAGATAAATGTCGATTACTGCATCAGTTTATAAAACCAGGTTTTTACAAAAAAGAACTGTACTGGCCGTTGTCGAGAGGTTATTTTGGCAATTGGGGACGCACTTTGGTGGCCGTTGCCGTTGTAGAGAGGTTTAAACAAGAACTAATGTATGGACTGTCCGCCGGGACAAAAAAATGTGGCCGTTGTAGAGAGGTGGCCGGTGGCCGTTATAATTAGTGGAGGTTCGACTATATTTAAATGCATGACCATAGAAATCATACAGTATTGCAAAAGCACGGAACTTATATGCCGATCAATTCGAAACTGTAACATCCCCCTGGGCATTTGAACTATTGAAAATTAGGCCGTTTAAATTTCCGCCACGCGGGGCCAAAAAGCAGTTCAATGCCCTACAATTTAAATGCTCCCAGACCTCTCCTTGAGGAAGCATTCTCAGCTTTAATCGATCATTAATTATTCACACTTTGCAAACATTGATATATTAATGACACCTTCAAAACTATTTTGAAGCCGTTTTGAGTGTGCCGTTCGCTCACAAATGCGAAATCCTGTCCTTGGAAAATTCCACACCCCGATGAATCAGGCATGGTACACGGACAAATGCCCGGGATATGCCCGGAGAGGATGTTGAAGGTTCGAATTGATCGATGCATTAGCAAACTAAAAAAACATACTGCAATTTGTTAAAGATAGAGGAAGAGAAATTAAGTTACATCAGTCTTAATTGAAAATAATTTGTTGGCCATGATATCAAAGCATGATGATAATAGGATTTTCATCAATAGAGTATCAATTATTTTTGGTATTTGGACGGTGATACTGTACTTTCTTGAAAGCCCGTCCCTAAATTTAGAGTACATTAAGGAAAGTAGAAAAGCAAGTGAATTTCGTCTTCAGTTTGATTAGATCGACAAGTAGGAAGGGCCTATTGTCCCTCGGCAATGTATCATATCTACCAATTTCAATGTAAGGGCCTGATAGAAAAGGAGCGTAAGTGGTTATTTGGCCCTGGCATCTAACTCTTGAGTGGTTCCTTTCTCATCCGTTTAAAGCTAAAAGCTCTTAACGTAACAGCAAGTCTGTAGGCTCTAATTTGGCCTAAAGATTTGTTATCGCTTAAAACAATAGAAAAGGCATCACTTGACAGTTGGTTTAGTTTTCATAAGCTTTTTGGGCATTCGAGCTCTTTTTAAAAATCACAAAGTAAATGTGCAAGAACAAGTGACACAAGAATCAGTCTGTATGCATCCCATACTAGAACAAATTAATTTTAATTTGAATGCACGACAAATTACACTTAATATAATTGCGCCATTTCTCCACCGGGCCCTTTCATAACAAGCCTCTTGTAGGGTCTGAAAAGTACCAGGACGTATATTTGTTCTTATTTTTGTTAGAAAATTCTTGTTTTTAGAGCGCTGAAGAAAATGTAAAATTTATTTTTCTTGTATTACATTCAAATTAACATATTTTATTTTAGCGCCATTTTAGGAAATTGATTCAAAATCAATTATAGAATTCGGATCGTTTCTCGTAAGATTAGAGTAGAAGCTATTTTTGTAGAAAAGAAAATACCTATGGACATAAAAAAAACTTGTTTAAAGAACAGGGTCATTGTCCTTACTTTGAAGATAAAGGGTGAAGTAAAGTATGTTTTCACTAATTGTGATGATTAGAGGAAACCAGGTTCAGCTTTAAATGCCACATTTGAAGGTGTAAGCCTGGTTCTCCCTTGTGAGATAAGCGTCAGACGCGCAGAGCCTTTGATTTTCTTCATTTTTATCCTCGTACTTATCTTACATTGGTTCCCATTAGTGAAATAAGCACAAAAAAAGAGGCGACATGCGCAGCACTGCTAAGCTCTTGTGCGGTAAAAAGTGCTAAGCGCTTATGTCACACCGATTCACACGTGAAAATTCAAGAAAATGTTGCTTGCGCTTGTCTTAGCTCAGTTGGCCGCAATTTCGTTTGCTAATCGTCCATTAAAGAAATATGCTTGTCTTGGTAAGTTAGCCTTGAAAAGTTTCAATGATTTGATTGTACGGCAATGTGTAAACTAGACTCCGTGCTTCAAGGTTAAGACGAGATTAAAGGGCTACTCGAGACTTTGGAAAAAATTACAAGTTTTCGAGATGTCCGGAAGAACTTGGGTATTAACTGAGTCAGTGTTTGTTCAAGCTTACACCATTCCCGACCCCAGAGCCGCTCCTTCCCGCCATCAGTCATGCGCAAAAAGGGAAGAGCTCTGCAGTCGAGAATGAGCTTATTCGGGCTAATCCAGCTACATCTGCCAGCATTCATTTTTTAAAGCAGTCGACGGACCATGTCACCCCAGGCGCATACGCGCGTTGATAAGAGGCACTTTGAAATCGGTTAGCGCAGCTATTTTTTAAAAATGAATCATGCAGACTGTTAAAGGCTAAATCTATTCTGTCTTAATAGTAAATATATAGAGAGTGTAAATATGGGCCAGTATATCCTGCGCATTGTTATCTATGATTATACTTACTTCAACCTCCTCTACATGTGCCAGCTACTTTTGTTCTCTTTGTGTGTAATGGAATTGGCTTTCCTGACATTCGTAAAAGCTGAAGGTTATTGTTGGCTTGCACCGGTGATATCGCTCCTCAAATAACAGCCAGGAACAATCATGAAAACTCGACTAATGAACGTTCTCCATTTTTGAAGTTGGGCTGTTCTAAAAACGTCCTTGTTTAATTGCAACTGAGAAAACAATGTGTTTTGCAGAAAACCAACTCTAAATCAACAACAGATCAGTTTTGTTGCGCGCCTATAGCAAACTATGTTCAGTATAAAATGGAGTCAAAACTTTCAATACCAGCGCTTTCTGTATTTATCATTCTTAAGTTCTATTTCTAAGAGAAACGAGTTTACAATTGCACCTGTTCTTCCAGAGAAAAATAATTTTACTAGCCTACACAATTCATGCTAATTAGATGACTTCGACATGACAGTACAATAGCTAGGCAGTCGACATGATCTAATCGGTCAGGGCGGGAATCAACGCTTACTTTGCTGTGAACCTCCAGAAGCTGGTGGTCAACGAAGATTTCAAAAATCAAGGAGTTTAGGAATACAAACAAAACAAAACAAAACAACAACAACAACAAAACATCCCGTAGAACATCACACGACGCCACAAAGGCTAAACTACAGTACAAATGCACTACACTTTTGAGTGATATTTAATATGACAAGGATACTGTTGTGGTGGTCTTTCCTGAAGAGCCATTATCCAGAAGAGGAAACGATAGCTTTTAACTGCTGCATAGTAGCTCGGCGGGGTATTAAACTTACGATCAGGCGCAGTTTCGTGTCCTTCGGCTAAACCATTCCCTCGGCAAAACCAAAACGAAAGCAACTAAATGCCTAAAAAACCGCTGCCGCCAAATGAAAATTTATGCTTCCCGTTACAAGTTCTCTTGAGCGTGACAACTCGTAACTTTAATTGCTTCCTGGAAACCTTCGTAAAGACTAAGAAACCTAATAAGGTAGTGTACGGGGGAAGGGGGTGGGTACTCTCTATAATGGTCTATACGGTGAGGCTCTGCCCTAAAGGGGGGCCTTTTTCAGGCTGGAGGTACAGTCAATTCTCTCGTAAGCGACCACCCTTGGTGCACGACAAAGTGGTCGCTTACGGGAGGTGGTCGCTTACGGGAACTTGAGATCAACAAAATAAGCGTAATTTTACCCTAGCAGCTAAATTAGGCAAATATAAACTAATTTATTTGATTTTTTCACATTAATTCATTCTTCTGATGAAACTTTGTATAACATTTAGCAACAGATCTGTCCCGTTTACCTACAGATCTAATTATAGCCATCTTCTCTGTCTGTAAACTGTTACTATCTGTCAGCAGTCCGGGGTAGCGTCATTAAAAATTAAACTTTTGTCACTTCTAATAAATGATTTACTAACGATCATACGTGATTATGTTGGGTGGTCGCTTACCAGAAACGGAAAACAAAAGAATATGTGTAATTTCTGGCCTAAAAAGTGGTCGCGGTCTCTTAAGAAATTGAGTGGTGGTCGCTTACAAGAGAGCTCTTGAAACGGTATTTAACTGAGAAACAAAACGGTTGTTTACGAAGTGGTCGCTTACGGGAGGTGGTCGCTTACGAGAAGTGGTCGCATGAGAGAGTTGACTGTATACGTGACTCAATTAACATTTCCTTGAAACTTTATTTCAACATAAAGGTTAAAAGGTGACTTTAAATATCGCTACTCAGTAAGAAATTTTAACCGATCGTGTCTCAAGTTGCAAGCAGTCATTACACCACACAAACAGAGGGTGGTTTGCCTGTGCTTATCGTTGCCAGATCTCTTGTGGTAGAAATGCACGTGTCAGCGAATAAACCAAACTGATTGCAGGACTGACACTACGGCAAAAGCGCACAGTTTATTTGGGCCAATAGGGGATCCGTTGTTGTTGGGCTGTAATTAACCTTATGTCTTAAACACAGTGAACCGGCAAGTTGAAGTTCATTAGAGAGATTAGGAGTTTTAGTGGCTTGTCTGTGTTCTCTAAAGCGTGCACGAAATAAGCATGTGTTTAGTTTCTCCTCCGTACTGATTTTTACATCTCAGGCATTCAATCATGTAGTTAAGATTAGTTGATTATTAGCTATTTGTTGTTTGATTTTCCGTACTTCTCCTGTGTTGATAAATGCAGTATGTTAAAAGAGTTTCCTTTCCTGTCAAAAATGATATATTTTAAAAAAGGGGAAGGGTTCGGACCTCGGAGTAGAGCCTCCCAGTGTAAAACTTTGTTGAGTACCCCCTCCTCCCCCCCCCGTAGTGTATGACATAACAAAGACAGCAGGGAATATTCATACTAAGTGAATCAGACATATTTTCAAATATGATCACTGTAATGACCTGTTATATCAAACGAACAAGTAAGAGAAGAAATTAATTAGAATATTCAGGTCACTGTATTACAGTGAAATCCGACTCTCTGTGTTGAGTGACTGACCCCATGATCTTATATTTAGTGATGTAATAAGAATAAGCAGTGTTATTTCGTCTGCTGTCACTGTGGATTCGCCTGTATTGTAGTGGTTATCACGTCTGCCTTGAACGCAGCATACCGGGTTTGGAATCGTCGGCAGTGAATCATATAGTACGTTATATGCTTTTACACGTTAACCTACTTTGTTCGTTTGATCACTTATGTCCAAAAATGCACCTTACCCTGAAATTTGGGTACTTCATATAAAACAGACCTTTTGGTATTTGTGTTTTAGTAAGAATTAAGGTTGGGGACACCTTGTGATATCTATCATACAGTTCATGAACTCATAAGCCTACATTTCTGGACATCATGAGTGAGCCAAGAGAGGAAGACCTCTTGAGAAAACTTAATACGACAGCGACACGGTGAGAGACCAAACCGAAAGTTCATTTTTTACTGGCTCTCGGTTTGACCTCTATCATGTCGCTGTTTACGCAACGGCAGATCAGCCTTGCACAGTTATTTCAGCTACTTATGTTTATTTCTGACTGATTAGATCTTTCACAGATCCTGCGTATACCAGCAGCATTTTCGTACGCGGTCCTTTGGAGCTTATTCTTTTCTAATATATCCACCCAGGACTCTATTGTCCTGGTGCACTTTTCTTGAAGTAGGAGAAAGAAGCACGGAAAGGAGTTGTCTCTTATGCCTGAATTCTTTTTACAACTGCAAAAATTTTAAAAACCCTTCGCCACAGGGCCGCACCTATAGCATTTTTTTGTAGTGGGGGGGGGGGGGGGGGCAACCTCCGCATACCCCTCACAGGGACCGGTCTTCCGTATACATACAGGGTTTCTATTCGGAGTTGTTTTTTTTTACCCTTACAAGGGCAGCCCAAATTACAAAATCGTTTTTTTCATAAGAGAAGTTGTATTGGATTTTGCCTGAATTGTATAATTAGTTGGAATTCACATTGAAGGAAGATTTCTTCAGTCAATTAGTCGATTTTCTTGTGATTTTGAACCAAGAAAGCTACAAGAAATAGCTCAGCAAACCTAAACACTGGATCAGCAAACTCAAATATTATAGACTGAATGAAGAACTTATTCGATTCTAAATTCGATAATACTTTGAAGTTCTTGATGTTCAACCGGCTTCGTTCACTATTGTCGTGTTTCTGTTTTCAGCCAGATGCCGCATTCTTGTCAAGTTTGGAGGTATTAATAAACAGTGGATTGAACGTTGTTCGGAACAATTAATAAGAACTTCCTGTAGTTATTCCGAGTTCTCCCAAGTTCCCTACAGGTGTCACACCTACAAATGACTAATGATCTTACGATTACTAGTTCGGATGCTCTACCGTCACTGGGCTGCAGGAGACTAACTGCAGCCCTGAACCTCCCTTTGCGACCACCTCTCGTAAGCGACCACCTCTCATTAGCGACCACTTTTCCAAAGTACCAAACGTTTTCAAGTCAAATCACTATAGATGGAACCTCTTGTAGGCGACCACCTCTCTTAAGCGACCACTTTAAGAGATGATTGTTTAAAATTTTTTTCAATTGTTTTTAACCTCCCGTAGGCGACCACTTGACACACAATTTGCTGTATCTCTCACGGGCGGAAATTGAAAAATGTGTCGCTGTAACATATTGGCTACATGATTACAACGGACGCCGTAAATCTCACAGTCGGAGTTACCGGAAGTGTTTCCCGATATAGCTCAATAGCATTGAAACAATTGATGAAATACACATGCACTTTACTCCACCCTGAATTAAACTTAAATCAGATTGAATCCCTTGTAGGAAAAAACTCTCTTATCTTTTATCGTTCTTATCCTTTTGAAATTGCTTATGTTCCGTTTCCTAAAAAATTTAGACAGCGCCACCTGGAGTAATAAAAGAGTCAAGTTTCTTTCACAATAATTGTCTCAATCGCAGTATTAAGTAGTTTATGAGATACAAACAATAATCACCATAGACCCTAAGATTTTTTTGCCTAGAATAATTTTGGACCAGTAGCTGAGAAAAGTTATTACTATGGGTTTCGATCAGCACTGGCAAAAGGGTTAGGTCTTCGCAATTACCATATGTAAATTACCCTAAAGTTTGACCCCCTGTGGTCTGACCTCTGGTAAGCGACCACCTCCCGTAAGCGACCACATATCCTTGACATTATGGGTGGTCGCTTACGGGAGGTTCGACTGTATGATCAAACTATAGTCTAAATAATGCTGGGATAGGGAGAGGACCCTGGGAACGAGGTTGGAGGTTGGGACTGGGACGTAAACAACAACCGCTGAACATGGAGATTGCGGAACTGGAGGAATTAATTTCCATTTGGAGGCAGAGGTTTTTGGTTTGCCAGTCTTCAGGGTTTTCACCTTCATCACTGGAACGGTTAGACGAATATCGAGGGGAACGAAAAAAATGCGGCTATTTTGAAAAGGAGGAAAGCTACGGGTTGCCCTCCTGCAGTGACTCTTCAAGGAAGACCGCCTCAACAGTATCCTTAAATTTTCTTCATATGTTGGCGCACGTCTTTCTTAAAGTTGTGCAGAGTTTACAACCTTGTTTGTTTCTTGTCATCTTTCACCAATCGTATTTCTTTTTGGACTTATTCCTCAACTCCTGGATCTCAGAAATCCTTATGGATCAGCAAATCACTGAGCCAATTCATGCCCATAGCGGGGTAAGTGTTGAATATCTGTAGTATAAGTTTGAGTTCGATCATGAAAGAAAATTGCTTCCGTTTGTAGATATAGTAAGCTCAATAGGCGTCGAACTATCCTCACGTTGAAGTCGATTGAAATAAACTTGAATGTAGCCCGACAGTTGATTCAAACGTGAACTCGATCCAGTTGTGCTAGAACAAAATTACTACGTTGTAACAAACTATACATTGTGGAAAATTATGAATACTTTATCAACAATCAATCAATTAATGCATGTGTTGATAGCTGAGTTTAATCGTTTGTCTCACGATTGAGTCACATAGATGTGGTTCACGACGTTTTGACCGCTATACTGCTGGTCTTGATCAAGCGATGGTGGCTACTGTTTGCATAACAGTGTAAAAACTATTAGCACCTTGGTTGGTGGTGATTGCTGCATTTGGATCCTCTCTTAGGCTGTTGTTGATTGGTGGATTTCAATCCTTGTCATTCAGACTAGAAATTGTTTCCTCAGCACCTTGGTACCAACCAGCTGCTGTGTTGTTTGATTGTGGGCATTCACGAATCTGGAATTTCAATATTTCCATTATCCCTGTTGATGTTGTCAGGGTGATGTCTTATGTGAATAGCCTCTTTAACCCTTTGGGTATACCAATGTGGGTCTTGGTCCCAGAGTGGATAGTGACCCGTTGCATTGCTGTGTTCTGAACGGCAAAGGGTTGGGTTCGAGTAAGCAGTTAATGTCTACATGTATCGTGTTCTTTAATCCATTCATGCATTAACGCTTCCTGTCTCTCCAATATAGACGTTGCCACACTTGCAGGGGATCATGTCGACTAGTTTGTCTTGTTTTGCAGGATCGACAGTGTCCTCAGGTTGCACTATGTGTGACCTAAGTGTTGTGTCAGATCTGAAAACTGTCTGTATGCCCTGTTGTTGTAGGCAACAGGAAAGAACCTCTGATAACCCTCTGATGTATGGTAGCACCGCAGTAGATTTAATTTCAGGTGCAGATAACCTTTAAAAACAAGAACTGTCATGACTGGTGTTTCTTTTCTTGAGAGATAACTGATTGGCAGTTGGCAATACCCCATTTTACAGATAATTTGTGAGTGGTGTGAATGATAATTATGCCAGGTACTGGTCAGTGTGTGTAGGCTTTCTGTAAACACTAGTGGAAAGGTAGCCATCCGAATCTCTAGTTATGAGATGTTATTTCTAGTGCTGCAGATGTGTTCAGGTTTGTCATTTATGTAACAATTAATGCCATTGCATGTTTAATAAATAATAAATTTATCTGAACTTGTTAACAATTTATGAAATCATATAACAAAGTACTTTTTGTTGACTAAACTAGCTGTTTTAATTTTCAAACAGAGAAAGCGAAATGAGAACGGATTGTCGAGAAGAAATGAAGCCTCCAAATCTGAAGATGAGGAGCAGCTCAAGACTGAGGTAATTGCTTTGTATTATTAAGTTACTTCCACTTGACATAAAATTGTTGGAAATACCAATTGTTTTAAATTTCTTTAAAAAACATGCTTGGAAAAGAGAGATCAAAGTATGATTAAATTGTTTGTCTTATGACTGTGTAGCATTGTATGGCACAACAGTAAGGCATATATTATATATATAATGGACTGTTGTTATATGTAAGCCAGAGTCAACACTTTGATCACACTGTCTTAGCGTGACCTAACGAGGTTGTCGATCTGAAAAAATAAATAAAAGAAAAAAAAGAAGACTGGGTAGGCTACAAAATTCCCCGTAAATGTGGCAAAGTCAATATTGGGTAACCTGGGATAACGATGCATGAACAGATTAAGGAACATGATTAAGCTCAGACCTCAGCGGCTTCAGAACATGCAAATACTGAGGCCAGACGCTATACATGTACTCTCTGGGACAAGGTTAGTTTATTGAAGTTCTGCAATCCTCACTGGTACACCAGTAGGTTTGAAGAGACTATAATTCACATAGGACTTCACCCTTATGTTAACAACATCAATGGGGTCAGCAGAATTGAAATTCCTGTATCAAGGATGCCTATGCTCAAATAGTACAAAAGCCAATTTAGTACCACAACAAACCCCTGAAGGAACAGACTGACTGTAGTTTGAACAATGAGGATGCAATCCTCCAACCTATTGTACAAAACCATATGATACCCAAGGATCGAAATGCACCAATCACCACCAATTACTAGGCTAGATTTATACAAAGCTATTATCAGTGTATCAAAGAAAAAGCTACGTTTAATTTTACGAACTAAACAGCTAAAACTATTTACAGTAGTGGCAGTTTGCATTTCATCTGCTTAAGAGAGTTTCAGTTCCTTATGTGAAGAGTACATGTACATGTACATGTAAGTACAGTGTACATATTAATGAATGAAGTCTGTTAGTTTGTTGTCTAATAACTAGTGGCAATGATATTGTAATTTGATAACTTCTCTCAGACCATAATACTGTACAGTATTCCTTTCAATTTGGCACAAGCTAAGATAAAAGTATGCTAAACCACTAAACATTTATAAAGAAGGACAAGCAATTTTTTTGTACTTGCCTATTTACAAGTGATGCAATGCATGCCTAACTTTTGAAGTAGAACTCTGTATGAACTACTATTATAGTAATAATTATAATAATAATAAAACTTTATTAATCTAATAATAATAATAATTTAAAACAACACAATTGACAGAGAGCTTGTCTATTAGGTGACTCCAATTTATCTGTATTTCTTACCTCACAAAAGAGCCAAACACAACAGCAAATAATGAAAGACAGGCACTATAAAGGCCTTAAAAAAACATCCAAAAAAGTGGGGGAGCTAAAGCCCCCCAGCCTCTCCCCCTCCACAGTCCCGTGTTGACATATTACTCACAGGTTGATTACAAGTAGGTGGAATGGCGGCATCAAAAGAATGTCCACAGGCTGCCTTACTTTCTTTCTCGCCCCCTCTCCGAGCTTGATTTTTGTCTTCGTCCTATATCCCACTTGGGAGCCTGTTCACAGGCTATTTAAAAATATTGTAACAAAAAGTTAAAAGGGAGCTTACATGTAATTTGGCTATATTTCCGCCGCTCCACAGACGTTCGTGAGCCATGGACGGCAACCGGCCGAATGAAGTTGAATGTGTCCTTTTTTGGCGTGGTTTTTCTCCTTACCACCGACAAGAAAAGTTCTTGTTGATGTCTGTGGCTTGATGTTACAAATTGCTGGTACGAAAATGCTCTAGAAAGGGAAAAGTAAAATTTCTGGTTGCTGTCCGTGGCTCAAAGATGTCTGTGCTTAAGTTCCCTCAAATTAATAAAATGAATGACAACAATCAGGTATTTTGGTAGAAGGTTTGTTGCCCAAGAGAGGGATTTTATTAAATTAGCAGGTGGCTTTTTCAATTGATTGACTGGTGAAAACAATAACTAATCACACTTTAACTCTACAATCTCAGAACCCATGAAAGAGTAAAGCTTGGTTTTCCATTAAATCTCAATTTACAAATAACAAAGTCTGCTAAATCAACTTTAAACCTGTCTACAGGTAGACCACAGTTGGTTTTCTTAGATGGTAAACAGTGGTTGTTTCACACATGAAGAATGCCTTGCTTGTCTAATTTAAAAGGGCAGTCAGTGGGTGGTTACTTTTTCCAGTCACACAGAGAGCTTAATATCTATGACTAAAAATAAATATGATTAGCATGCTAAATCGTGCTTCACCAGTGACTTTTAGGTGACCTCTACCTTTTTATACATTTATAATTTTTTACATGCGTTTGGACAATTAGCCCAAGTAACTACCTGCAAACAAAACTAGTGCTCTGGACCCGGTTGTTCAAAAGCTGATTAACGCTAATCCCCCAATAAAAGTTAATTGAGGTTTTCATCTCTCTCGTTAAAATGGTTTTAAAAGCTGATTGTAAGCTTAAGGTAAAGAAAAGTCTAAGTCAAAACTGACAGGCAAAAATCTTTTGGAAAAATTATTTTTTGTTGGTAATTAAACTCGAATCAAACTTCATGTCAAACCAGGATTAGATTAATCAGGCTTTGAACAACTGGGCCCTGGTGTATTTTGAGTGCATTCAATGGTTCAGGTAAAGTTGAAGCTGCTTTTGCAAGGCACCAGTACTGATGGCTATAGTGTCAAAAGAAAGTCACTGTCAGTGTACATGTATGATTTAATTGGTGGCTATATGGCTTGGCTCCACTAATTAAATGTTTTTTTTTTAAGGTCTTTTGAAGAAGATGCATACATGTATGGGGGGAGGGGAGGGGGGGATTGAGTTTAAACCCTTGAATTTCTTGAAATAAAAATTTTATCAGTTTTTAAATTCACTCAGAGGCAGATCAACTTGCATCTTTTGGACAATTATTTTTTTGCATGTTTCTCTTCTTTTCAGAAATTATTTGGTAAAGTCAGAAGTATTCTAAATGAGCTGACACAGGAGACGTTTCAGGAACTTAAACAACAGATTATTGACCTAGATATTGACACTGAAGAGAGACTGGAAGGGTTGGCCGACCTTATAATTGAGAAGGTTTGTAGTCTACATGTAGTTAATTCTCAATGTACCTAATGTAAGTATTAAGTTAAAAAATCTGTGACAGAACATGGAAATTATAGATCTCTCGGAGAGTCTCTCTTCTAAGTTAGAGTAAATAACGAAATACTGAAAGTATGTTTAAATTTATGCTATATTGTTTTAAGATTAGTATACAGGGTTCTTGTTAGGAGACGGTAACCAGTTGTTTTTATGGTCTATTAATGTTACTGGCCATTGCCGTGAAAAAAAAAATGTTTCCAAAGTTCTTGAAACCACACTAAAAATTGATAGTGTTTTGAAAAGGCTTGTCCAGTTTTTAGGAATTTCCTTTCCATAAATAGTGCAAAAACGTCCAGCAGATAATATCACTTTGAAAATCCATAACCTGTAAAGAAAATGCTCTTGGTTTGAGCATTTTCTTTTGCCAAAAACAGCGCTGACTTCAAGCTCCGCCATTCCTCCTGCGGCCCCTATCTTGCTCCCATGATTTCGTGGGAGACAAAAGCAAGATGGCGTCCACCTGGTATTTCAAATTTATTACCTCCTTTTACAAATGAAGGGCTGGGAGCATAACCGACTTATGTCGAATTTCAGCCCGTTTTCCGAGTTTGCTCGGATTTGTCCGAATTTTTGCATGTGAACTTCAATTCGATTGAAAAACATTGTTCAGTATTTTTTTCCGCCGATTTGTGTTTCATATTAATGCCATTCGGAATTGTTACCATCTTCTAAAGAAAAATCGATAACATTATAGTCACTATGGATGACCAAAAGGACAATGCATTGAGTATTAATATTTGTATTAAATAGGAACTTGTTGTCTTTGAACCACGGCACACGAAAGCGGTCTTTCTCGCGGGAGAAACGAAAAGAATTCTGTTACACTTTCATTTGATTGTTACAAACTACTACGTGCGTGACAGGAATGTAAGAAACGCACCTCAGATACAATACGTCATCAAAATGTCCGCACAGTTCTCGGCCACAGTTCTCACCACTAAAAAGTCATTTATATATGTTCGTTGGTAATGTTTTACCTTTGGCAGCGTGTAAATGCTTTGTTTATCATTAGATCGCCATGTTGAAATGCTTTCCTAAAGGTGTTTCACAGAGGAAATCTATTTTCCAACAGTTCTCACCCCATTACGTAAAAATAATTCAAAATTCAATTAGTTTCTTTATTGCGACATGGGCGAGAACTGTTGCCAAATTACTAAGACACACTTTTGCTGTGATCAAAAGGGGTAGAATAGAAGGGCAACAAATCGGTTTTTCATTGAGAGAAAAGTTTATCTCGAAACAAGCCATTTCCTTTCCTGCAACACGATTTGAATAAGCGAGAACTGAGGGCGAGAACTGTTACGCATTGAAAGAAAACAAGTTCTATGTCACGCACTGCGTGACTTACGGCCTTAATGGCTTTCAAGAGACCGGTCTTTGTATGAAATGCAGTTATTTTCCCTTACGGTTAAGTGAAAAGTTACAACCATGTTAATGAAATAATGTGACAGTGTTGCTTGAAGTTCGTTATGCTACTAGTTTGTTTTATCGCCCCGAAAGGAAAACACAAAATTGGAACTAGCACTTTTTTGAAATCACGCGAAAGCTATTTGCGCCACACTTAACCTACGGCTAAAAAGAGTAACTTTCTTGACTTCGTTAATGCACAAAGCGAAAATATGCACCATAGGACTTGGCTGACCGAAAACCGTAACTTACATTCCAATGTTTCCACTTCCCAAATACGCACGGTTACCTTACAATAAGAACGCGCGGTCCGAGTCTTCTTAACCGACGAGCACGACGTGGACAACATCTCTAACAACATTAACCTTCCAAGCACGTTTACTAGTAAACAAGGAAACCACCACATTCCCCTCCCCTCCCCCCCCCCCAACTCAATGTTGTTTTCTGGGTCACGAACAGTCTCCTGGCAAGCATGACCTTCCAAATCAACATTGCATAATGGGGAGGGGGGGGGGGGGGGGAGAAAAAACTGTGGTAGAATTAAGAAGAAAGAAACAGTGAGTGAGTGGTTTCTACATCTGTTTTCGGTTGTCATTGCATAGGGGGAGGGAGTGGGAGAGAGAAGTAAAGTTCTGTGGTAGAATTACAAGAGAGAGAAATAGTAAGCAAGTGGTTTTTGCGCTGTTGGTGTTTGGTTTTCTCAAGGAGTTTTGTACACGATTGTAACACCGCGAAATGTTTTCAAAACCAGGGAGAGCAAAAATTGGGACAAATGCAAGCGAAATCGTAAACTGGGCTAAAATTCGACATAAGGCGGTTATGCTCTCAGCTCTTCAAATATTAACAAGAACCCTGTTATTGCTCAGTTTTTAACAGTTTAAAATCCTAATACGGAAAGATTTCCGCACAGCCCCGTACATTAATAATTGTGGATGCATCACTGTCATCAGTCATACCAACCCTCCTATACAACTACTGTACAACTACATGAATAGAGTAAATTTGAGTCGCAAAATGTATACATACAGTAATTTATTCTGGGCCATGCAGATAATCTTGCCTCTTATTGTGTTGAACAAACCAGTAATTCGTTAGCAAAAGTGGAATTCGGGAAGGGGGTTGTCGAGAATTACCATTTACACTGTAGGAAACTTTGTTGTTACGTGATTCAATGAACCAATGTAGCAATGAAAATTGAACACGATGATAAGCTTTAATTACTCAAATTAATAATCCATTGCAGAGTAAAGTGGCTTAGTTTCTAACCTTAAAAGTGTCAACAGTGTGGTAACATATTTTTGTTTGGATCTTTGCAGGCCATTAGTAGTGAAGCTGCAAATAGTGTGGTCTATGTTGGCCTGTGCAAATGCCTATTTTCTGTAAGTGAAGCTGTGTTTGTTCCCTGTGGGCTTTTTTTTAGTAAACTGCAGCAACTGATTATTAGCGGAGCTCTCGCGCGCGCCGCAGGCGCGCGCAGCGGAGCCCCATAGCTAAGAGAGTTTGGTAACCCGTGAACGCGAGAAATTTTAGTTTGGTTATGACGTCACTGTCCGTCCGGCGTACGTCCGTCCGTACGTCCTTCCGCCCCTCTATGTAAGCCATTGTGAAATGCCACGGTCAACCTGTGTGGCAATCCGCGTTTTTCTTGTTTTTCGGCGGGAAGTTGCATCGCCAACTGCGTTTTAGAAAAAGAAAAGCAAAACATAATTTTAAAGACGACAAAATACAAAGTCAATTTATGTGACCGACAGCGGGAGAAACAGCAAGACGTCTAGCCGTGGAGGAAACAAATTGACTGGCACGTCATCAGAATCTTGAACTGAAACCATTTTACTCCGATCCGGCGCTACGAAACGTTGGACTTTTCCTCTAGAAGTGAAACGTTTCGTTCACTTAACGTTGTAAAACAAACGGCAAAAATCAACAATGGAATAAAAAGACTGATTATTCTCAGAAGAGGCGAGTACATGTGATTTTGTTGACAAAACTTTGCTGGATTGCTATCGTGCAAGATCTTGTTTTCTTGCAGTGTTGACACGCCTTGTAATTTAAACTTGAGCTTAATATTGCTAACTTGAGAGCAGTCTTTTGAGCTCATTTTTTTTTTTCGGTCCATGTTCAAAATTTCCCTTGGAGTTTTATTTTTTAATCTCCTCCGATCTCCTCCAAATTTTACCTTTCAACAGCGGGAGAAAGAGTAAGACTACGCGCGGCGGGAATTTACATGAAGGGGGCATTGATCATAAACAGCAGGCGCCGTAAGTCTTGAAGGGGTAACCCTAAAAACCTGAACGGTGCAAAAGGCAGAAAATCACCCCAAATCCAAGAACACGGAACGGGTAAGGGTTAGGTTCAAGGTTACAGCTTATTTGGGGTGATTTCCGCCGTTCCATGCTTTAGGATTTGTAGTGATTTTCCACCATTCCGCCGTTCCACCGTTCCTGCTTTTAGCGTCGCCGATCGTGAAGTGAATCATTTTACTCCGATCCGGCGCGACGAGAAGTTGGATTTTTCCTCTTCATTCTTGAAGTGAAAAGTTTCGCTCACTTAACACTGTAAAACGAACGAGAAATCAACAATGGAATAAAAGGACTGGCTATTCTCAGAAGAGGCAAGTACATGTATATTCTTGTGATTTTGTAGACGAAACTTTGCTCGTTTGCGGCTGTTTTGCAATAAATTGATTTCTTGCTGTGTTGATACGCAGTTAATACTGTTAACTTCAGAGTTGTCCTTTTAGCTCATTTTTTTTCGGTTCATGTTCATTATTTCGATCCCTTGGCGTTTTATTTTCTAATCTGGTCCAATTTTGCTTTCCAACAGCGGAAAAAAGAGCAAGGCAAATAGCGGCGAGAAAGGACTGTTCTAGAGGCGGCAGATTATAAACAGCGGTTCTGATCCTCGAAGAAACGTTGGATTTTTCCTCTTGAAGTGAAACTTTTTGCTCATTTAACGTTGTAAAACGAACGAAAAAATCAGCAATGGAATAAAAGGACTGGTTATTTCCAAAGAGGCGAGTATATTCAAGCTTAAGTCTTATATGTGATTTTGTTGACAAAACTTTGCTGTCGACTTTTGCAAGTTATTTTTTTTTGCAGTGTTCACACTGCAACATGTTTAACTTAAGCTACTGCTAACTTCGGAAAAGTCTCTTGAGCTCATTTTTCGGTCCATGTTCGTTATTTCCCCTGGAGTTTTATTTTTTAATCTCATTCCTTTTTGCTTCATGTAAGGAAATTTGATTCTCAGGTAAAATAGTCAGTGAAACAAACGTCTCGTAACACTTTTTTTATCGTTAGCTAGCATAAGCTACTGACAAGATTTTCTCACATATATTTCTAATTTTTGCATTTATTTCTGACAATCTTCACAGAGAACAAACACAAATACTTTAAAGGATAGGATATGTCTTTTCAAAGGACGTTAAAAGCGAATGTAAAATTAGTCATTTAAGTGTGACCTCATTTTCATCATAACATCAAAAGTACGCAAAATTTGTCCGCTTGTTTGTGCAAATTTTTGAAGGTTGTCGTTTAGTTTATCTCTGTTCTGATTGTTATGAATTATCACAGTTTGTTTTTTTTCCATTTATTACTCCAGGATACATGTATATTTGAAGTCTGTTTCATGGTTAGTGTAGCCTTTTTCTCTGAGGTTTATGGTTGATCAACAAAATTTGCCTAAGACAGTCTGTGACAGTTCGCCTCAATCATCTTTAAAATAATAACAACAAAATAATACTTTGAGCGTGAAGAAAACTATCAAAACTCGATAAATAGCCAATCCCGTCCTGAATATTTTCCTGTACAGTGTACATAATATTTTGATATTTTTTTGTACCCCCCACTCACATCCATGAAGCTTTAAGAATGTCAGTTCTGCTGAAATGGGTTTGTGGGTTTCAAGAGGACACCTTACTTACTACACATTAATGTACCTTATTGTATAGCAGATAGTATTTTTATTTGCATGAGGCCGAGTAAAATTAAGGTTTAATTTTCAAGCGGCAGGGGTATTTTGCAGAACACCGAATGTTGAATCTATAGAAGTCCTTTATGCAGTGGCTGCCATAACAACAAAGTAAAGCTAACCGTCTGTATAATTAACAATTATTCCACGAGCGCGTGTTAGATATGAAACGATAGATAGCCAACGAGGCGCGTAGCGCCGAGTTGGCTATAATCATCTCATATCCAACAAGCGCAAGTGGAATAATTGTTTATTAAAAATGATCAAGAAATATTGCTAGATCTTACTGATTTCGCTGTGCAAGAACAACCAGAAGGCAATTAAATGGTCGCCATTTCTCGGCCATGGTATAATGGCTCATATACCATGGCCGCTAAGCCAATCAAATCCCTCGAATTGCATTATGCAATGATTCAGTTTTTAATAATCAGTGTTATTAAAAACTGAATCATTGTATTATGCAATTCGAGCGATTTGATTGGCTTAGTGGCCATGGTACATGTATATGAGCCATTATACGATGCCCGAAAAATAGCGACCATTAAATTGCCTTCTAATTGTTCTTGCAAAGCGAAATCAGCAAAATATAGCAATATTTCTTGATTGTGTTTAATAAAACAATTATTCCACTCGTGTTTGTTGGATATGAGATGATTATAGCCAACTTGGTGCTATCTATCATCTCATATCCAACACGGGCTCTTGGAATAATTGTTAATTAGCCCTAAACAGAAAAGAAATGTGCTTAGACCTTCATAACTTTGTTCGTTGCTAGCGTCCAAGCGATGTAAAGCGTCCGGTTTAAAGTGTGGATACCTAACCCCCACATCAAATTAATTAAAGCTTATAGAGCCGGCTTATTAAACTATGCCAAGAATTTTGAAATAAAATGAATTGTCGAATTTTTAGCGCTGTTTTCTTGAATCAATTTTTTTTTACTTGAAGGGGGCACTTGCTAAAACTCAAATGGAATTTGTTTGTTTACCTTCAATTTTGGACAGTAGCTAGTTTAACATATAAGGAACAAATACGTGTCGCAAATTTTTTCTTTTGAAATATTTTTTCTCCAAGTGATTTTTATACGATCACTTCACATTTCTTTAATCATATTTCGTAAATGTTCTGTAACTTTTCACTGCAATTTAATATCACAGAACGCAGACATGTTTTTTTTGCACTTTGGGTGTACCGGAAACTGAGGAGCAAATTAAATTGGCGAAAAACAAAATTCACTTGACTTGTAGCCTTTAAAAGGTGATTCGGATGTTCACATTTAGAGGTGGTAAAAAATTCGACAATTCATTTAATTTCAAAATTCTTGATATAGTTTGATAGCCAGCTCTATAAGCTTTAATTTGATTAAGGGGTTTACATATCTACAGTTTAAACCAGACATATTGCTACATCGCTTGGACGCGAAAGACCCCTAAAGGTATACGGTTACCTTACTGCTAAACTGTTATGGGTGGCGAAAAAAATTATGCGACATTCGGCGTTCAGCATTTTGCAAAATACCCCTTCCAGTTAACAACTAACAATATTGTTAAGGTCTAAGCACTTTTCTATACTATTTAGGGTTAAGCGATTTACCAATAATTATTGACTTCAGTGTGTCCAATTCTAGTGCTGCACTTTTTATTTGCCGGCAATGGTATTCACACTCACTATCATCATTCTCACTCAGCATCCCCTCAGTTTCACTGCATCATGTTTCACCCACAACAACAGTGTCGTCTCCACCTTTTTTTATCATTATCATCAGATGTGGGTTTGTAAGCTTGTAAAAGACGCTGGCCTGGGACTTTCATTTTCGCTAATGTCTGTCCCCTTTGCTTCTTGTAGATGACTGGTTAATTAAATAGCACAATCTTTTCATTTTTTCAATTTTTTTCTTGTATGGAAGGGAGTGTTTTTTCAAGAGTGTTAAGTTAAAAAAAAAAGAGATTTTAACCTCAGATAGTAGTAACTCTTCCCAATTGTTATCCTCATTCTCTGTTTCATCGCTTCTCAATGGTTGCTTGACTTCACAAATCTTTGGAAAAATGGAGATGTTTTGAATGGTCTAGGTATATTTTCACTAGCTCCTCAGAAACCACAAACTAAGGTAGAAGAAAAGACTGTAATTTCTGTCCCTGTGTTCAGCTTTCCTCCATTGAAGGAATTAGGCATAAAGTCATCAACAGTACTGGTCATGCTGTTCCATCTAAAGAAGTAGCCGGAGATTCAAAGACATTTTAATTTGTACTTTAACTTCTCTTTATCCAGGAAAGGGCATGGAATTCTGCCCATCATGGAGCCAGCCAACCATTTTCACATGAAGCACACTGCTGCTCTTTCTTTAAACCTCGCAGGTGTCTTTGACAAATTCCATGTATAACTCTAGCCACAAATTTTTGCAAAAGAATAATTATAGCCAGGTACATGTTTTTTTGAACTTTCAGATGCCTTCAAGTAATCATGATTAGCTGGGTCCTGTTGAAAAAAAAAAACCTGCCTCCTCCTCCCCCTCTGTTACAAATTCCCTTATGTAATCTGACAACAGGTGCATCATCATTGTGCAACGCTATGTCATGAGCAACCCTCCATGCATTTCTTTTTATTCTTTTTCTTCGTAATTTCATAGTGAGCTAGCCACAGTCGTCTTCTAAATTTCTTGGTCTGATTTGTCATGAAATCTTTGAAAATATTACATTTTATAGAACTGCCATCGGTAATGGCATCTCAGCCACCTGCAGGATTAGTCCTTTCCAACCAGCTTCCCCCCAGTCACTGCTTTCGTGTGCTCAATGAATCCTGGTGCGGTAATCAGACTTGCAAATTGGACAATTTGGCATCTCGTTAACCTGACCTCATCAAACAGTAGCATTATCCAAAACGTGAACTTAGGGAAAAATTTAAAAATCATCATAGGCCCCCATCTGCTTGAAGTATGAACCCTCACTTAGGAGTGTTTTAAGATTTGCCACTGCCTGGGCACAAAAGCCATGCACAGAGGGTGTAACCTTTGCTGGTAGGTTTAGATCTTGTGTTTTAGCTGAAGCAAAAAGAAAATTGATGTAAGCTTTTTATTTACCATCACAGATCATGACAGATGTGATGAAAACACAGTTTGGCTCATGAATCACTTTGTTAATGGACGTTCTTGTTGAGGCAGTTCATAAACTTGTAAATCATCCATTCTTGTGTGAAAGTTTTTGTGCACTTTTCCCATCAAGGGATAGATCCAGTTGTGTATTAAATTGTTTACCTTTTGATAAATGTTGATGTGATGGCACGAACCAAATTAAATGGGCACTTGCTGAGCATATAAAATTTTTCTTCAGCAGTAAAGATTTTAATTAGTTGGCCAGGCAGGGCTATTGCTCTAGCATGTTGTGTACAACAGAGATTGGCCACTGGATGTCTGTGCCTACAATAGCTGCACGTCTATAAGCAACAGTCAGCACTGTCACTCAATCATTCTTATAACTATTCAATTGATGGAGGCTACAGAAATATGCTTAACAAGGGGCATTCCCTGTATACTTTACAGTGCAACGAACTCAACTGGGGCCACCCAACATTAATCAGCCAATCATAGGTCACGTTTACAACAAAGGACTCTGGCTTTGGTAGAAAAAAGTGTCGGTTTTATCGGTGGCCCCGGTTGAGTTTGTTGCACTGTCTGTAAGACAAAACCTCACCTTACCTTTACTTAAATATATATATTTTTTACAAAGCCTGAATATCAGCTGTTTCCCATCTCTCACCAATCATCTAGAGAGGAGATGACTGATATTCAGGCCATGTTTAATGCAACCAGACCCTGGCTTCCTTTGAAGACTGTGATTTAACAGATACAAGGTCAAACTTCTTATCTGCCATCTCTTTTAATTGAAAGAAAAATTTAAAACTTGGTAGTGGGTAATGAATTATGAAATATGTACAGTTATTTATTTTTACAGTGCAATCTCAGTTATTTGAACTCTCAATGTTTTTCACCCCTTCCAATTCTTCAAGAACAAATAGTTGTTACAGCGGTTACCAATAACACGCGACCTATCGCCTTCAAAAGACTCCGATAAAGTTGTGTTTTGGTGGACGTCAATCATAGAAAAGCCGTTGAAATTATTTTGAATTCTTAGACAATTTCAAGGCAACAGAACCAAGAAATTGACAGTTTTATCCGCTGATGGATGGTAAACTTTATGAAAGTTGATTTCCAAGCCAGATTATCTAAAAAAAAAATGGGCATTGTTTAGACGAAGCAGTTTTTTTTTATGAAACATTTGAAATCGCTACACCTGATAATAAATCAGCGATGCGTGCAAGTGAGTAAATTATCACTTGCAGTGAAAATTGAAATTTTTAATTCAAAAATACCTTTTATTTGCGCTTGATCTGGCTCGAGAATCAATTTAAATAAAGTTTACCTTCTCTTAGCGAGGTAAAATTCTTAGTTTCTTGGCGGGTTACCTTGCAATCTTGTCAGAATTCAAAATAATTTCAACGGCTTTTGTTTGATTGACGTCCACCAAAACGCAACTTTATCCGACTCTTTTGAATGCCGTAGGTCGCGTGTTATTGGTAACCGCTGTAAAATTCTCTTGGATTTGCTTCAGTCAGTTTTTTGCCTCCAATTTTTTGAACAAAATTCATTTTCACTAGGAAGTTAAAAAAAAATTGGTACAGTACTTCCACTGAAGTGATTGTCACATAACAATATTATAAAAATGTTAATGTACCAAGTAAATTGTTTTCTTTTACTTACTTTTGATTATCCAATAATAACTGTTAATTTTCATGGGTTTTGTGACAGGCAGTAACCAGTGCTACAGTTTTCTACACCTTATCACATAGTCTGGTATAACTTTTTCAGTAACATAAGGAAAAACACTAAATAATATTACTTTCCCTTTCCATTCTGTCCAGGGTTTATGTAAAATCTTTCTTTATATGAAAATAGTTTAATCCACTGATTGTTTTGGAAAATAAAGTGATACAATGCTTTTAATTTGCAAATCATATTTCAAGCAAAGTATATGTTGTTCATCATTTTGTGAATTCAGAAGAGTACTATTGCTGTACATGCACTCAACTCTCTTTAGGCACTCTTGTTCCTTCTATTTTTTTCTTTCGGAAAAACAGGACGATGAAAATAAAGTAAGGAATATTTTTGAGAGAATGCTTATTAAAATTAATGTTAATGTACATTGTCGGTATTTTGCTGTGTAAAAATGAATGGGACTTCTCAGATGAGGTGCTATCCATAAACTGGAGTGATGAGGCTGCAGTAGTGTAGTGTTTAGCTGTCTAATGACTTCTTAAATTGAGATTTTGCTTGTAAGGACAAAAGGTTAATGGGTTGGAGAATTGAGAAACCAGAGAATAACATCTGCAGTGTAAAATTTGTGGCCGAACGAAACCGCTTAATTTTCTTTTCAGTATTACCTCAGTAAGAAAATGTGGCCCATGAAAGGTAAAGAAAAACTCTTTGACAGATTAAAACCTATGACCCCAGGATTTTTTGATCACTGATGGACCAAAATTAATCTCCTCACTAGGGTAATGCAAAATTTAAGTGGTTTCCTTCCCACACAGAAATTTACACTCCAAGGATAATTCTCAGATTTCTCAGTTGTATAGTCAGTACTGCACAACACAAAATTTCATTATCCCTTAATTGTTGTGTTATTTCCAACTTTACTCCAAGTTAACTCTCGTGTAGCAAAGTGTAGAAAAACTGCTGGGGATAACCGGCTCCCATAACTGCCTGATGGATTTTTTTTGGTAACGATTTTGACAGCGACAGTTGAGGATTTATACACAATAATATTGTTATTTGATTCTAAGTCAAACAATTTACTAACTTAATTTAAAATCATGTACAAATGACTAGGGACTGAAAAAAAATTTTTTTTCGTTGAATAATTAGACTTACGACATTTATTGCATTCAACATAGAAAGAACGCACTCCTTACACAGATTGAAGTTGAGATTGTGTGGGAGAACTAAAGTTGATTGCCATGGATGAAAGGATATTGGGACATACATGTGTATATCTGGCAACCCCTGTAGATTTTGCAGGGGCAGATGACATCATCACCAAATTGGCAAAGGAGAGAACCTACGCTAGGATCAAGGTTATCAAACGCACTCTCTGATCCAGTTTTGATTATAACTAGTTTCCATAAATACAAAGTAGCAAAAGACATTCACAAGTGATTGTTGTTTTGACTTTACAATATCAAGAATAAGAGGCAGCCAATTACTGCTGTGGTTTCTCTGAACAAAACAGTATCACTTTGCACTCTCAAAACAATGGAACTAATGTGATTGACAGGAAGTTATGAAAGGTTCATGTTTTCCTATCCCATCGAAACAAATGGGAAAAATTATACTGCATAATTTCTTAGATTAAGTTAAGAGCAAGAAAGACATCTTAACTCTCTTGTAAATCAATATCAGTTGCATGGAACTGACCATTTAGTTTGAGTTTATACAAAAACCAAAATAAGCGCACAAGAATAGCTATCAACCTGGGAATAACAGAAATTTTTAAAAATGAACTTTTCAATCTAATTTATTGAATTAATGAGCTACAAGTGCAGTAAGAAAATATAAAAAATTATGGCACAAAGCTAATTTGACTTGAAATATTTCTCCTGTATTCAAACATCTCCAATGTGCATCTCCCTCAAACAGAACCTAAACATAGAAAAAATCACTCAATTTGACTAGCAAAAGATGAAATTTTAAATATTTTGTAAATCCCTATAACTTATAATGACTCGTTGTTCAATTGCTCCACGGTGTACCAGTTTGGAACGATCTCCTAGTACTAGTAGACCAAATGAATTCATATTAATAACAACACTGGCCTACTATTGTCCGTATTAGCTTGCAATTTTAATATTATCTTGATTAAAGATTTCTTTTAGAAAATTGCTCCCTTGTCAGAAAAAAAACAACACTACAAACAGTTTAAAGGTGTGTAAGCATACATAAAGATTTCAAGATATCTTACCTCCTTGATTGACGTAGCTGTCGGACCTTTTGCCTTCCACCGACACAGCAAAACCCCTTCTACTTTTGACATTTAAGCTTATCACACTAAAAGTTTTCTTCAAATCTGCTGTCAAAACGGAACATTTCCACACAGTCGTGCAGGAAAAATACGACGAGGCGTAGGAAAAATTTGATGCTTCCAAACCTGAAAACTTATGCAGAAATTAAAAAAGATCCTTTCTTTTTTATCCACCATCCTAATACAGGAAGATGTCTGAACACTGCTACTTTTATCTTGTTTTATCCAAATCTCTAGAACGAAACAAAGACTAGCAAAGACACCTAAATCGCCTCTTCGCTCGTACTCAGAGCTCGCGTTACCCTTATCCAGCACCCGTTCCGCTGGATAAGGGTAATGCTAGCCTCCCACGCAGTCGTTTTTAGGGGACTCGTATTACCTCCTCCCCACAGGTAATACGATTCCCCTAAAAACGACTGCGTGGGAGGCTAGGGTAATGCGGGCTCAGCGAACGTGATAGCCGCCATTTTTTAAATGAAGAATCTGGGTACTAGGAGTCCAGGATCAGGAGTCGGAAGACCTTAGATAACATAGTCTCCTTCGCAGCCGTTATTAGTGTCTTCATCTACGCTCCGTGGGGAGGAGCGTTGCGTGACGACCCTTATAACGGCTGCGAAGAAGACTATAGATAACAAGGACTGCAAACCAGCTTTCAGAGCCCAGCGCTTTTCGCGAAAACATGGGTTTGGTAGGGGTGCCAATTCTCGCGGGCCTACAAACCTGGTTCCAATCCTTGTTATTTAAGGATTATATATTTTCCTAGGAATTTCATTCCCATTCAAAAACGCGCGTGGGCTCTGGGGACGGGATTGGGGTAAAAGCGCAAAGATCAACCAATCACCAACCCTTGCTCGGTAAAAGGAAAATAAAGAAAAAATGCCCTCTATTACAAAAAATCAGCCTTAAATAATTGTGCTCTCTGTATTACCAGTACCTGATGATCATGGGCTCCTGGAATTACATTGTTGATGGAGAGTTTGCTGCATATGCATTAAAAATATATATAATATTAGAAAGGATGAGGAACTACGTCCATACGATAAGCAGATTTCTATAAATGCTATCTTTTTTAAATATATATATTATTTTGCAATACCTGTAGTGCCTTCCTGCACATTATATAAGTACCTGGGTGTCTCCAAACTACGAAGACGGAGGGCCTAAAACCGAAGACCAACTACAAAATCTACTAATTCAAGTCAAGATAAAGAGAGAGGACTGATGTCTTATCGAACGCATCGTCAGAGACAGAGACGCAAAATCGATGAGGTCTTCATTTTGTAAAAAAGGCTGGGCCAAACTATAAAACGAAGACCTTCGCTTTAACACTTTGTCATAAGCCGAAAGACTAGACATTTTAGTGTCTTTGGCGTGTCTTGGACTCTGACGATGCGTGCGATAAGCCGACAGCCTTTCCTCTGTATTTTGACATTAAGGTTTTGTAGTTGGTCTTTGAGTTAAGGTCTTTGGTCTTCGATCTTCGATGTTTGGTCTTCGGTCTTCGTTTTACAGACACCCATAAATAACCTATTTTTCGGTGGCTTTGTAAGAATGCAGTAACCGTTGCCACATGGTGATGTATTTGAACTTGAATAATCGGCCACTGTATCTTGATTTTGACTAAGTAAGCATACTTTTGAGAATTGTCTTACACCACTCTAGTCCACCTACACTGGGTAGCTATGATACCCACTTCAAAAGTTGTTAAGACTCCTGTTGTAGTTATCTACTCCACTTATTATTGTAAGTGGCACTATAAACCAAATTGATTTGATTAAAATTAATTATGGTTAGAATCAAGTTTGTCATTGACTGAATAGTCTCATTTTTGAGAAAATGACTACCGATAATTAAAATTTGCATTTTTAATTATTTCTTTTGTGCAGAAAACAGTTGTTATAGAAGAGGATGGTGTTGCAAAAGACCTAATCTTTCGCACGATTCTGCTGAATAAATGTCAAAAGGAGTTTGAGAGAGAGAAATCTTTTGAGAAACCAATCAGTGAAAAATTAGAAGACCTTAGAAAACAAGGATTGACTGTAAGTACGTATAATTTGCTTTAAAGGGTTTGTAGAGTTATCTACAAATGCCAATGTCCACATGAGGGGGGACCTGAATTTCAAAATTGCAGTAAGAAAAATGTACATAGTTTTCTTTTCACTTGTAAGAGCTTTCTGTATATTTCAGTCATGTATTGTAAACTGTCAGGTGTTGAAAGTTTGGTTTTTTTCTTGAAGATGTTGCTTAAATTATATGCTGGTTTTCTCTTGGACATAAACATAAGCATAAAGATAGGCAAGCCGCAAGTAAGAACATAAGCGTCAATTTCATTCCCAGAGGCTGTGTTCGTTTTGGTCAGCACCAAGGAAGCATGACCTTTGGGCTAATCAATGTCAAAATCCAGCGAATCGAAATCTGATTGGCTACTATATTTTACCGGAAGTATCTTTGAATTGGAGGTATCAAAGCAGGAAATGAAATGGACTGCCAATACAAAGACATCAGAAATTGGGCGAAGCAAAAACTGCCATAGAATCGAAATGCAATTACATTTTACATTCACGTTTTTACAACGAGAGAACACGGAAAGATAACAAGTGTAGATCACATGACTAATCGGAAAAGGCGCGAAAATCTTTGCAATATGTTGCAGCGTTTGACAGAGCTGAATGACTATGGCACTTGCGTCAAGGGTCGGGTCAAGGTAAACGATGGACAACAATTTTTCAACAAACTTGTCTAATTATCGAATCTGAACTGTGGTTCATAGCCAATTCTGACCGTTCCCAAAACACGAAACCTAAGACCCCCAAAACACGAAAACGAAAACCCCAGAAAACTAGGTAGTTAGTAATTCCTCGTGTGAAAACGCAACACGTCAATTTTTACTTATCAAACAGTGGGTGTCAGCAACTGAAAGATTAAAACATGAACAATTACCATACGTATATTAAAGAATATTAAAGTAGACCTTTCTTGGTCTTGCTCTCTTAATTAGCTTTGGAAGCACAGGTCCCCAAAGCATAATATAAGAGTTTGTATGCGTTAAAATTAAATAAAAAATTAGCCAACAATTTTTCCTCCAAAACCCATAAAAATTGCAATAAAGTCTGAAAAAGCTTACCCGGTGTGTTTGGCTGTGTTTTCAAGGCTTCTCAGTGCTTTCAAACGCCGTTTTGAGCGGTTGGTCCACATGCAGCACTGTATTATGTTAATGGAAAGGTTAGGGAACTTGAAGTCAAATTTGTATAGAATATGACCCGTCATTTAAGGAGAGCACCTCGATGGCTCCTTTCAAGCAATGCTGTGTTCATTTACGGAGTGCTAAAGATTAAAGCACTTTCACTTGCTGTATGTATCAAAAATTGTATTTTTCCTTTAATGCGTACATTGTACACGTTTATTCTCGTAATTTATAGGAATTCAGAATCTGGCAAGCATTAGCCGCGATTTTAACGGTTACCGTAATCACAGAGGCAGTTTAGGCAAGCAAACAAATTTTTCGATGTTGAGAAAAATATTACATGTGAAAAAGCTAAGCTTCTCTTTGAAGAATGAGGGAGCAAAGCACATATATCTGCCGCTTGTCTGTGTTTTCTCGTGGAAAGTCACTCAGGCTGCACTTGTTACCTTGATTAACCAGGTAAATTTAAAATCATGTACCGTGCATGGCGATAGAACGTAAAATATACATGTAAAGGTGACAAATTGAACTATTTATTTAATTTGTCACCTTTACATGTATATTTTACGTTTTATCGCCTTGCACGGTATATAATTATTAAGTTCTCAAAATTAAAATCCCAGCTATTTCAGTAAGGGGAAATTACACTGGGGAAGTCTTGTTTGTCTAGGGTGGTGTAACCACGGTTAAATATTAAAACGTGGAAGTAGTTTTCTAGCTTTTTTTTGGATGCACAGAAACCACTCAGAGTATTTTAGTTTGCCAAAGATCACTTGTGGGGAACAAATGAAGCGTACCAAATGTAATATAAAACATGTTGTATTTGCATGGTTTTAGGAAGAAAAACTTGAGATCACGAAACGTGATCTACTGGATGAAGTACACAAAGACAAACAAAGAGCCTTGGGCAACATTCAGTTTATTGGTAAACTATTTAAACTGCAGGTTAGTTGGGTAAAAGCAGCACTCATCAAGATTATTAGAATAAGTCCGTAGGTCATTGTAAAACCTCATCGGCTGCCATTTTATTTGCCACGATTTTAGTGCAGTGGAAAGAAAAAGTAAAGAAGGATTTAATGTGTGATCCATAAACTGGAACAATTTTCGGTGCCTTGAATTTTGACATCTTCACCAAGAACATTAGAGGATGAATGAAAAAATATTGTAGATAAAATCTTTGAGATAACCTGGGTGAAAAAAAAGAAGAGATTCAAACACTTGAAATTAAAACATGTACGAGAACGAACGGCTTACCTTTTTCTTATGAATGTTGCAAGCGCAGTAAATTTAAGCATGACGTCTTCATATGTTCTTCAAATAAATCTTGTTTGTCTACATGACGCAGCCTGGTTTCGGCAGACGTTTTGAAGGTAAAGTGGACTTCTGCCAAAGGACTACCCTACTGTTACTTTTTCATGCCTGAACTAAAACCTATGCACTTAAGATATTTATTTACAGCTACAGTCACGTGATCCAAATTTTAGTGGTCCATTGGTTGACGTAATGACAAGCCGTTGTTTTTGTTGTCAAACAAGTGTGAGTACGCATGTAAGTTGATCTACACGAGCATGGTATAGTCCTTCACATACACTGAGTAAACGGAGGTTTCAAACGTTACATGTAACACCATTGGCAACAACAACTGCATGCAATAATAAATGAAGTGCAATAATGCCTTTCATTTCCTTGTTTGAAGCAAAGGAAGTACGGAGAGACAAGACTTTTTTTATAATTGTACAGGTGACGTGGGCCAAAGATTTTTAAAAGTGTTTTTGTTTTTGTTGTTGCCCTTAGGCTTGTGTTTTAAGGTTAGAATGTTATGTCACCTGACTGTATGGACTGTTTGTTGGCGAGTTTGACATCATGTATATCCATACCATGCAAATTTTGGTGTGTCCTCCTACCGGAAGTGGTAATCATGATGAGTTAACAATGTTTTTATACAGATGTTGGGAGAGAACGCCATGCATTATTGTGTGGTGAAGCTGCTGAAGAGTAATGATGAGGAGTCTTTTGAATGCTTGTGCAAGTTACTTGCTACTATCGGAAAAGATCTAGATCATCGAAAGGCCAAGGTACATTAATAATGAGCAGTACAAACATTCAACCCGTGATTTTTGGCCAGTTTGTATGGTGGTTAGTTATTCACACTACTTTTAGCCTGTGTTTGTGTTGTGCGCAGTGGGACGGGCCGATGTTCTGCTTCATCAGTCAACGCACTGTAAACTTGAGACCCAAGCAGGGCGTAAGTTTTCTATGTGACTCCTGTCCAGCATCTCATTGTGTTTTCTCCAAGAGGATTTTGTAGATATTCTACGGCACCAGTCAAAATAATTGTTTAACTCGAACTGTAGTGCCGAACCTTCTTTTTCCCAAAGTACTGTTATTTGGACTTATTTGGGCGGGTGTGACATGAATATAGAGGATTCTGAAATTTAGGGGCTTAGGGGCTTTTTGTGGGGGAGGTGGGTGTTGTAGGAGTAAGGAGATTCAGAGATTACCCAGACTTTTGATGTTTAACTTCCTTAATGCTTGCAAATCCTAGTGTGTTCATCCAAGAACAATGCAATAAAAGCAAGGAGGCAGTAAGAAAATCAACAATTGCGTGATTCGTCATTGACATTAAAATCTGGTCGCTCTTGACTTGCGTTTATCTCTTTGCAAGCCAACTGATTTATTGTTTGCTATTTACAGCCAAGAATTGATCAGTACATTGATGAGATCAACAAAAAAATCCAGGGAAGGACAATGTCATTTCGCGTGAAATTAATGATGCGGAACATTGTAGACTTACGGAAAAATAACTGGGTGCCTCGCGATGTAGGCACTAGGAGTCGTAAGAAGTTGTCAACAGCTAAACTACCGAGAGGTGGGTACAGTAGACCCTGTTAATAATACCACCATTGGGCTTAAATTTACCAGCTATGTACTTACACCTGTACTTTCCTTTTGGAAGCAGATTATTCAAGCCCTAATTATGCCATGTTTTCTCCATTTAGCCTCTCCCTCTATAAAGACCCCCGGAAATAAGGCCCCCTTTTCAGGCATAAGCATTTAAAAAAGCTTCGCTTCCACCCCACTTTTCGTCAAATAATGGACCATAGTCTTCACTATTACCTCAAAATTAGCTTTTAAAAACATTAATGAGCGTGCTGAAAACCTCGGATAAGTTTCCAAATTTTTAATCGACTTTCGAACAACCGGGCGCTGGTGGCCATCTTGATTTGCAATGCATTGTGAGGTGCTCAGGGGGCAAACCCCAAACTGAAATAGAGATTTTGTATGGAATTATGTGAACATCTTGTTAAACAGCCTCAAATATAATGATGGCATTTTTTCGATGGAAAAGAGGAAATAACTCCAGATTTTCCTTATAAGAACTAATGAATTTGGTAGAAGGAGGAAGGTCAGAGATACGCTGGGGCCCAAAACGTAACTGATCCAAATATTTTATCTGATGAAGTCAAGCGCTTCAGATGCAAGGGATCATGGACTCCTCCTAATGGAAGAAACATAGCCCTTAACACTTTAATTAATGCAGTCGAAAATGAGATCATGACCTCCAAACCAGCCACTGTCCACAGCAATCTCTTTATGGAAGAACGCAAAGCTCTCACAAAACACAGAAAACGTTCGTACCCGCTGATAAGGGCTCTGGAACTGTTATAATGGACTACTCCTGGTATTGTGATGAATGCCACAGACAGCTTAATGACACTAAATATTATCAAAAACAATCATCAGACCTTACGAGCAAATTATACGAACGCGTCAAAGAATACACTGCCTGTTTACACAAAAATGATCTTATTGACTATGAGACATATAAATACCTCTCATCCACCTCTGATCCCAAGACTGGTCGTTTTTACATTCTCCCTAACATCCACAAACAAGGCAACCCTGGCCGACCCATCATATCGAGCAATAGCCACATTACTGAACGCATTTCTGAGTTCGTCGATTACCACCTAAAGGCGCTTGTTCAGACTCTTCCTTCATACATAAAAGATACTACACACTTTCTTCTTCAACTCGAGAAACTGGGACCTCTACCGGACAACGCCCTCCTTGTTACCCTGGATGTGTGCTCATTATATACTAACATTCCTCACAACGAAGGCATCAAAGCCTGCCGCCATTTTCTAAACACCCGTCAAGACCAATCACTTCCTGCTGAAAGTATGAGAATGATTCTTACAGTGAATAACTTTTCCTTCAACAGCGAACACTATTTACAAGTACACGGGACAGCTGTGGGAACCCGCATGGCACCTTCATACGCTAATCTATTCATGGGTAAATTTGAACAACACGCCATTGAAAACGCTCCGCTCAAGCCCTTCGTTTTGTGGAGATTCATCAATAACGTCTTTATGATATGGACAGAAGGAGAGCAACACCTTAAATATTTCATCAGATACTTAAACTCTAATCATGCGAATATCAAATTTACCCATGAATACTCAAATTCCTTTCATCAGACACTCCCTTTCCTAGATAGCCAAGTCCATCTCAGCAACAAAAACATCCAAACAGATCTCCATACAAAACGCACACACAAGCGTCAATACCTCCTCAAAACTTCATGCCACCCAAACCACACTAAACAAACTATTCCATTCAGCCTCTTCCTGCGAATCGGTCGCATATGCTCTACCGATGCTTTCTTTGACAAAGAAAGCAAAGAACTCATCAAGCATCTTGTCAAACATGGTTAAAGCCGCTATTCCCTACAAAAAGAGCGAATCGTGTGCGAGCCATCTTACGTTACGCAACGATACAGCCACAGGAACAGAAAGCCACAAAAACAGACCAAACACCCTCTGTCATATCCTTCAATCCTCCTCTACCCAAGATTTCATCTCTTGCGAAGATAACATATCAACATCATCCAGTCCTCCGCCAACTGCAAACAAGCTTTCCCTCATCCACCAGTTATTGCCTACAAACGTAACGCAAGTGTGCGTGATCTCCTGGTCAATTCTGAGCTACCTAAAAACAACCCTTCCAATCAACCTCCCGCTGGAATTCAAAAATGCAACCACGCACGATGCCTTACTTGCTCTTTTCTCCAAGAAGGCCAAAGAACTACACTTTTTTCACCACTAACGAAACACGTAAAATTACTGACTACATATCTTACCATTCCAGAAACCTCATCTATTTAATCAAATGTAAGAAGTGCCACTCCCAATACATTGGAGAGACAAAGCGCCAAGTCAACGAACTTTTCGGGGAACACCGCAGATGTGTTCTGAATAACCATGATCTAATCAACCCTACTGCTGTCTCGCTACATTTCAACCAACCTGGCCACTCAATTAACGACGTCCACCTAACCCGCTTGAACTTATACGAAGCAAATGCGACTCGGTTAGAAAGGCTCGTGAAGCTCATTTAATCAACCAAGCTAAAACACTGCACCCCTTTGGCATAAATAGACGTGACGAAACTCGCCGATAAGGTGTCTCACACTTGTAACTCAGACCTAAACAACCAACCATTGTCACGCATTTTATGTTTTAAATCTTGATTTGTAACGATCCTTTCATGTTTCTCATTTTTCTTTTCTATTCAGCCCCCGAGGAAGGTTTGTATTGCAAACCTAAATATCGGGCAAATTTTTTTTTAATAAACAAATATATTTCAGTTGTTCTGGACTTTGTTGTTTATTCTATCGAGCTCGTCATCTCCGCCAGTTGGGATCAGTCTGCCGTCAGTATTTTGTACTTCAAAACAGCCCAGCTCAACCGTTTATTTTTTAGCCTGTTATATATTCTGATGACACTTGCTCTACTAAACGTTTTTTTAAAAAACGTTCTGTGGGTTTCTTGTAATGTTGCAATAGAATGGCCTTAGTTTGGCGATAATAAGAACTAAATCTGAGGGAAAACCTGGTGCGCCTGGGAGGGCAAACCCAACACAAGTTGAGCCGGACCATATCTGTCCATCCACTTGCGGAGTAGTCTGCGCTATCCGTCGTATCTTGCAATTTCTTAACCAACAACGTTTCGTGGCAGAAATCGCTTCCTTTAATTTCTGTCTTTTAATTTTTTTATTAGCACAATACTCTCCAGATTGGTACCAAAATACTACTTAGGAGTCTCTCATGTGCTTTTATTCAAGGAGGTATTTCAAATTAAGTGTCAGTTTGAATTCCTGCATAGCAGGCTCGTGAGCATATATGGTAGGTGGTCTCAGCACAAAGACAGGTGACGAGATTATTCTTCCCATACCTTAACCTGTCCTCGGAAATGAGTAGCCATTGTAGCATGGCAGTGAAGATCTCGTGCTGTCTTCACTGCTGGAATGACTGCGAAATTAAGCCGCGCTATTGTAAGTGTCTGCCTCCCACCCCAATCCCCTCCTCCCATTTATGCCTGTTGAACGTAACTCCTTAAAACTTCACATTGTCTATTTGAAGCCATGTTATTGCATTTTGTCTGTCTTTCGCTAATTTGAACCGTTTGGAACAGGAGCAGTAGGCGCTGGTGCTGGTCCATCGGCAGCTGCTGGTGCATCCACTGCTGCTGCAGCTGGAACTGACAACAGACCTGCCAACAGGTGAGGCTTGCATTGGAAAGCCTTACCATTTTATATAAACTTTGATAAAATAAGAGTATAGTACCACGTACAAACACTCTAACAATTTCAGAGCCCTGTATTTGTAAGTATGGGAAAATTGCAATAAATAAGCACTTGCGGCAGTTTCAGTTTTCAACATAACACTCTCACTTGTCGTTCACACATAAAAAAAAACTATAATTACAACTGCTCGTAGCCAAAAAATTGAAGATGAAAAACTAAAAAGGAACTAATTTATTTTGAGCAATTCCAGTTGAGTGCCGTAAAACCAAAACCAAAACCAAAGTAATTTCTCTGGCCAATCGCAACAAATGTAAATAACACAACGAGCCAATCAGAATTCGAAGCAAATTCATGTAACTGGCGCCAAGCTCGGGAAAACGCGTGAGGCGAAAACACGATTGGTTTTGGTTTAGATTGGTTGAGAAACTGTGGCACGTGTTTTGTTAACCAATCACAGAGCGTAGTAATGCAAAACCAAAGCAAACGCAAAATTACTTTCGTCACAATTGAAAACCGCTCTAAAATCATAAATTCAAGAAAATGCATGTCAAAATGGCCGTTTTCTAAGCATGCGCAGCAACTGTAACTAACAGATTCTTATGCGAATTTTATGGACAGCTTTTAACAAATACAATAAGTATCCCTTCTGGTATAATTTTGTGGGTCAGAAAATGAAACACATGAAGGTTGATTGAAGTCTTAAATTTAAGAGAATTTAAGGCTAACAAGTTGTAAGCAGATTACAGGGAATAACACGTCCAACCAAACCAAACTCTATATATTAGTTAATATTTAACTATTCAGCGTAATAGAAGTCAATTTGGGAATCCTACGATTTGTCTATATTCACTACGCATTTAGGTTAATTTTTCTGTTTTTGAACAAAATTATTTTCAGCGAAAATATATAAACCTTACAGGAGACATTGGGTTACATCAATTCCAGAAAAATTGCGTGAAAATATTGGCATACTGGTCAAGTACCTTTTTTGTCTGTTTATAGCCTAAGACAGAGCGGACGTGCATGCATAACTACGCCAATAGAGGACGGGAAAATCAACCGGATATGAGTATCGCATATTTTTTCGTTTAAATTGCATCCAGTGCTGCCATTTTGGATGGTGTCGTGACGTACGCTTGGAACTTTTGTCAGGAAGCAGTATGTCTTACGTGTAGAATATGCTGGCGACCATGTGCTGGCAAAGAATCCAAAATGATGGTTTGAGAAGCAAAAAATTAAGTGACAGTTATTTCCTATTTCAGTGGACACCCAAAATTCATACTATTTTCGTGTTTTCCAAAGCGTTTTGAAATAAGATGATATTTAGCTTTAACTTATTTCAACGTTGGAGTTTCCCTTAAATATTTTAGTGTCCTTGACTTGAAGGAGCCACATTCTACCTTGCTAATTGATTGTAGGAGGCTTGGCGTCTCCCTGAATGCTTATTTTGTACATAACTCCCCCAGATATTCTATCTTGGCTAGACAAAGTGCAGCACTTGCAAGAACAAGCTCTGGTTATTCTCGGCGTCAAGAACCCGTTAGTCCAATATTTGGAAGAATAAGGCGAGGAGAAGGACAATTCCCACAAGGAGAAAGAGAGAAGGCCCTTGAGGCTGGGCGGGCAGTAAAACAACCAAAGGTTTCTAGTGTTGACTTGAGTAAATTCTTCAGCTAAATGGTCTTTATAAGTATCTTAATTGGTTACAGTGAGAGCTGTGGAAAGATGAAGGCGGAGTGTTTCTTTAAAGCAGAATGTTTTAACATTACGTTACCGCATTTAAAAATGTGACATAAAAGATGTACCAGTGTGAGTCATTGTTGGTGTCATCTGCAAAATGAAATTGACGTCAGCAGACAATATGATCTGATTTTAGATGGACTACATTATTATTTTTTATGAGCAGCACTATCTGGTGGCCAATATGGGGTGACAAGTGACATAGTGACAAGAGTCAGAAAAGCTGATGGCAAGGCGACACTGCAGGCTACGTTACCAAGGAGTATGGCAGGAACGATTAGGATTATATTTGCCAGAAATTAAGTAGAATAGAAACAATGGTTAGATGGCTAATCTGTGTGATTGGGCTAGACATACTTAAACCCGAATTGCAATGCAGTGAAAATTTGATTTTCTGGCTATACTTTTCCCATCTAAACTTAGCTCATGGCTTATCCTCAATTGTGGCTTCTATGTCAGTGATGAAGTTTTGGCCTGTTTGTTTTCCAGCGTAATACCCAAGAACGTGATGGAGGACGGGAGTCTCCCAGACCAACACCTGAAGCAGCTCCAGCTGCTGAGGCTGCAGTCCCTGGTCCAGCAGCTGCTGCTCCAGTGCAAGAACTATCAGAGGAGGCAATGAAAAAGAAAACACTTTCTATTGTCGATGAATACCTGAACATTAGAGATGTGAAGGTGGGTGAGACTGGATCAATGATGGTTCTGCTTTTTCTTGGCTTCCTTGTTGTATTTTGTATTGGGAGGCTATACTAAACCTTTTGGGCCAGTTTTTGGAGTAAAATACATACCGATAAGTCCCCCTTTTAAAAAAAAGTAGACAAACCTATACCTAGAGAGAAGGGCTCTATGAAAACCATATGCGAGTGGAAGTAATTTAGGCCAGACCACTGGGCAGGGTGTTGCCTTGCTTCTTGTTTTTTCTTGGGATCTCTGGCTTTATCTTATGTCGTTATCTTCAGATTAGATTTCAATGTTTAGGTATAAAGAGGTATGAATTGCAGCGCAACAACCAGCTAAGGTGGTGTTTTCCAATGCATGAAGACTGCTTAACTAGGGCGTGTCCTTTCTCCAAGGTTTCTTAGCATCTCCTGCTTTGCTTCCTAGTCAAGAACTAATTCAACATTCCAATAGAAATGTGGTTGCTTGCCCCTCTAAACATACTTTTAATCAATTTGTTTTTCTAACAGGAAGCAGCTGAGTGTCTCAGAGAGCTTCAGTCCCCATCAAGACATCACGTCTTTGTGGAAGTGATGTTGAACCATACAATGGAGAAGAAAGTATCAGATAGACATGCCACTGGTAAACTATTGCACTTTTTGCTCCGCGATGGTGTCCTCACAGATCAACAGTATCTGAATGGGTATGTTTGATTCTGTGGTGCACAAGCTAACCTGTCCGCGTGCCATTATTCTTTGGGCCACATTTTACATTGAGCTTCACACCCATACAATAGATTGTAAAGCAGCCTACTCTGAAAAGTACTGTTGAAATGCTTTCCTTGAAACAATCACACCTGGAGGGTTTATAAAAGAGACCCAAACGAAAGAACTGTTTTGCACGGCGTAGTTATTGGCACCCGGGATGGGTTATGTTTAATAGCTTTTATTTAAAAGGTCACTCTAAGCATTGTTTTTTTATCCACGTACTCTATCTAAGTTAGATAAGATTTTTCTTTTTTGTTTTGACTTCTCTTGTTTTGTGTTCTTGGCATGGAAGACAAGTCTTGAGGCTTGAGATGGTGTTGGAAATTTCTTCCCTTTTCTAATAATGACAATATTTACAATACTTATTACTACACTTGCAGTACTAGAAATAATTACTATACATACTGCAATACAATACCTACACGTCTTGCAATACAAACAATATTTACAGTACTCACAATGGAATAAGCTTACTGACAGTAACTTTAAGAGGAGCAATTTTCCATTCGCCCTTGTCATAATAATTTTTTCTCAAATTCCAAATGTTGGGTTTCCTTTCAAAACATCTGCAGGTGTATATATACCATTTTTAATATAGGACCAACAAGCATAGTTAGCGCCAGGGAGGATCTGACAATTGTCTTGCAGGGGTGAGATCATTCAAGATAATTTGTTTATTTGAGAAATGGACGGCGGTGTTTAGGTCTTGCTTAAACCAGGTTAAAGCTTCAGAGTAAAAGGATATTGTAACATTAAAGTTTAAAAAATGCATGTTCAATCGAGTCATGGAAATTTCTTCCTTGTATTGTTTTCTTTGGAATAGTTTCGCTTTTTCTTAAGAATTAAATTAGCAAGGGCTCATTTTCATTTAGCGTCATATCCAAAGCCCCAGCTAAACGATCAGTCATTTTCGCCCAAACTCGTGTTTCACTGTTTAGCCGCTTCTTTCAAAGTTGCATTTAAATGGCTTTCCATGTTCCATCAAAATGGAACATTTTCATGCAGCATTTTTTTATCCCTAACAAATGTTTGATCATTTATCCACCTCTGCCCGACAAAGCTAGCAGGACTGAGAAATAACAACCACTCAGAAGCGAAATTTGTGTAGCGAATGTTTTGCTTGACAAACACGATATTGGACGAAGTGTCTGATCTTTTAGCCGGGGCTTAACATGTCTTTTCAAGGAGCATCAAGCTTTTATCATGCGCTACCAAATCAAAATTTCCACATTGTTTCAACATATTTGGTCCTATTTTGTTTTCAGGCTTGAGCAAATCTGGATATTTGCGGAAGACATGGAAATTGATCTCCCACAAATATGGAAATACCTCGGAGAGCTAATGGGTCCGACAGCGTTTTATGGAAATCTTAACCTTGATGAGTTATTTAAATGCGTTTTGAAATATGTATCAAAACCCAAGGCTGCGAAACTGTTTGCTTACATGTTGCAATCTGCCACAAGTGATACGGTGAGTTGAGCAGAAGTTACATGGGTATCACGTTGTGATAAAAAGTCATGCTAGCAGTATGCTGGATGCTTGTCACATAATGAAAGTAAATGACCAAACTTGCCACAAATCGTCTTTCTGTAGCACTGTAGCCTGGTGGTTGAGGTATCAAAATTGTGTGTGGAAGGCCACAAGCTAGACGTTGTTGGAAATTCGGATTTCTGTTTCTTTTCCCTGAACTTGACTTGATCTTTCTTATGAACACATTTTCAAGTTATGAAGAAAAGCTGAAAGCCTCAAGCAAAAAAATAATAAGCCCTGTGAGTAGAGTTTGAGCTTTACTTCAGGACGGTGCTTATTTTTAGGGGTATCGAATGGTCTGTGCGAGCATTTGCGAGCATGCGAGCCGTGTGTTTATTTTTGCGAGCACGAGAAGTTGTAAAAATTTTTCTTGCAAGCAGCGAGCACTTTAGAAAATACAGATGGCGAGCAGCAAGCACTTTAGAAAAATACAGATGGCGAGCAGCGAGCACTTCGAGTACTTCGTAAATTTTCCGCTAGCCGGAATCTCTCTTTTGTTAATAGGAGACGTTGTTTTCCGCCAAGTAATAGCTAATAATCTGGCGGAGACCTCCAAAACAGAACAGTAGGTGCAAATTAAGGGCGGTTCAACCAGTCCCAGTAGTTTACTGCTTGATGTCAAATTACGTCACGTAGCTTCAAGAGAGTCAGTCAGGGTGGACGCTTAAGAACTTCAGGAGCTCTCAACATCTACTAGATCCAAAGTCCGCGAACTAAAGTTTTCCATCTCTTTCTAATCATAACTGATTTATCGTTTATATATGTATAAAAAAGCTACAAAGCAGGATTAACGAAATTTTGAGCAATCGAGCACATGTTAACGAGAATGCGAGCATGCGAGCAGTTGCAAAAATTTTGCGAGCACGGGCAAGGGAGCACCCGTGTAATTTTTGCGAGCAATTCGAGCAAAGGCCAAATTTTGCGAGCACTTTTAAATTGAATGGGACCATTCGGTACCCCTATTTTTGTGCAGTTAATTTCTATGCGGGAATAGTAGATCTAAGCAAGGGCTATTGAAATCCAAAAAGAAAACTGGGAGTAACCATGCATTTTTTAGAGATAATTTATAAACAACAATTCTAAAAAGTGCTAAAATACAAAGCAGTGTATCACATTTTTTATCAAATTGAAACTTTATTATCCTTGAAAAATGCATGGTTACCCCCAATTTTCGTTTGAAATACCAAGAGCACTTGCATGCTAAGTTCTGCTTTCTTCGCATAGTTTATAAACGGCAGAAAAATATCCTTGTATTAGTAGGCACCGCCCATAGGAAACTCGAGATGCACAGTAATGTATGCGCAGTAACAAAAGTAGGCATTGTCCTTAACAACTCGTAACGTTTAATTTTGTGAGAAACGTGATGTAGACAAGCCTGGACACTTTAAAGGGGATTTTTTGACTTTCCTTTTTCTCTGATTTTGCTTTCTCAACGAACTTTTATCGTACATCAGTAAATTTGACAATTTTTCCTTCATATCAATCTAGAGTCAGGAAGATGTGGCTGCCATTTTGAAAAGATACAATGTAACAGTGGTTATGTTCTTCGACAATGAGGAAGAAGCCAGAGAATTTTTTAAGTACATGGTATGTACATGTAAATGTTTATCTCACAATAATTGAATAAAATCAAAGCTGACTGACTCTTGAATCTTAACCGTTGCCCCCTTTTCCGCTTATGCAGGTAAGCTCACTGAAAATGCCTAGTATCTATTAAATACCCTGCTACATTTTTATCCAAAATTGATTAAAACAGAGTGTTTCAGATATACGTGTTTCTCGGATTTCATTCTTTGATTGATACTCTTTAGACTTGGGCCAAAATATGAGTTGCGCATTGGGATAAATGCACATTGTGACCAATAACAGACTAAGTGATAATAATTATTTTATGAATGACAATAATTGTAACTCACAGTTGTGTCAATATTTCGTTTGTTCCTGTACAGTGTAGAAATCCTGCAACTAGTAAATACGTATTGAAACATTCTACCCATTTCTTTAAATACAAGCATCTTTCTGAAATTCAGCTGCTCTGAATATTTGCTCAAAGTGTAGCTAGCTTTTGCTCTATTTTTTTTTTCTAAATAGAATATTGAATTTGCTCTTGGACGAGCCAACTCGTCAACCACCCAACATTCAGCTAGAATACAGGAAGAACTTAGGACTATCATATTGAAAGGAAAAGCAAGGAACGAGGTCGTCTTTGACTGGGTTGATGTAAGTAGACTGGCAAGAAACGGCCATTCTCTGTCGAGCAGCCATCTGCTCATTCCCTGAGGGTACCCGTTAATGGAAGTTTTAACTGTATCCAATTTAACTTTGTATGAATTTGAAATGCACATGTGGGATGGCTTACTGCCATTTTCTAGCTTTTTGTGTTTCCTTCAAAATGCCGTTATTGGATTTCATTCAGTTTTAAAGCCAGTGCCATCTTTCGTCCAACTATTGATAATAACAAAATTATGAGAACCTTGGTTGAGAGGGGCTACATAATCAAACATGTATGGTTGGGTTTCCATGAAGACATTAACAAAAAAACTGACCCTTACCCTTCGTAAGAACGGAGTGATAATGATGATCTCGGTGACGATGGCGATGATAATGATGATGGCTGGTTTGTTTTTGTACTCAATTTTCTACTACATTGCCTGCCATGTTTCAACTGGCCATGACAATACAAATTCACCATGTTGGCAATTATGACTCTGCCTACTGGAGCTGGAGCTTCTCACCCCAACTTGCCCCCACCCTCCCTCAGGTTGTCCCCCCTCTCTGCCTGAAATGGATGCCATCTGAAAAGCATAAAACATTGTATCAAAAATCTGTTATGTGATAACGAAGTTGTTTTCTTTCCTCCAAATTCAACATTCCAAACATTTGATCTTTGTTTTGGTAGAAAAACATTTCTGCTGCAGACACAAAAGCTTCACCATTCATTAGAGCGCTGGTAACTGTCGTTTGTGAAGGAGCGATGGATAAAGGTAGTAACTATTGGATATTTTGTCACCCTTTATTCTCGTCTCAAACAACAACAACAACACTTTATTAAAACCTTCAGTTACAAGCTGGTTATATACCTACCCGCAAATAGCTGAAGCTAGTTGAGGCGGGTAGGTATGTCTATACTAAACTAAATACAAATAAATTTGGTGTTTACAAATTGACTAAAATAAAAGTTAAATAAGTAGTAAACAAACAAGTGACGCAAAAAGGATTCGCTAGCTGATAGAAATTAAAGGATATTGTTACAAATGTACAAGCTTTTCATTCTTTTCAAGAATTGAAGAAGGTGTAAGGTAAGCATTTTCTTTTTTTAAAATGTTGATTAGTATTTCATGTATTTGTTTGCAATAGAATAATTTTCCTTTGGGAAATAAATTTTGTTATAATGGGAATATCTTTTATTGTTTGGCTTGTTAACATGGCCGCCGTGAACACACTCAAAAGTGGATTTATAATTATTTCTCAGCGGTAATTTTAGGAAAATTAAAACAAGCGAAAACAAAGGTTTATTTTTAATGGGAGTTGAGCATCGCCTGATGCATTCTCAATAAGGAGTATGATTCTCAACTAATTTGCATTTTCCATTTTTTGGCCATTTTCAACAGAAGAGGGAGGCGTCTGTAAATGCAACGTTGATAAACTCAAGGACAGAAAAAATCTTCTTCAAAAATACATCGATGACAACACGAGTCTAGAGCTCCAAGCTCTTTATGCGGTGCAAGCCCTTTTTGTAAAGCTGGATCATCCTCCAGGTATGGTTTTAATGTACCTTTAGACTTTTTTAAAAAGAGCCCTGTTTGAAAAGGGAACGACGCGGTCGTCACTGTATTATGTTGTTTCACCAGTCGAGAAACTTTGCTCAACTCTTTCCATTTATACGGGCAACCACAGTCTTACCAGAATGGCTCGGTGGTTTGTGATTTATTGAACACGGAAAGTATAAATCTTAGTGGCTGGTGGTTTCAAGGGATTCGACAGTGACTGATATGGAAAGCCGAAAGAAACTAAATTGGCTTCACGTTCAACAAACTTCTTGTCAAGGACAAGAGATATTTCGACCAAGCTCAACAAAATTAAGTCAAGGTCAAGATATTTCTTAATCAAGGTTAACAAAAGTAATTCACCTTCAACAAATTTCCTCTCTCGGCCAAGAAATATTTGAGCCAAGCTCAACAACTGAAAGTAACTCAGCTTCAATGAAATACAAATTTCCCTTAAGGTTACCCTATACCTTCAGAGGTGTCTAGCGTCCAAGCGATGTAGCGCGTCCGGTTTAAACTGTAGATACCTAAACCCCTATATCAAATTATTCAATAAGCTTATAGAGCTGGCTATCAAACTATACCAAGAATTTTGAAATAAAATGAATTGTCGAATTTTTCACGACCTCTAAATGCGAGCCTCCGAATCACTTTTTTTAAGCTACAAGTCAAAGCGAACTTTGTTTTTCTCTAATTTATTTTGCTACTCAGTTTCTGGACCCAAAGCGCTAAAAAAGCGTGTCTGCGGTTTGCCATATTCAATCGCAATGAAAAGTTATAGAACATTTTCGAAATAGGATGAAATTAATGTGGAGTGATCGTACAAAAGTCGCTCTTGGAGGAAAAATATTTTGAAAGAAAAAATTCGCTGACACGTTTTTGTTGTTTATATGTTAAACTAGCTACTGTCCAAATTTGAAGGCAAACGAGCAAATTCCTTTTGAGTTTTTAGCTCTTTGAACTGGCTCCTCCAAGTGAAAAAATGATTCGAGAAAACAGCACTAAAAATTCTGCAATTCATTTAATTTCAAAATTCTTGGTTTAGTTTGATAGCCAGCTCTATAAGCTTTCATTTAATATAAGGGTGTAGGTATCTAAAGTTTAAACCGGACGCACTACATCGCTTGGACGCGAGACACCTGAAGACACCTCTGAAGGTACCGGGTAACCTTAAACTCATGAGGTAATACTTCAAGCTCAACAAAATAAATTCAGTATCAAGACGCTGATACAAGACTCTGAAGTTATTTTTAGATCTCCCGCGAGATCCAGTGTCCCAAGAGTCTTAGGTGATAGCCAATCATATATCCTGAATTTTACCCGCGTTGACAGCTGAGCCGATTCCCACGCAATGTTACGCGTCTTTCGCGAATTGATCTTAAAGCAAATGGCGGAACATGCTTACAGGAAGCAGTGCCTGTATATGTTTTGTGGACGAATGCGAGTTTAAAGTGGCTGTATGTGGACAACGCAGATTGGAAAAGAATCGCTCCGGCATGATTTGTTTTAAAGCCCAGCCGTGCGGAAATTATGCAAGAATATTACAAATACAAACATCTAAACCTACTGTAGGCACGAATTTTGATATTTTTATCGCAGTGAGTACTAGATCCCTTCAGTCATTCAAATCTACGTTCTATTTACTTTCTAATCACGTATGTAGCTAAGAGATTCGTTGGAAGAAACGCGAGAAACAAATCTTTTTTCATACAAGAGTGTTACATTTAGCTGTCGAAACATTGAAACCCGCGATTGAACAGACGGGTATAAACATCACCTCCGGCTCGAATTTTGATATTTTTATCTCAGTGAGTTCAAAATCCCTTTGGTCCTTGAAATCTACATTCCATTAGCTTTGTAATTGCGCATGTAGTAAAGAGATTCGTTGGAAGAAACGCGAGAAACAAATCTTTTTTCATGCAAGAGTGTTACATTTTAATAGCTGTCGAAACATTGAAAGCCGCGATTGAACAGACGAGTATAAACATCACGGCAAGATTTCCGCATAGCCCCATACATTAATTATGCATACAGTCTTTGTTCAAAGGAAACAATAGGGATGACAATAGTGCGCCATTGGGATTACTTCGCTTTGTTCCTCTTAGTTTCATATTTTCTTTTTAAGTCTATATGGGCTTTGCCGAAATCTTCGAATTTTAGGGAAAAAATACGGAAAATCTAAACAAAATTTGACAATTTTAGCAATTTTTAGGCATTTTAATTTGTCCTCGTTTTAAAAATGTTTAGAATTGAGTGACATGTTTTCGCATGGCCGTAAAAATAAAGGCAGATTAACCAGTGGTTTTTAATCGCGACTGACGTAAACTATCAAAAATAAAGTATTTCTTTACCTTTCTTTTTGTTTTACGTTCTATTTTTGCTGCTGTCGTTCCTAAAATAAAGCCAGAGGTTCTCGCTAACATAGACGTGCGGACTTCATGTGTTACGGTATCTGATATTTCGTCTACCTCCGGTGTATCTCGAAGAGCGCGTAGAGCGCTACAATGCTTTGTCAGTCCTGGTGAACTTCGTAAAGGCTGGCATCTTACAATATATGCCAATATTGCTCGTCTTTAGGACATTCTTGCACCCATCTGGCGGACATTTCACGGACGGCACGTTTAGATTGTGTCCCTTGTACTATTCTGTTCACCATTCGTAATCCGCAAGGATATTGGGCGACTTTAAAAGGTGATTAAAGGCTTGGAACGATAGGCAAAGGTCAGTCAAATTACAGACGTAGTAGCATGGCATTGACGTAGGGGAAGCGATGGACGAAACAGCAAAGGACGCAAAAATAATAAGACGACGATTCGGAGCACAAGCAACAACTACACGATTTGAAGTCGGCTAAGGCTCGTTAATGCTCTATAACTCACTTTAACATGGTTGCATGGGGCTATGACTAGGAGAAATAACAAACCGAGACTGGCCAATCAAGGGGCGAAAATGACGCATTTTCCCGTGAAAATTACAAGGCAAGTGCAACGCACAGGAAAAAATTACCTCTGTATTGTTATGTAGATTTTTAAAGGCTTACAAAAAATAAAACATATTTGTTGAGGGGTAATTTCCAACAAATCCCTTGTAGTCTAGTGGTAAAGCAGATGGGCAGGGAATCCAACGCTAACAGTAAGGCTTCAGTTCAAGGCACGGTATGGTGGGTAGACCGAAAAAAAAAAAAAGAAAGAAAAAGAAAAGCGTTAGGGGGCTGGGTTAGAGAAATAAAGAAAATGGGTTTGGGAAAATGGAGAGAGAAGAGGAGAAAAAGTCATGACACGACGAAACCCTCTTTTATTGACGCAGGAAGTATTATTTGCAATGTATATATGCAAAACACATGGGAATAGGTTATTGTCTTTTAAAACAATGAAGCGCATACATAATTAATACATCAGCATGCATAATTAATGTATGGGGCTGTGCGGAAATTTTTCCAACATCACAACCGCCGGCACAAATTTTAATATTTTTATCGCAGTGAGTACAAAATTTTCTTCAGTCATGGAAATCTACGTCCTATTTACTTTTAATAATCACTTATGTAGTTAAGAGATTCGTTGGAAGAAACGCGAGAAACAAATTTTTTCTCACGCAAGAGTGTTACATTTAGCTGACAAAACATTGAAAGCCGCGATTGAACGGACGAGTGCAAACATCAGAACCTCCGCACGAATTTTGGTATTTTTATCTCACTGAGTTCAAATCCGGCTTTGGTCATTGAAATCTACATTCCATTAGCTTTCTAATCACGCATGTAGCCAAGAGATTCTTTAAAAGAAAGGCGAGAAACAAATCTTAGCTTTATTTTTGCAAGAGTGTTACATTATATTTGAATTGAAGCCGCGATTGAACAGACGAGCATAAACATCACAACCGCGGCACAAAAAATCTTGATATTTTTGTCACAGTGAGTTTAAAGCCTCTTCGGACATTCAAATCTACATTCTATTAGCTTTCATATCACGTATATTACTAAGAGATTCGTTGCAAGTAACACGAGAAACAATTTCTTTTATGGAAGTGTACGATTATGATTAATTAATGACGGTGAAAGACACGTAACGCGCGAGGTAACATTATCCGCGAAAAATTCGATACCCTCTAAAAATAACTTTAGAGGGATTACGATGGGGATAAGGTCTATATGAGCGATTAGATTACCTCTCTTACCTTCATCCTCTCTTGCTGATTTCGAACTTTGTGCCTGCCCGGCTGATCAGTACGCTCAACGTTTGGGATTTCCAACGAATAAAGCCCCAGATTACTGCATGCAAAGGCTGGTTCACTTTTCCTTATCCAATCTTTAGACAAAATACGAATATTTTTCTGAACATTTCTGGTAGAACCGGAGCACATTCTAGGCCTCCTTCGATGCACAAAGCAATGATTTTTAGAAGAGCAAGAACGGCTGACTCAAGGCGAATAACAATATTTTATTGCCCCTTACTACACTCTTTTTTTTTTATAAGAATACATTTTATAAGAAAATCGAGGCTGACATTTGCGAAATTTTAAGAATATTTTAAGAATAAACCCGAGAATGAGATTTTGAAAAGGATCTATTTGTGTGTTGAAAATCTGTAAATACAATACAATTATACGTTTTTAACTAAACCGTTTAAAAATGTTTCTTTCTCTAAAGGCTGGTTTCCACATGATCGCGGATCGCAGATCGCGATAAGGTCTGCGATCGTCTGCGATCATATGGAAACTACTTCTGCGATCGTCTGCGATCCTGCGATCGCGATCGCAGACGATCGCAGAAGATAGAACCATGTTCTATCTAAAGGCTGGTTTCCATATGATCGCAGACGATCGCAGACCTTATTGCGATCTGCGATCCGCGATCATATGGAAACCAGCCTTAAACGGCAAACTAGCCAACAAAACGAAAAAAACCTTCATTTTTCTATAGCCAAATGTTCAATGCTAATGACAGTTCGATGAACGGTACATGTAATACACATGTATAGTATACAGCACAAAAGAAATGAACTAAACTGCAGAAAGTATGATAAATTCTTTATTTGATATTGACGCCCCAATACAATCTTAACGGAAATGTCATAAGCTATAATTAAGAACAATACAAGAATATTTTCAGCCTAAAATCGGCAGAAAATTAGAATATTAAGCTTGGGCCGTATAAATAACATTCTTATTTAAAAAAGAGTGTATCTGACGTTCACAATCATTCAATAGAAAGGTTACGAATAAAGTTTACGGCTAACGGCAAACGTGAGATACGACCATGTGACCATCTGTATCCTATTTTTGCCGCTCGCTGTTTTCAGTTTCTTAGTAAAATTGAGTAGTTTTGCGATGCCATCAAAGGCCAGAGTTGTTTTGTACTATTATCAACTATGCACTCATTATTTCAAGAAAACATAAACGCGAATCTGCCGTTTGCCCGTTTGCCGTAAGCGCAATCAGTTAACCTCTGGTTCGTTAATTCGTCAAAGAAATTCTCCCATTGTGTCGTCGTTGACGCCAGATCGGTAGCCATCTTGGTTTTTCTGGCGAAAGAAAAGGCACGCAGTGCATTGTGGGTATGACGTTGTTGACAGCGTTCAAAGCAGTTGTCGACAACGCATTTCATGTCTTGATTTCATTTGGATTTGTTGAGCGTGGCTGCGAGGCTTGTTCTTGCCAGGACGAGTTTTTTAAAAGGAGGGGTTCACATTTCAGCACATGTGCATGAATGTAAATGTTTTTTTGTTTTTCTGATCAACTTTATGGCCTTAAAAATCCCACTCACATGTACTTCAGTGGTCACATTCTATAATTAGTCCAAGCAAAATGACTGCTGACCAAAATTCACAGAAAATGCTGGTGGATTGTACTCATATTGTCGATATTGAATTTAGCGTTGACCCGTAGAATTTATTCCACGGTTGATGTGTTTACGGTTATTTGCATGAGAAATAACGCAATAATATGAAAAAATTACCACCCGAGTTACCTATTCCTTTCCGAATGGTTCTTAAACAACGAATTAAGGTGATTCCGCTGAAAAAGAAGGAGTATTTAAAATTGTCTAAGACTTGGTCCAGTTCATGACTATGTTATGAGCATTACAACAATGCAATAAAAAATGGGGGTCACCGTGCTCGTTTTTGTGCGACCTGGATGGCTATTATAGTAAATAGATGACCCACGAGGTTTATATTAGGAACGCTAGTAATCAGAAAAGGGAACTATCATTTCTAGAAAAATCAATTTCTTGCATTAAAATATCGAAGCAGTTCAACAAAATTTGCTTTAGTCTTACACAACAAACTATTTTCATTGAACTGGAATTAAGATTATGAAAGAAATTAAAGATTTTGCTGCGTGTGCACGTAAGCAGCACTACCTAAATACGTGCTTTTTAAAGCATTCAAATAAAAATATCTCAAAGTAGAGTATTAAACTTTTCTTTAAATCGCGATATATAGTGGTCAACCGTATGACATTTAAATTGATGCATTAAAAAATGGGGGTCACCGTGCTCGTTTAGAAGAAAAGGACCATTTATTTTCCTGCCGAGCTTAACCTCAAGTAAATCCCGTACTGATGTGCGCGTGCGCGCTAAATGACGCGAAAAATTATGCCCAGAAAGGATGCGCAATGCAATTCGATGGAATCACCTTAAGTTAATCAGGCTTGGGTCATAGCGAGCAAAGGCAAAAGAGTATTTTTATTCATGGACATGCGCAGAACCGTGAACACCTCCCTTTAACATGATCCCTCGTGTGGGTTTGATGTTGAATGAAAATTCGCTTGGTGATTTTATTTTGTTGAGCTTAAAGTAATACCTCTTGAATTTCAAGGAAATTTCATTGAATTTGTGTTAATTTCAGTTGTTAAGCTTGGCTCAAATATCTCTTGGCCTAGAGAGGAAATTTGTTGAAGGTGAATTAATTTTGTTGAGCTAGGTAGAAATATCTCTTGACCTTGTCAAGAAATTTGTTGAACGTGAAGCCAATTTAATTTCTCAGATATGCATTATTATCAATATACGCGGCCAAATAGAAAATCGGCCTCTTCAAAACACACGCTCAGCGGGCCGCAAAAGACTGACAGCGGGCTGCTAATACATTATCAGCCCCACAGCTGATTGGCTCTTGCTTCATCATCCGATGGATTTTAACTAATTAGAGTAAGCCTAGTGTTGACGCGGGAAAACCATTCATTTGCGAAACTCCGGTTTTGAACTGCAGTTTTTTTCAGTCGTCCAATCGTCTTCGAGCGAAAACTGAAGTAATGGAAGAAATTACAAGTCAAAACTCAGATTTGGGGCTAGAAGATTTGGACAAATTAGAAGCAAAAGGTCAGGCGGAAAATACAAAAAGAGCCACTTCGTGGGGGATAAAAAAATTCGAGAAATGGTGCGACAAACGAAAGCTGAAAGTTGACTTCAATTGTGTGTAACACCGGTTGAGCTAAATGAATTACTGCGGAAATTGTACGTTGAGGTTAAATCGGAAAAAGGCCAATTGCTAACACCATGTACTCTAACTGGTATTCGAGCTGCGATCCACCGACAATTGACTTCAGCTCCGATAAGCAGGAGTATGAACATTATGCAAGGCGGCGAATTTCTCTCAGCGAACAAAATGTTTAAAGCCAAGTGCAAGCTGTATACAAAAGAGATGAATCCTAAACCCACGCATAAATCTTCGATAGCAGCTGGAGATATGCTGAAGCTTCGTGGTTACTTTTCTGAAGGTCTTGACTTAAATAATTCTTGGGCAAATCCCGAGCGACTTCCACAGTTTGTGTGGTTTTCACTTTGTTTTCATTTTGGTCGCCGCGGAAGAGAAGGCTGGCGAGAGCTCTCTAAGCAATCATTCGGAATAAAAACAGACGACTCTGGAGCCCGATATGTGACAGAAATACCGCCGGACAGAACAAACAAAGAACTATCAAGGAGGGTCGAAGCAAAAGGACCAAGCTTATTCTGATATACGTATGTATGAGAACTCGACGCCGCTTGATCCGGTGGGTTCATTCGAATTCTACATTAGTCGTCTTCATCCAAGCTGCCAGGCTCTCTTTCAGACCCCTGACCAACACTTCAAGAAAGCTGAATCAAGATAACATAACATAACATAACATTTTATTCAGGAGGCTTTAACACAAATACAAAAACATCCTGAATAGGGAAATCGTGAGGTTAACCTTGTACAAAAACAATTTCCCTAACTAAAAACTTGCAAAAATATTTTAAAATTTCTAGAATTAGATAAAATTCGATGGCTACTGATTCAATAAATATTCAAGTAAATTTTAAGTCTACTCTTAAAAACAGATAATGATTCGGCATGTACAGCATATCCTAGCCTGAGTATCAAGCTTTTCGGGGGGGGGGGGGGTGGGGGGAAGGGGGAGGAGAGGTAGGAGAAAAGGGAAGAAAAGCCTGACAGAAGCATTGAGACGAGTATTCCGCCCCCTCGATGAGCATGACGCTTCGCCGTAAACAGTAGCCAATCAAAATAACTTCCGGTCATGAAACTGTCGTGTCAGCGATGACCGCTGTGAGAGATATCAATTGAAGTTACACAGACAGCTCCATTGCAAAATACTCTCCGAACAAAATATTTTCTGTTGAGCACCACTGAGCAGAATTCGCGACTAGATACAGCTTCATTACAGGAGGAAAATACAAATCTCACAGTTCAGAACGGCAAGAAGTGATGACAAAAACGCAGCCGTAACTAATCAAAAGACAAATAGCCGTGATAAGACACACAAGATCTCAGCTACGAAAACAAATAGACGGCCGGATAAAGATTATTAAACAGTTCAAATCCTAACTAGAGAGGCTGTACTGTCACCGGACGCACTGAAACAAGCCAAACGTACCAAACCCAAATAAAATGCCTCAACGGGTATAAGAACGACGGTTGCAGAACAGGCCGCAGCACTCGTAACCCAGAAATAACAGAAATGACCTTTGATATCAAAATACAAAACATGCGACAGTTGCATTGTTTAGTCTATCATGATAATTTTTGTTTCCGGCGGTGTGACGTAACCTTTTGTGTTTCGTCCAATCAGCGCCAACGTCCAAAATTCGGACGTTCGACACAAGCTTCAGAAAGGATTTGTGTCATGTCTTCCTCTCCTCTTCTCCCCTTTCCCCGGCCCTCGCGCGCAAATGACACTACGCGGGCGCAAATAAACAATATTCCCTCAAAAAAGTCATGTTATTCCCTTATTATTCTGCTTTCCATAGCCTGATAAGCCGTCAGGGCAGCTCGAGAGTCTGACTTGTAAAAATATTCCTTTATTTTGGAGTTAACCGTAAGGTAGGAACTGGGATGGAACAAAATGTTACCAGCAGTGGTTTTGGGTGAAGGACATGTGTACCAAGCGCATCTTCATCCATGTTTCTTGTTATATATATTTTTACCTCCCCCTCCCCCCTCCAGCTCCAAGTCTGCTGTCACTATTATCAATGAAGAAAAAAATTCCAGTACAAGAAAAAATAAACTCGCTTTTCTTTGCTCTTAACCCAACCAGGTTTTATCAAGTCATATTTCGATTGTTTGTATGACGAAGAGATCATCAGAGAAGAATCTTTTTACGCCTGGCAAACCAGTCCAGATAAGGAACCTGGCAAAGGACTGACCGTCATTGCCGCTTCTGAGTTTTTCCGCTGGCTCAAGAGCGCGCCTGAGGAGAACCCCGAGGAAGTGAGCGTGTGCCCAGACACGATGGTAGTGAATATAATAATGCGTGTGTTACAGAAAGATTGTTCGGGAATTTGAAAATTTAGGATCAACCAAGGATTCGGGAATAAATTTTCTGTTGTCAGTTGAGAAGTCATTGTAATCTTGAGAGAGTTTAAAGAAAACGACAAAACTTTTAAGTTTGCAAAACATGTTTTGACAGAGACTTCTGTCATCTTCAGTTACTTAATGTACAAAGCGTTTGAAGTTGAATTTGTAATAAGTAGACAAAATTGCTAATTATGATAAACGGTGACAACAAAATGAACATGAAACGTGAAAATGTGAGAATTATCAGGATAATTTTAAATTTACATGGTGCAACTGTTGATTCAAGGACGTTTGCAACATTTGCACATGTTGTGACTAATTTTTGTTAATTATCTCGTAAAACTAGGATATCACATTTCCCTTTGGACTGGCCTATTCGTTAACCAGGCAAGATTCTGCTAGAATGCAAGAAGAGCTTAGGACTAGATTGAAAGGAAAAGCAAGGGACGATGACGTGTTTGACAGGGGTGATGTAAGTAGACTTAATCTGCTACAGTCAAACTGCTATCAAGAAGTTGCCACCCTCTGTTGAGCAGTCATCTGCCCATCACTTGAGGGTGGCCGTCAGTAACGTTTTTGGTTGTATCCAGTTTAACTTTGTATAAAGTTAAATTATAAACTAAGTTGTAGTCAACCTAGTTTAATTGCGGAGGCCGAATCACGCATAAGCTTTCTAGTTTGTTTTCGGTCTCCTCGCCCACGTTTTCTTTGTAACTTTATTTAAATTATTTTATTGTGTCTTCAATCTTGTTTGTAACTTCTTTGTGTGGCAAAATAATTTAAAAAAGTTAGTTCAAATGCACGTATGAAAAGGTCAAAAACAATTGTTATGCTGACCGGCATCGTGCCATCTCGAAAGCCAAGAAATGATGACATCTGGAAAGCAAAACCGTAAATACAGTTATGACTGGACTGCGCTTCGAGTAATTGTAAAACGACCGTGATAGCTCGCAACAAAAAGAAAAGAAAATTAATATTAACCAACAGAATGAACACATTCCGCCACTGGTAATCGCTGAAATCCCAGGGAGTAAAGTAAATCCCGCTTTACTGTATAAAAACACAAAACTACGGTCGTCGTCCTCCATGTTTCAGTTGTGATCAAAGTCAACCTCGTGGAAAAGTGTCACAGCTTTACGTGAGAAGCTTCAGTGCTAAAAGGGCGGGAGAAAACGGTGCCTACTAATAAAAAAGTAATTTTGAGTGGTTTTTGACTATGCAGGAATGAAGATCTTAGCAAGGGCTATTGGATTCCAAAAACACATTTTTCAGAGATAATTAAACAACAATTATTCTAAAAAGCCCTTAACTACAAAGCAATGTATGGCGTCTTTTTCCAAATTGAAGCTTTATTATCTCTGAAAAATGCATGGTTACCCCCAATTTTTTTTTCTGGATACTAAGAACACTTGCTAAGTTCTGCTGTCTTCGCATAGTTTTAAACCGCGCAAAAATATCCCTGTATTAGTGGGCACCACGCATAGGAAACGCAAGTATCTCGAGATACGCAGAACGTATGCGCAGTAACAAAAGTAGGCGCTACATTTAAATCACGCTTACTACGAATTTTACATCCTTGTGTCCTTTATCACTTCGGTAAATGAAGTTTAAAGTTAAAGATTAAAATGAGTTTTAAAAAACTTCTTAAAGGGAACCTCCACTCCGTCAACAAACTGACGGTAAATTGTCGGAAATAAAGTCTAAATTCTAAATTTTAATTTTAGAAGTAGAAGTAACATTCAAGTGTGCTAAAAATTGGATATGATTAACGCCTATTTTCGATTTTAAATTTCCTGGGCGCCGCCATGTTGGATTTTATGACATCATATGGTTGCCGCTATTGTTAGTAAGCGAAAATATTTTGTGTGAAACAACTGAGCAACCATATTACGTCATGAAATCCATGATGGCGGCGTCCGGGAAATTTAAAATGAAAAAAAGGCGATAATCAAATTATGTTTTGTCTGACACAGAAATATTATTTCCATGTTTTACAACGAAATTTAAAATTACATTGTATTTTCAACGATTTAACGTTAATTTATTTCAAGAGTGGAGGTTTCCTTTAAAAGAAAAAAAAAACATGTTCTTCTTACGCCGTTACGCGCTTTCAGTACTAACAACAAGTTACAAGGATGTGGCACGGGATTTTCTTAGTCGACAGCGTGGCTTCAACTTTAACGCGAGAGTTGCATGGCACTTGGGACAGAAATATGCAGAAATATAACTGGCTGTATTTTATGCGAAGGCAGTGATAATCAGAATTTACTTGTGGCATGCATTGGGAAGACTTTTTAGTCGCCATCCTCAAATTCTTACGCAAATAAGGTGCTTGCATGAAAATTTATTAAATTAATGAATTTAAAGTCATATTTTGGAACTGGAGCTGTCAGACTCACACATGATAAATTTGGATCACTGTTGCGAGAAATTCAGTTAGTCATCTTTGGCTCTGTTCTTTGTGACAAAATAGATGGAAAATGGAACAGCACTCTCTTTTTCTATCCTGATGTATCAGTACCTGTAGACTAGGCATTGTAGAAAATGACTCATTTCTTAGAAATTCTGTCAGTGGTGGTTTAGAAATCTGTTGATGGAACGACTGTGACAGAAACGTTATTGAAAACCTTAGCTAATTTTTGAGTATGGTTTTTGTTGATATTTGTGTAGAAGCTTGATGAAAGTGAAGATTCAGTCGCTGAAGAAACGACACAGGCGAAAACTGAAGAAGTTCTGTCAGATGAGGAGACGCGGAATGATAAAACAGGTAGTACATCGTCACCAGGCTAAACGATTTTGTGGCGCTAATTGAAATAATTTGTTTTCAGCTTTTCATACTCTTTGATTCGACACTGGAATAAACGGAAAAGTAAAAATAAAACAAATAAACATGTCCTAAAATATGGCTCGCTCATACAATTATGCATGAAACAGCGTTTGGAAAGTCACTTTTGTAGTTTGAAAGCAATATACTTTCAACCACGTTGACTCTCAATACTCGTTCAAAACTCGTTTCCGACCATAGAATTCCAAGAAAGTCTTTCATTCCTTATGGCTAATAGGTCATGTTACAGTTGTGTGCTCAGTGACCTGGTCGTGGATTGGAAGCGAGGCTGAGGGTGACCTTGTTTTGATAGAGACCTTACTGCTTTTCATATAAAGATGCAAAATACTTAGCGTAGGAGCAGTATGATCTGCATGTGAAAAAGAGTGAGGTTTGTATCAAAACAAGGTCACCCCCAGCCGCAGTTTTGGGCTATTCCACGGGTTTGGGCTTTCTTAGACAGTACTGTTATTCCCATGATAATACGTCTTTTGACCAGCCCTTGTATCGTAGTGATCATAGGTTCAAGTAGAGCCTGATTTTTTTTTTCAGGCTTTCTTTTCGCAGCTGCTAAAGTTCCGCACATAAGTGACATGATCTCTCGTTTATTATATTCTTTCATGCGCATTTCACTTTCGGTAAGCTAAGTGGTTTCTCAGATTGTTAAACAAGTGTCGTGTCGGGTAGTACACTAGACTTCTTTCGAAACTCAGAACTGACACTCAAATCATTTCGCCCAGCTATCGCACGCTCATTCCGGTTGAAAACGGTTTAAAATATCTCTACGAAATGTGCTTAATTTTAACGCATGAATGTCCTCCATTTCACCCCACCTCTTTTTTGTATTGAAAGCTAGACGTTTTGGTAGCCTATAGAACCGGCAATGGCCTTATGGACGCAACATGTGCGCGGGGGTGTCATTGTTATGAACACTGCTTTGCGGAGGGGCAAGAGTGCTAGCTGTGCTTAGAAGTCCCATTTGGTTTTCAAAGAAGTGATCATGTTCATGTTCAATTTTGTACTGAAACCGTTCGTTATCTGATCTTTTTAGTGTGCGTGCAGCTTTATTTATCACGTTATCGTAGATTAGGAGAAACACCATGATGCACGAAGTGAGATTAGTTTTTGGTCGTTTCATAACTGTTCTTTTCATTTAGTTTTCTAATTTGGCTTTATCTACCAGTATATCTGAGACATGAAGATGAGGACGACTCCAGTGCTTCGTTCGTTGGTGGTTGCCCGTTAAACGAGCCAATGAAGTCGGAAGATAACACAAAAACAGTGGACTTAATTAGATCGTTAGACTATTACAAAAGACAAAAGGAAGTCTTGGAGGGTATAGTGCAGCAATTGAGAACCAGCCAAAAAGAATCGAAAGTTCACAAGGAAGAGTTGGAGGGTATAGTGCAGCAATTGAGAACCAGCCAAAAAGAATCGAAGGCAAAAGAAGAAGATTTCAAAATGAAGCTACAAACCCTAGAAAAGGAGCTGAGGGACAAAGAACAGGATAATGTACTAAAGAAAGCACACAAGGAAGAGCTGGAGGGTATAGTGCAGCAATCGAGAGCCAGCCAAAAAGAATCGAAGGCAAAGGAAAAAGATCTCAAAATGAAGCTACAAACCCTAGAAAAGGAGCTGAGGGACAAAGAACAGGATAATGTTGTACTAAAGAAAGCAGTGAAGGAAGAGTTGGAGGGTGTAGTGCAGCAATTGAGAACCAGCCAAGAAGAATCGAAGGTAAAAGAAGAAGATTTCCAAATGAAGCTACAAACCCTAGAAAAGGAGCTGAGTGACCAAAAACAGGATAATGTTGCACTAAAGAAAACACACAAGAAAGAGTTGGAGGGGTTAGTGAAGCAATCGAGAACCAGCCAAAAAGAATCGAAGGCAAAAGAAGAAGATTTACAAATGAAGCTACAAACCCTAGAAACGGAGCTGAGTGACCAAAAACAGGATAATGTTGCATTAAAGAAAGCACACAAGGAAGAGTTAGAGGGTATAGTGCAGCAATCGAGAACCAGCCAAAAAGAATCGAAGGCAAAAGAAGAAGATTTACAAATGAAGCTACAAACCCTAGAAAAGGAGCTGAGTGACCAAAAACAGGATAATGTTGCATTAAAGAAAGCACACAAGGAAGAGTTGGAGGGTATAGTACAGCAATCGAGAACCAGCCAGAAAGAATCGAAGGCAAAAGAAGAAGATTTACAAATGAAGCTACAAACCCTAGAAAAGGAGCTGAGCGACCAAAAACAGGATAATGTTGCACTAAAGAAAGCACATAAGGAAGAGTTGGAGGGGTTAGTGAAGCAATCGAGAACCAGCCAAAAAGAATCGAAGGCAAAAATAAAAGATCTCAAAATGAAGCTACAAACCCTAGAAAAGAAGCTGAGGAACAAAGAACAGGATAATGTTGTACAAAAGAAAGCACACAAGAAAGAGTTGGAGGGTGTAGTGCAGCAATTGAGAATCAGCCAAAACGAATTGAAGGCAAAAGAAGAAGATTTCAGAATGAAGCTACAAACCCTAGAAAAGGAGCTGAGGGACCGAGAACAGGATAATGTTGTACTAACTAAAAATCTATCAGAAGCCAATGAAAGTATAGCTAATTATAAATCCCGGCTAGAGACACGTGACTGGGTCATTTCACGTGACGACATTAAAGAAACAGAAAGACGCCTAGGGTACGGAGGATATGGTTCTGTTGTCGAGGGCAGGTATTGTGGCTATGCTGTAGCAATA
>NW_028145509.1:2910000-3027500 GCF_977016875.1 Pavona decussata | reverse complement strand
CTAACGTTAATTTCTTTATAAATTGCTTCTCTTGCTCGAAATGTCGGGTTATACGGGAAGTAAAATTTTATTCTGTTGGAATCGATCAAAACGAAGCCATGAAAAAGACGATTTAACCGGAAAAGCGGCGTGTTACTGTTAGGTAGGTGTAGAACCGAAATGAAATAAACAAGCACAGCGGGAGCGATGCGCATTTTTTAACAGGCGTTTCAATAAGCTATGTCTTACAAAATGCTATTGAAATAATCTAAGTTCAGAGGAATTTTCGGCGGCTTCTCGTTAACTTTCTTTATCTAGATTAAGGCAAGTGGACTGCACGTTTTCCTTCTGATGTTTTTCCAATAAATAAATATGCCAAAACAGTTGATACGATTTCCTCTTGTTGTCTTTACGAGTTTAATAAGATTGTCGTGACCTACCAAACCTTATGAGCATACTTTGGTGATAAAACACATTGAATATAACAGGAACACTGCTGGCAGACGAATAAAAGAAGATTCATTGGGATGTTGGCTGATGTTGCACAATAAAATATTCGCCGGCGGGCTTGCGAGCCTCACGGCGTCTACTGTCTAATGCGGTCCTCGCGTAGATAATATAGTTTTCTCGCAATGCACGATGGGAAGCGTGCAAAAACCCCCCCTTCCACTCAGGCATGGTACAAGGACAAATGCCCGGGATATGCCGGGAGAGGATGTTGAAGGTTCGAATTGATCGATGCGTTAGCAAACAAGCAAACAAAAAAAAAACATACGGTAATCTGATAAAGATAGAGGAAGAGAAATTAAGTTACATCAGTCTTAATTGAAAATAATATGTTGGATATATCAAAGCATGGTAATAATAGGATTTTCATCAATAGAGTATCAATTATTTTTGGTATTTGGACGGTGATACTGTACTTTCTTGAAAGCCCGTCCCTAAATTTAGAGTACATTTAGGAAAGTAGAAAAGCAGGAGAATTTCGTCTTCAGTTTGATTAGATCGACAAGTAGGAAGGGCCTATTGTCCCTCGGCAATGTATCATATCTACCAATTTCAATGCAAGGGCCTGATGGAAAAGGAGCGTAAGTGGTTATTTGGCCCTGGCATATAACTCTTAAGTGGTTCCTTTCTTATCCGTTTAAAGCTAAAAGCTCTTAACGTGACAGCAAGTCTGTAGGCTCTAATTCGGCCTAAAGATTTGTTATCGCTTAAAACAATAGAAAAGGCATCACTTGACAGTTGGTTTAGTTTTCATAAGCTTGTTGGGCATTCGAGCTCTTTTTAAAAATCACAAAGTAAATGTGCAAGAACAAGCGACACAAGAACCAGTCTGTATGCATCCCATACTAGAACAAATTAAGTTTAATTTGAATGCCAAGAAAAATTACACTTAAATGCGCCATTTCTCCACCGGGCCCTTTCATTCAAGCCTCTTGTAGGGTCTGAAAAGTACCAGGACGTATATTCGTTCTTATGGTTGTTAGAAAATTCTTGTTTTTAGAGCACTGAAGAAAATGTGAAATATATTTTTCTTGTATTACATTTAAATTAACATATTTTATTTTAGCGCCATTTTAGGAAATTGATTCAAAATCAATTATAGAATTCGGATCGTTTTTCGTAAGATTAGAGTAGAAGCTATTTTTTGTAGAAAAGAAAATATCTATGGACATAAAAAAACTTGTTTAACAAAGAACAGGGTCATTGTCCTTACTTTGAAGATTAAGGGTGAAGTAAAGTATGTTTTCACTAATTGTGATGATTAGAGGAAACCAGGTTCAGCTTTAAATGCCGCATTTGAAGGTGTAAGCCTGGTTCTACCTTGTGAGATAAGCGTCAGACGCGCAGAGCCTTTGATTTTCTTCATTTTTATCCCCGTGCTGGTTCCTATTCGTGAAATAAGCGCATGCGCGCGTTGATAAGAGGCACTTTGAAATCGGTTGGCGCAGCTATTTTAAATGAATCCTGCAGACTGTTTTCTTATCAACACGCGCATGCACCTGGGGTGAAATGGTCCGACGACTGCTCGGAAAATAAATGCTGGCAGATTTAGCTGGATTAGTCAGTGCAAGCTCATTCTTGACTGCAGAGCTCTTCTCTTTTGCGCATGACTGACGGGGGAAAGGAGCGGCTCTGGGGTCGAGAATGGTGTAAGCTTGGACATACACTGACTCAGTTAATACCCGAGTTCTTCCAAACGACGATAGTCGATATTTACAGAGGGCGGCTCTTAAAGGCTAAATCTATTCTGTCTTAATAGTAAATATATAGAGAGTAAATATGGGCCAGTATATCCTGCGCATTGTTATCTATGATTATACTTACTTCAACCTCCTCTACGTGTGCCAGCTACTTTTGTTCTCTTTGTGTGTAATGGAATTGGCTTTCCCGACATTCGTAAAAGCTGAGGGTTATTGTTGGCTTGCACCGGTGATATCGCTCCTCAAATAACAGCCAGGAACAATCATGAAAACTCGGCTAATGAACGTTCTTCATTTTTGAAGTTGGGCTGTTCTAAAAACGTCCTTGTTTAATTGCAACTGAGAAAACAATGTGTTTGGCAGAAAACCAACTCTAAATCAACAACAGATCAGTTTTGTTGCGCGCCTATAGCAAACTATGTTCAGTATAAAATGGAGTCAAAACTTTAAATACAAACGCTTTCTGTATTTATCATTCTCAAGTTCTATTTCTAACAGAAACAAGTGTACAATTGTACTTGTTCTTCCAGAGAAAAATAATTTTACAAGCCTACATGATTCATGCTAATTAGATGACTTCGACATGACGATAGCTAGCGCGTCGACATGATCTAATCGGTCAGGGCGGGATTCAACGCTTACTTTGCTGTGAACCTCCAGAAGCTGGTGGTCAACGAAGATTTCTAAGATCAAGGAGTTTAGGAATACCGACCAAAACAAAACAAAACAAAACAAAAAAACTTCCCGCAAAACACCACACGACGCCACAAAGGCTAAACTACAGTACAAATGCACTACACTTTTGAGTGATATTTAATATGACAAGGATACTATTGTGGTGGTCTCTTCCTGAAGAGCCATTATCGAGAAGAGGAAACGGTAGCTTTTAACTGCTGCATGGGAGAACTCGGGCGGAGTATTAAACTTACGATCAGGCGCAGTTTCGTGTCCTTCGGCTAAACCATTCCCTCGGCAAAACCAAAACGAAAGCGACTAAATGCCCAACGAACCGCTGCTGCCAAATGAAATCTAATGCTTCTGTGACAAGTTCTCTTGAGCGTGACAATTCGTAACTTTAATTGCTTCTTGGAAACCTTCGTGAAGACTAACAAACCTAATAAGTCTAATAAGGTAGTGTACGAGGAGGGGGGAAGGGGTGGGGGGAGTGGGATGGGGTACTCCCTACAATGGTCTATACGGTGAGGTTACGCTTGAAAGCGGTACCTTTTTCAGAATGGAGGTTTATAAATGGGTAGGAATTTCACGAGCTGAAGCAAAGAAAAGGGAAACTGTCATTTAGGAGTATTTGAACGGGAACTTCAAAATATCTCGAAGAGAGGCAACGAAAAAGGATCGAGTGTTTTTTCTGTAGGTATGTGATAGGGGTACCATTTCCTATGGGAGGTAGAATGAATGAGTTACTAAACTTTTGAATGCAGGGGAACACACGACGCACAATTAAACTGTTTTGAATACTTATCGTTGCCGGATCTCTTGTAGTAGAAATGCAACTGCCAAACTGATTGCAGGGCTGACACTACGGCAAAGGCGCAATTTATTTGAGCCAATATGGGATCCGTTGTTGCTGGGTTGTATTTCCAGAGGAATTAATCTTATGCCTTAAACACAGTGAACCGGCAAGTTGAAGTTCATTAGAGAGATTAGGAGTTTTAGTGGCTTGTCTGAGTTCTCTAAAGCGTGCACGAAATAAGCATGTGTTTAGTTTCTCCTCCGTACTGATTTTACATCCCAGGCATTCAATCATGTAGTTAAGATTAGTAGATTATTATTAGTTATTTGTTGTTTGATTTTCCGTACTTCTCCTGTGTTGATAAATGTGTATTTTGAAAGGGTTACCTTTCCTGTCCAAAATGATGTATTAAAAGGGGGAAGGGTTCGAACCTCGCAACAGAGGCTCCCCGTATAAAACTTTGTTAAGTACCCCACCCCTTCCCCCCCCGTAGTGTATGATATAACAAAGACAGCAAGGAATATTCATACTAAGTGAATCAGCCATATTTTCACATAGGATCACTGCAATGACCTGTTATAGCAAAGGAACAAAGTAAGTAAACGTGTAAAAGCACGGATATAACAATGAAGAAATTCACATATTTTACTGCTAGAATTGAATCAAATACCTACCTATTACTTGATTTGTTTTAAGAAGACTGCACTGCAAATAAAGCTATATAATCATCTAAAGAGACCTTTAATCAGTTCAAAAAGTCAAGTACACCCTGAGTAGCCTTACGTAGTTTGTATCCCTGGTCTATCATCTTCCGACTTTCGTACGGCGACAATCTATGCCGAGGAGACATGGTGAGAGGTTTTGTCGTTAGAAATCGGCGATCGATGTTTTCGCGCTCTTTTTTCTCTCGGGAAAGTTTGGCTTGCTCATATTCTTAGTTCATTTTTTACAGCCAAAAAATACAGAGCACTAAAGTGTGACGTCACAAATATTTGAATTTTTGAAAATTTGGGATTTATTAAGATGTTCGGATAGAGTATGATGAAAAATGCCTACTTGCCAAAAATCAGCATCTTAGTACAACTGGAGATTAGTCCTAAAGTTAGTGAGGACGTCACAAAAACTGAATCTCTGAAATGAAGGAATTTGTGCTGAGCTATTCTCAAAGAGCATGATGGCCTACTTGCCAAAAATCAGCATCCTGTTGCAATTTGGGGGTGGGATAGGCGCCGATTACTCCATACAAACCCAGCCTGGAAACGTCATCTGAGCATAGTTAAACAGTGCTAATATAATATAGTTATCAGTAACAGAAATACTAGCTACCTACCTGACTGCGTAGAAAGCGAAGGGAAGATGACCTCTTGTGAAAAGGTAATACGACAGCCGACATGATAGAGACCAAACCGAAAGTCAAAAATGCAACCATTTTTTTGCTGGTTCTCGGTTTAGTCTCTATCATGTCGCTGCCGTGTTTAAGTTTTTACGCGCCCAGATCAGCCTGGAGGTATGAAACAGTGGATGAAACTTTGTTCGTATACGTAACAGCTAGTAGTTTGATAGATTTTTTTTTTGACATAGGCATTTTCGGAAAAAGAAAAATCCGAGTTCTCCCAAGTTGGCCCTACAAGAGCCGCACCTATTGTGAATGACTAATGACCTCCCGATTACTAGTTTGGTTGGATACCGTCACTGAGCTACAGGAGACTTGTGGGAGCTAAGACCATTAAAATCTCGCTTCAAACTATAGCCTAAATAATGCTGGGATTTGAATGTCGGCGAGTGGTATATGTGAAATAATTGGGATGCTATGTTTTAACTTAAGCCTCGTGAGTACTGGTAGATGTTTTTTGTTCAGTAAGTGACAAAGGCCGGATAGGCTGGCCTCCCACGCGCGTTTTTAGGAGAGTCGGTCTCTTCCTTCCCCGATCGCGAGGAAGCGAGAGGACCCTGGGAACGAGGCTGGAGATTGGGCCTGGTAAACAACAACCGCTGACATCGAACATCGCGATGTGTTCGTTTTGTTGGCGGAAGTAATTCCTATTTACTACTTTGCCAGTCTTCAGGGATTTCGCCTTCATCGCTGGGACGGTTAGACGAATACTGAGGGTAACGAAAAAAGTGCGGCTATTTTGAAGAGGAGGAAGGCTACAGGTTGCCCTCCTGCGGTGGCTCTTTAAGGAACACCACCTCAAAAAGTATCCTTGTATGTATTTTCTTTATATGTTGGTGCACGTGTTTCTTAAAGTTGTGCAGAGTTTAAAGCCTTGTTTGTTTCTTGTCATCTTTTACCAATCGGATTTTATGGCTTTATTCCTCAACTTCTTGATCTCAGAAATCCTCATGGATCAGCAAATTCATAGCGGGGTAAGTGTTGAATATCTGCACAGTCTAAACGAGTTCGATCATGAAAGAAAATTGCTTTCGTTTGCAGAAATAGTAAGCTTAATGGGCTCGGTTTAAACGTCGAACTTTCCTCACGTTGAAGTCAATTGAAATTAACTTGAATGTAGCCTGACAATTGATTCAAGCGTCGAACTTGATCAAGTCCTGCTAGACCAAAATTACTACTTACATTGTGGTGAATTAAGCTTACTATCTATCTATATGCCATTAATTTGCCTCCATCAAAAATGCAATCTCGTACCCAGAGTCCTCAGGCTCTTTGGCCAGCGGTTAGTCGCCAGGAGAGACTCTGGGGACATCCAATTTTATTACCGCAGGATTTCTGCGGTAAAACAACAGAAACCGTTACGGAACAGCCAATCAAAAAATTTGAATTTTTTCGATGTCCCCCGAGTCTTCCCAGCGTTGCCCCACTGACCAAAAAGCCTGAAGACTCTGGGTACGAGATTGTCAAAAATGATGATTTTTGCAAATCGGTCAGCGGTTATGAACCAATGAACAATAAATACAAGAATACAACAAATACAATGAATACATTATCACTAATCAATGCAATCAATGTATGTCTTGTGGTTTAAATTAAATTAAGCAATTAACGAGCAGAATTTATCTAAGCCTACATGTTTCACAGCCTGCGCGATTGTGGTGTTGCAGTGATCTGCTTTTCAATATTTGTTTTGTTGTTGTTTAATTTTATGATGGTCAAAATATAATCAGACTTAAAAAACTTGACTTGTGAGACTGAGATGCCAAGATTTGAAGACTCCTTGAAAATTTGCTGATCATGATCAAGACCCATTATTTTTCAAGGACCATTCTATAACCCTCAAGTTATCTGAAAAACTAAGTTGTTGACCTACTGTTTTTATTGCTTTGTTGGAAAGCACCCAACATTCTTTAACTCCTCTGGTAAATATATGACAAAACGTTATCCAGTAGATCTTGTGTAACTTCAAACTTTTCTATTTGAAGTGGTACACTGAATGTTGCATCCATGCAAAAAATCAAGATAGGTCACCAAGCAATATTTTGAGATAAAAACAAATGTTTCCTGCAGCTTTTATTTTATTATTTTCCAGTTCGCATGATTTTCACTGCATAATTCCACCACCGGTGTTATGCGCATGGAACTTTTGATAGACAGTTTGATTTATTCCACTGGAATGTACTGATCTTAGTTATGGCGTGGGTGGCTGGGTTACACATGCAAAAATGGTTAAAATCCTTTTGAGGTTTCTTAAAATTTTTCATACCAGTTTAATCTTTATTTTTCTTTGTGCAGTTAATTCATTACCATAATCTGAAACAAAACAAAATAAAAATCAAACTCGTTTGAAATTTTTTAAACCAAAACAATTTTGAACCACGTCCAACATTTGCATAATTTAATGAGTTTGTCAGTCAAGCATGACCTTTGAATTAATCTAGCATGATTTTAATGACAGAGCAAATGTCATGTTAAATTACTTGGCATTACAGTTGAGTCAGAAAATTAAAAAACTGTAGATTCCTTGTTAGAAGTGCACTAATGATTTAAGTAGGAAAGATAATATTTGGAAGCAATTTCAAAGGGTCATGGAAATTAAAATTATGTTTACAAAACATTGAAATTCTTTTACCTTAGAATTAAGTGAGGCTTATACTTTCCCACTTGTATACTAGCTGGCAAAATAAAATTTCAAAGCTAGATTGCGGAAGCAAATTGATCAATAAATCCTGATCAGGGGCCATTTTTGCTTTTAATAAATTATATATAACTACCCTACAGCTTAGAGATAAGTGAACCAAAATATATGGGTAAAACATATATAATACACGCATATGTGTATATAGTGCATAGGCATCTTAAACAAATCATGAATAGAAAGTATATGAACCCAATGGCCATGACGTGTGGGCCAGCAGCCAGATTTGGTATTTGGTATTTGCATCATGGTAAAAAAAGAAAAAAAATTATTCTATACTTAAGTCTGAGCTTATCAAGGATTAAAAGCCTAGGGATCCCCAGGGTTCTCATTAGAAGGCGGGACCCGGGTACCAGTACCAGGATACACAAGAGTCAGTACCTGCCTACTTTCAAACTGAACATAAAGAAATTCACTTCAAGTGTAATTTTCTGCCCTGCTACTCTCCTTTAGGTGCCCCCTACTTCAAAACTTAATGAAACCCCTGGATCCCTGAGAGTGGCAGTGCAAGTAACTAAAGTAAACTGCATGCTCCAGTTTATAAATTGTTATTTATTCATAATATGTAATAGGAACCTGAACTAGTCAAACAGAGTTTTGTTAGCCTTAGGCTGATGTACCCAGGTGCTTGAGACAATGCTAAACACAGGTATTTTGTTGTTATAAGCCTTGTGTCATGAGTCTTTTGGCTAAATCCACGTCTCAGTAATATTTTTGCCATCCATACATAGATGTCTGGTTTTGAAGGACACGATAATTTCTCCAGTTAAAAAAATATTCAAGTACCTCTAAATAATAAATAAATGAATATGTATGAGATGTTATTTCTAGTGCCGCAGATTTGTTCAGTTTGTAATTTAATATCTAACAAATAATGCCAGTGTTTTATAAATAATTAATTTTTCTGCACTTGATAAAAATTTAATATACAATCATGTAATTAAGTACTTGTTGTTGACTAAACTAGCTGTTTTAATTTTCAAACAGAGAAAGCAAAGTGAGAACAGATTGTTGAGACAAAGTGAAGCCTCCAAATCTGAAGATGAGGAGCAGCTCAAGACTGAGGTATGCTTTGTATTATTTTAATACCTTAAAAGGTACTTCCACTTGACTTAAATTTGTTGGAAATACCAATTTATTGTTTTAAATTTCTTTAAAATCATGCTTGGAAAGGAGTGATCAAAGTGTGATTAAATTGTTCGTCTCACGATTGTGTAGCATTGTATAGCACAACAGTGAGACATATATATGGACTGTTGTTGTATGCAAGTCTGAATCAACACTTTGATCACACTAAGTGTGAGTTAGACCTTAGGAGATTGTTGATCTGAAGAAAAAAAAAACATGACTGGGTACTGGCTACAAAATTCCCCAAAATATGGCAAAGGCAATATTACAGTACCGTGCAAATGTAAGTTGACAGTCCCTCGAAACTCGAACTTCGCGACTCGATCCTCGATCCTCGAAACTCGAAAGCTTCGAGTATCGAGGCTCGAGGCGAGTGCATCGAGTATCGAGTCGAGTGCATCGAGTTTCGAGGCAGGGAAACAAAGAACTTTTCGCGTGATTAGTTTTTCACACGTCTTATCCGAGGCCACAGTTCAGTTCCTTTTTACAGGAACCAACTCCGCGAGACGGCCAACTGTGTTTACGTTTTTGTTGGAGCGATGTGCGCACGTGTATGCTCGAGCTGAAAAGAGTTAGCTCTCCAAGCGTTTTCTCAGTTCCTTGCCGATTACAACCGAAAGTATTGTGCGTTTTTAATCAAGGAAATGCTGTTTTTGAAGTTTTGATTCGAAAGATTAAAGGACAATCAAGCATAATGATGTGCAGCGTACTACTTAGCGAGGCTAAAACCGATCGCGCGTTTCCATTTTCAGCTTGCATTTTTTTTGTGAAACAGCGGCCGAAAAAGTCGGAATCTTTTAGTTTCGCTTCCTCCACTGTTAAAACAGGGTTTAGTAAACAAGTAATCCAGTTATCTGTCAGAGAAGGACGTGGTTACAATCAACAGTTGATAGAAAATGAAGAAAACGTGACATTGCCTTTTGAGATGATCTCGATAATATTTATGCAATTTTGTAACGCTACGCCGCAAATGTAGACATTCGCGGCGGCTTTCGAAGTCTGCTCAAAAACAAGCGAACGGCCACGTTGAAGTTTCCCCGGTTCCTTGGGGAATTATTATATTCACGAATTACGGCATTATCTTGTTCGGTATATAGGAACACTTTTTCGGCCGTTTTCTAGTTCTGTGAAATTAATTATCCACTATTTACCGATCGAAACTCGGCCGTTATCCCAAATGACTTAACGGCCGAATTTCGTTCGGTATATAATAGGAAACCCAAATTCGGCCGTTATCCCAATTGACTTAACGGCCGAATTTCGTTCGGTTATAACAGGAAACCCAAATTCGGCCGTTATCCCAAATGAGTTAACGGCCGAATTTCGTTCGGTTATAATAGGAAACCCAAATTCGGCCGTTATCCCAAATGAGTTAACGGCCGAATTTCGTTCGGTCATAACAGGAAACCCAAATTCGGCCGTTATCCCAAATGAGTTAACGGCCGAATTTCGTTCGGAATATAATAGGAAACCCGAATTCGGCCGTTATCCGAAATGAGTTAACGGCCGAATTTCGTTCGGTTATAACAGGAAACCCAAATTCGGCCGTTATCCCAATTGACTTAACGGCCGAATTTCGTTCGGTTATAATAGGAAACCCAAATTCGGCCGTTATCCCAAATGAGTTAACGGCCGAATTTCGTTCGGTCATAACAGGAAACCCAAATTCGGCCGTTATCCCAAATGAGTTAACGGCCGAATTTCGTTCGGAATATGATAGGAAACCCGAATTCGGCCGTTATCCGAAATGAGTTAACGGCCGAATTTCGTTCGGTTATAACAGGAAACCCAAATTCGGCCGTTATCCCAAATGAGTTAACGGCCGAATTTCGTTCAAATATAATAGGAAACCCGAATTCGGCCGTTATCCCAAATGAGTTAACGGCCGAATTTCGTTCGGTTATAACAGGAAACCCAAATTCGGCCGTTATCCCAAATGAGTTAACGGCCGAATTTCGTGGAAAACGTGGAAAAGAATCTGAAGAAATAAGATACTATAACCTCGAAAAGGAAAATTTGCTCACACAACTTTTATTTTCTTATTTCAGTGTAATGAAATAGGTATGTCACAATTTATAACAAAAGGACACGTATGCCTTGCAAAAGTTGACACCCTAGTTCAAACGCCGAACTTTTCATGAGCCGAACCTATAATACTTTGAATTGAGTACATGGAAAGTTCGGCGTCTGAATTACTTGAGAACGGCTGTTTAAATTTGGAACGGCTTAGCCGGCAATTTCGCCTTTGGAACGGCTTTGATTCGGACGTCGAACTTTTCATGAGCCGAACCTAATGCATAACTTATCAAAACGTACTTCAATTAAAAAAAATAATAAAAATTGAATGAAAAGGTTATAATTCAGATTGGTTTTGCTTCAAGTAATTTAAGTTCGGCTTATTAAGTTCAGCGTATGAATCAAAAGTCGGGATTTTCGTGATTTGGGCCGAAGTGGATTTGAATTAAGTTCGGCTCATGAAAAGTTCGGCCTCTGAACCGGGCCTAAGGCCTAGTTCAGACGCCGAACATTTCATGAGCCGAACCTAATAGCTCGAATTAAGGACATGAAAAGTTCGGCCTCTGGATCAGCTGAGAACGGCTTGTGTCGTTTTTTTTGAAACGGCTTTGATTCAGACGTTGAACTTTTCATGAGTCAAACCTAATGCATAAATTATTGTAACGTCTTTCAAAAAAAAAAAAAAAAAGGTAACATTTCGATTGTTTTGCTTCAAGTAAATTCAGTTCGGCTAATTAAGTTCGGCGTTCGTTTGGGCGGAGTATTCCTCTAAGAGGATTGGTCAAATTAAGAGAAATAGGTAATATATGGAAGTTAGTCCACTAGCAACCTGGGGTGCTTTTGCGTGGATACCAACTCTCTCAGTGTTGTTGTTCCAACTATCTTTTTCTTTATTCTTTCTCTTTTTTTTTTTAAACCTTCAAATTTCATTCGGGATAACGGAGAAAATAGGTTTCTTTTCCACATTTTCCACGAAATTCGGCCGTTAACTCATTTGGGATAACGGCCAAATTTGGGTTTCCAATTATATTCCGATAGAAATTCGGCCGTTAACTCATTTGGGATAACGGCCGAATTTGGGTTTCTTATTATGTTCCGAACGAAATTCGGCCGTTAACTCATTTGGGATAACGGCCGAATTTGGGTTTCTTATTATGTTCCGAACGAAATTCGGCCGTTAACTCATTTGGGATAACGGCCGAATTTGGGTTCCTATTATAAACCGAACGAAATTCGGCCGTTAAGTCATTTGGGATAACGGCCGAATTTGGGTTTCCTATTATATACCGAACGAAATTCGGCCGTTAAGTCATTTGGGATAACGGCCGAATTCGTGTTTCCTATCATTTACCAAACGAAATTCGGCCGTTAAGTCATTTGGGATAACGGCCGAATTTGGGTTTCCTATTATATACCGAACGAAATTCGGCCGTTAAGTCAATTGGGATAACGGCCGAATTTGGGTTTCCTATTATATACCGAACGAAATTCGGCCGTTAAGTCATTTGGGATAACGGCCGAATTTGTGTTTCCTATTATATGGCGAACGAAATTCGGCCGTTAAGTCATTTGGGATAACGGCCGAATTTGAGTTTCCTATTATATACCGAACGAAATTCGGCCGTTAAGTCATTTGGGATAACGGCCGAATTTGGGTTTCCTATTCCATATACCGAACGAAATTCGGCCGTTAAGTCATCTGGGATAACGGCCGAATTTGGGTTTCCTATTATATACCGAACGAAATTCGGCCGTTAAGTCATTTGGGATAACGGCCGAATTTGGGTTTCCTATTATATACCGAACGAAATTCGGCCGTTAAGTCATCTGGGATAACGGCCGAATTTGGGTTTCCTATTATATACCGAACGAAATTCGGCCGTTAAGTCATTTGGGATAACGGCCGAATTTGGGTTTCCTATTATATACCGAACGAAATTCGGCCGTTAAGTCAATTGGGATAACGGCCGAATTTGGATCGGTAAATTATACCTAACGAAATTCGGCCGTTAACTCATTTGGGATAACGGCCGGGTTTGTCTCGGTATATAGTATTAATTAAACTGTATTATCATTCTTTGTACTGATCGAGACTCGGCCGTTAACTCATTTGGGATAACGGCCGAATCTGTATCGGTATATAACAACCGAACAAGTTAACGGCCGAAAAATGCTTGCTCTATACCGAACAAGGTTGAGGCTTATTTCGTTATTATCAAAACACTCGGTTCCTTGCCGAATCTACCGTGAATGTTGTGCGTTTTTACATAAGGAAATGCTTTTTCGAAGTTTTCGTTCGAAGGATTCAAATACAATCAAGTATAATCCTTGCGCAGCGAAGATATTTCAGAAGCGATCGTGTTACATTCCGCAAAAAGGCCGCAATCTTGTAGTTTTAAGCTTGCTTCGTCGAGTTTGAAGTTTGATTAAAAAGAATTGGTGTAGCATATGAAAAAATTTAAGCATGTTTTAATTTCACAACAACGACGAACGGATGTGTTTTAAATAATACGCGGAAGGAAGAAACGCGCCGAAACAGATTTATCGAACACTCGATCACTGCCGCCTTGAATTACTTCAACTTTCGACCAAACTAAAAAAAAGACCACATGCAAGAGCCATGGGAAAATCGCTTTTGTTCTCTCTTATTGTTTGAGGTTCGAGAAATGAATCGTTTCCTCGAAAGCTGCCATCGAGATCCTCGAAAAATTCTTCGAGCGTCTCGATACTCGAAACTCGAAACTCGAGCCTCGATACTCGATTCTCGATAGCTTCGAGGATCGAGGATCGAGTTTCGAGTCGAGACTGTCAACTTACATTTGCACGGTACTGTAGGTAACCAGTAGTGGGAAAACAGTGCATGAACAAATTAAGGAACATGATTAAGCTTACTTGTACCCTGACCTCAGCAGCTTCAGAACATGCTGCTTAATTAATCCTCTCTGGGACAAGGTTAGTTATTGAAGTCCAATGCGACCCTCACTGGTACACAAATTTTTAAGAGGCTATAATCACCCTAACAACACCCTTCACAAAGGACTTCACCCTAACAACATCAATAGGGTTAGCAGAATTGAATTTCCTGCAACAAGGATGCCTTCACTCAAACAGTACAACCTGCCATACGGGGATTGAGCCCGCAATCCGCGCGGCAGTCAAAACTGGCTATCCTACGTCACTAGCAAGTGACAGTTCATTGTCGACTAAATGACGAATTCATCGATTTTTTAAACTCGATAGGTCTCGAAAACTACGGATTTCTCCAAACTAAATGGGAAAAAAGCCGTATAGATTACTTTTCCCTACCATTCTGGAAAGTGTTTCATTCCTACCGAGCTTCAATTAATGAATAATGTCCCACATCCTTAAAAAAAAGCACAGCGAAAAAGCTTGTTTTGCAAGCGCGTTGCCGATAGGTCTCGCTCTCGAAAACTGCGGATTTCTCAAAACGAAATAAAAAGAAAGCCCAAAGATTACTTTTCCCCACCATTCTGGAAAGTCTTTCGCTCCCACCGAGCTTCAATTAATGAATAATGTCCCACATCACAGCACAGCGAAAAAGCTTGTTTGGCATGCAAGCGCACTGCCGACCGCCAGCTCAATTTTGGCGGCAAATTTAAGATGCAGCCGCGAAATGTGTCATGCAGATATGTGTATGTTAATTGGCAACATTGGTTGTTGATGTTTTGGCTTTTAAATCCGTTAAATTAGTTTAAGATGTTTTCTCCGGAAAGAAAAGTGGCTAAAGTGACCTGCCAAAGCTGCCAAAATTCATTTGCAACCACGGGAAATTTATCAAGACATTACTCCTTCCACCCTGATCACCGCCCCGAGCCTGTTGTCAACAGTAAGGAAGCAGTCAGTGTATTTTTAGCGCAAACTTTGAGTCCTTACCACAGAAGGGCCAGGATTCGGGAACTGTTTACCAGCCAGTTGACCGACCACGAACTAGTTGAATTTGCCCTACCCCGAATAGCCAAGGTTATATCTACCTCCTGTTTCGTGTACGAAAAATGCAAAAAAAAATCAGGTGAGATCGGCAGGGAGGCTGCGAAGGATGAATTTAATGAATTAAGGGAAAGTTTACACTGGACATTCCCATCCCTTTTTTGTGACATCGCCATTTCTGGACATCCTTCTGCCCTAAGGCTCCTTAACTCGGACTCAAAAAAAGCAACACCCCGAAGGCAAGACATGTGTACACCTGACCGGCGATTTCTTCAATTTGTGGACGACAGAAGTGACCGGAAGTCACTGCTAGAAGAGTTTATTATTTCAAATGAAAAGCTTGTATGTGAGGTAATGCTGGACTGTTGTGACGGTAGAGTTGTGAAGAACGTATTTATGCCACTCTTTGTAAAGAAGCATCTCGAAGCCTTTCTCGAGTTTGGCGTGGGCATTGTTTCATCCTTCAGCATTGGCCAAAACCAGCTAAATTCAATTTTGAGGGGTCATTGGGGAAAAAAACTGGCGCAGAAAACTGGTCTCAATCCTATTCTTCCCAGGTATGATAAACAAATAAAATAATTATAACAAATAAAAATACTAAAAAATAATAACGCTGGCATTTTGCTTTTTCAACAACTGTTATTAACATTACATGTACAAGTTAGAAATACTCTTTCGCTTCTTATGAAGAAGCAAGTGGTGATATTTACCAAAACAAGCAAAACACTAAAAACAATGTGACATGAAACACCAATATAAGCACTGCAAACAGAACTTCCTTTAAAACCGAAAATTAATCATGAAATGGTCACTTAACTCATCCTTTGCCAGAAATAAAGGAAATCGCTGCTTATAACTTACAGTACTGCAAGTTCTGAAATCATAAAATCTTATTGGAGACTGAATTATGTTCCTTTTAAGAAGAAAAAAGAGAGAAAAGTCTACCAAGTAAAATTGAATTTATGACAGGTAAACGTTTAAGTAAAATAAATTTCTTGCTTTGTATTTGTCATTAGGGATGTCATTGTACAGGAACTGCGGAAGACTAAGACCAAGCTCAAAGAAGAGGTCGGCCTGAAATTTGTTCAGAATGAGCAGTTCATAGCTGCATACACTGATGTGGAGAAGCACATCAGATTTTTACTTCAACAACCTGGAATCCAAGATGCAATAGCATTTCCAAAACACACCATGGTTGTCTACGACTATCTCGACGAATTTCGCTACCTGAGCTGGTCATCCTTTTGTAGTGGTGAAACAAGTATTCAGTTGAAAATTGTTGAACCTAACAACTTGTTAAGTTTAGTGCTCAAAATAGGTAAGTCAGAAAAAAGCAGAATCTAAATATCCCAATTACAGCTATCAGATGTAAAATGTGTTCAGCCTGTATTTTTATCACTCAACTTTTATGTGCAACTTGAAATTACCAGTTTGAAAATCTGACGTGATATCTCTGTCAATCATACATATACATACATGTAGTGCAACTAGATTTCTCCTCAACGTTATCATTTATTCAGTGCCTGTGCAAATTTGACCTTTATCAAGGCTAATTTAGTATTAAGTAGTCCAAAAAAGGACGAAATTAGCACAGGCACCATTTCCTCAAATTTTGTCAAATTCTAAAAGCTAAAAGCTAAGTGTCATAAAAATAAAAATAATAATAATAATAATAATAATTATTATTATTATTCTTCTTCTTCTTCTTATTTTTATGACAGACTACATTTACATGTACATTCACAAAAAATCATTACATGAATGTTAAAATGAAATATATTATTTATCATATCCCATCATTGCTTCTAAGACTGTCGGAAGTGACAATGTTTGTCCATTTCTTAGGATTGTGGATAGGTGGGGATGACTATGACACCACCAAGATTTGTGGTCAGAAGGTTTACCAGCAGCTCATGTCGTTGAAAGAAATTGTGCATCCCATCACTGGTCAAAAGTTGACAGTACTTCGAAGATCCACTGCTGATGGTAAAGCTAGGAGGACTAGCACTGGAAATTCTACCGCCTGCTCTGCATATCCAATACCAGAGGCACCAGAGCACATTGACCAGCTTGGTGACATGAAATTTCTTTTTGTTGAGCCAACATGGAACCTTGAAGAAACAGAGAAAGCTAGGTAAGATGTTTATTTCTGATAAATTACACAGTGTATACATTGACTGTAAACTTTACATGCAACACAATATTCAGTTGAATAATTTTTTATTCACAATGTCCTTTGAATTCTTGCATTTAAATAGGAATTTCTACTTTCCCCAGCACCTTATTTTTAAAATTCAATTTCTCAAAAAACAAAATAAATAAATAAATAAATTAATTAATTAATTAATCAATTAAGGAAAATACTTATGTCTTTTGTCATCAGTTCACAATATCAACAATGGCTTGGAAGAAGAAAAGACAACTCAACTAACAGGCGTTTATATGCAAAAGAACACTTTGGAAATATGGGAAGAGACAACATCACCGGTATGGAAACAAATTTTAAATCAAAACTATTGACTTGGTGTGTGCATATTAATTAAAAGTGAAGTGAAGTGGCTTTTTGAAGGTTTATGACAAGAAGAGAAACAAAAATGATGCATGATGTGCTCCATCAAAAATAATGATTTTCTAGTTGTTAATATTATATCCTGTTTAATAATTATCTTTGTAACCACCGAGATAACTTTTAAAGGAGCAGTGGCGTCACCTAAGTTTAGTATTCACCCCACAAGTATGGATGCAATATATCATTGAAATATTGGCTCAGTTTTGTTTACAATTACCCTGCTAATGTACAGAAACTAGTATTACACCCTTTAAAATTGTTAAGTTGCAGATGGCTGGGATGGAAATGGGTTGCAACTTGAGAAATCATTTAATGTTTTCCTCCCAGTGCTATAACAGAAATTTTATGTTAGACAAGAAGTCTTTAATCAAATATCTGAGCAGTTGTGAAAAACATAGAGCAAAATATCCATAACAATGCCCCTTCAATATATAATTTCTGTCTTACCGTAAAAACATGCATGTCATCCCATTGCCTTTTGTGATTTTCTGGCTATCATGTGAAATCTCTAGTTTCTTCTGTAAATGCAAGTTTAAAAGACCAGTCAATATCAATAACAGGTAATCACTTGTGGTAAAATAATCTAACAGCTATATACAAAACTTTACTTTCACATGATCATATTAGCCATGATAATTGTGGGTGAAAATTGATTTAAAAAAATGAACGCACTGATAGCTACATGCAAATGTACTTTTAATTTTGTTTTTAGATACATGTATTTTTTGTGATTCCAGGAACTCCCATCTGCCACTACTACCCACCAACCATGCATTATGGTCTACGATCTGGAGAAACAATATGCAAAAGAGTTGCACAAGTAGCTCAAGCATTGGGCCTCAACAAAAAACCTTGGCTAACTTCTCTTAAAAGAGTTGCCAAGAAAGTCGATGCCAATGATGAAACAACCATACGATTAAGTGAAAATGGTGTACTTACACTGTTCAAACATTTTGACTCAATTATCAAAGAATCTAAAATAAGTGGCTTAAGGCTTCACATTCTTAGTGACTTTGGCAGTAGCTTGCACAAGTTGTACCAGTGGTTGTTGAAAACCCCTGTTGACCTCACGGGAGCTGAATTTGACTTGCATGCAAGAGCCCTTCTGGGAATTCCGTTTGTTCAAATATTTGGAACTGACCTTATCACCCCCACAATCAAACAAATTTCTGTATACACTGGCTATTTTATCGACAAAGCTAGGGAGGATGGGATGTCAAGTGGACAATCACTGTCTCTGAGAAATTTTAGCGACTCCCTTATGGAAACAGCACACAAAACCACAAAAATTGGACCCATTTGCTATGGTGGTGGAAAGAAGGGCCCTTTGTCAGAGAAAGAATATCAACAGTCGTTACTGGCCCAGCAAATGGCAAATTGCGCACTACACATTTTCAACCAAGAAGCAGTTCAAGCCACTTCCTCCAGCGAGAAAGTCAAAAAACAACTAAAATTCAAAGAACAGATGAAAGAAACCTCCACGGTAAAGTCCAATTAAAGAACTTTTAAACAATGTACCTTAAAATTCAAATTAATAACGTTGAACATCCCTGTATTTGACTCCATCTATTTTTTCATCTGCAGTTCAAAGGATATTAATTTAATTTGTTCCAATTCCATGTAGTGCATGTATTTTACCTTTACAGGTATATTTCAAATTCACAAAAAATTAATGACCAGCCCCCAGTTAACTTCATAGCTCAGTACAGTGTATCACAGGGTCATGAGTTTCTTTTTTTTTTACACAATTGCTTAAGTTGTGTTTGTAACTGTGTTGATCACTCTTTTATCAATCCATCAGGATAATTCGTGGAAATAAATGACTTGTTTTAAAGCTGGGTTTAAAATTTAAAACCTTATCAAATTATTTTTACTATTAACATTTTTTCAAAGTTGAGGCAAATTCTGACCTAATAGTTCTTGTCGTCATGTGACGTGACCACTTTTTAATAAAGCATTAATTGTTCCTTCAAGGCAATACCATTCTTCAACCCAAACAAAATTATCAGCAATCAGTTGGAGGAAGACAACCAGGTATGTTACGTGTACCAGTAATATAAATAATGTAGCGGTATGTAAGCTAATGTACAGCACAAGTTTATTTTAATGTTTTTGAGCAACATGCATTTGTGTTGCAGCACTACTGTGCATAGCTGAACTTTGATTTGTGTGTGTGACAAGTACCTTACAGTGTTAATTTATTTATAGGATTACAGTAATGCACAGACCCAATGTGAAGACCAGGAAAACGGCACTGACAGTGACAACTTGGTAAAATTAATTACAAATAACTAGCCAAATAAGAGCCATTTATCGTTGATAGCAAAATGGCCTTACGTTTAGTTTATTTGCAAAATTATCTATGATAATTTTGTATTATTTTAAAGAAATAACATTTTTTTCAACAAGATGTCTCCATCTTGCTGTTAAGTTAAATGCCTTTCAATAAGTATTTATAATAACCACTCTAATTAGAAACATGCAAACAAGTTTAGGGACAGACAATAAAATTATTTTAATTTTATTCATGTTTAGACTAAAAGCGAAAACTGGTACCTTTGCATGCATATAATTATATACATATATATATTTAATTAAATTATGTACATGAATGTGAAATGAAGTAAAGTACGATTTCATACCTTTGTTTATCCAGGACCTGGAAGTAAGATCCGAAAGCATAGAGGACATTGGTTTATGCGCGAGAACTCCAGCGGCTGGAATAATGGTGCCCGAAGGAGACGAGAACGAAATCTGTGTCCTGAAAAACCAGCTCCTGGAAAGCGCACGGCGGAAACTGCACCAAGCACCCGTAAAACAAATCGATTTTGAAACGGCGAATGAGTACCAAGAAAAAAGACCATCTTTAAAATCTCTCAAAGCCCATCTCCAGTACGTCAAATGTGGTTCAGTGGAATGGCAGAGACAGGACATGCGTGTGTCGAAAGAGATTTTCCACGCCACATGGCTGTTTAGCGAAAAATCGCAGATGTTAGTCGTTGAGCGAAGACAACACCACACCGCTGATAGGTACAGGCTTCTCGTTCCGTTCCAAGCTATCGCTGGGCTTCGTTTCAACAGTTCCACAGACACTATCGCCGCACACGTAAAGCGTCTTCCCGAGCTGCAAGCGCAAGTGCTACCCCGGGATGGTGAGCAGGGCACGTGGACAACCCATGAAGACTATACATCGCTCTCTAGCAGAGCATCTGGACGGGAAATGTTATCACTAACACTGCAGTTTATAGCAGAGAAAACCAGTCTGTCTGAAATGCAGCAGCAATTTGAAAGGCAGCCAAGCCTAGCGAAGACCCTGAATGTTGGAATAAATGCAGAATTTAAGTACGAGAACGTAAACACCAGTCGTGAATTGCAAGATCTCCACAGGAATATGCCAATAATAATGGACCCAACGCTTGTCAGAGCTGCACAAAAGGCAGACATCGAAGTTTTAAATGAAGCCAAAGAGAAAGGAAATGACGTTCGCTTCCTCGTAAAAATGTACTGTGGGCTGGAGGACAGCTTCAACGAACAATTACGAATTCGAGTCCAATCGGCCAAAGCGTCTTCATTCAGGGCTTCAGTGTAAATCTCACCCAATAATGGTCATTCTTTCTGTCAATTCAACCGCGATAAATGGTATTTTTGCCAATATAGTGTGGGCAAAATTGATAGTTGCTGTTCGTCGTTATGAACACGGTGGCGGTAAATTCACAAAGACGAGATACATAATGGAGCTTCGCGAATCATTTTCTTGAGCCGTCAAAGAGCACCTCATGTAATGAAACTAATGTTTCTTTACTCAGTACAACCAATCACAGAGCGCCAATTTCATTGACGTATCAATGACGTAGGATAACTTAGTTTTGACCCGTTGTCGAATTCTGATTGGTTAATTTAAATTTCAGACGCGCGAACCGTATGGCAGGAAAAGCTAGTACCACAGCAGACCCCTGAAGAAACAGTGTGTAGTCTAAACAACGAAGATCCAATTAACATACACCGTATTCACAAATGGCGGATGCGCGGGAGAAAACTGGCACTAGGCATCAAAACGAGGCGTTTTAGGATAAACAAAAAATAATTTGCCTGCGAGTAGAAGCTCACAGAGAGACTATTTAGCTGATAAGCTCCTAAACAGCAAGTTTTTCAGATCGCTGGTTTTATTCCGAACGAGAGTGGTCTAGTGTTTCTTGGTTCGTTTCTTTTAGCAATCCTAAATGCAAAATAGACAATCACGGAAACAAATCGGTTAGAGTTTTTGTTTCCGAAGGATTCAACTTTCGAGCGCAGATGGATAGAGGGACGATAGAGATACTGTACTACAGAAGTTTGTTTGGTATGTCTTTCGGAATCCGAAGGTAAGATAGGTCTTGAAGGAAACAAAATGAACATACAAAAGGATGCATTTCTAACGAGAGTTGCGTGATCAACTTCGTATCGGACGTTCCGAGCGCAAGAGAGACTACAACCATTTGTCTAAACCGCTATAATACCGAGAAAAAAAAAGACGAAGACAACAACAAAAAGACGTGAAGGATGTGAAGAGAAACGGCTGGACGAATAATTTAAAAAGAAGCAACAGATGAACCAAAACTTGTCTGTTTCGATTCATTTATATTGTAGCCGTACTGTAAACAACAAGCAGAGAATGCAGTCCCCTCAAAATTCATAATTTGTTAAATCAATCAAGTTACCAAAATCCAACCGTTTAATAAAGGAACAAGCTCAGAAGGAATATTTCTTGCCTGAATGAGAAAATTGTATTCCGTGAAACAGGGACTAGAGAACACAGCATTGTGGCTTTTTAATCAGCATTTCGGTTGAAATCAATAAAGATTTGCATACTTAATTAGGTAATTTGTCAGAATTAGATTATCGTATTTCGCTTTACACTGGGTTCCTAAACTTGCCATTCCTCAACGCATTTGAGAGTGACATTCCTGAATTTCCTTGCAGGATTGTTTTCTTAAAATTGATACCTTACTTCCAGTAGTTCCTCTTGACTTTGGTAACTGCCACATTTTCAATGACTTGCATGAATCTTGGCCAATCTTGCGATGCATGATATATTTTTTAGTTCGGGGAAAAAGCGCCTAAAATGTACCGAAATATTTAAGTCTTGGCTCACATATTACTTCCTTAGTTAAACTTTTTCTTTCAGTACCTTCCCTCCACCTCCTTTTTTTTTTTTCGTTTTTTAGGCATTATAGCTGTTCACAATAGTAGGAGTCAGTTTTTGTAGCTTTTGTGATCGGAACTTCCGAGTAGTAATCACCACTCAACTCTCTTTGGAACTGCGTCCGTTTGTAGATTCATTTTCTTTCCTTTGAAACCTGTTTTAATTCCCTTTCCAAAAAATACATTGAATAAACCTTTGTGGCTCCTGCTAGAGTGAAGATCTTTCAAACAACTTTTCATATTTTCTGTAGACATTACACTCGAAGGTTTGAAACAAACAATCTAACTCAGTTTTTTCCTGTGAGTGTCTAGTTTGCATTTGAGATTGCTACAAGAAGCCAACCAATAAATAATAAACACTAGAACTTGAACTCGTTCGGACTAAGTGATCAGAAGAACTCAATTTTTAGACACTCAGCACTTATCGACCCTCTAGAAGCTTACATGACTGGAAATTTTTTTTGTTTATCCTAAAACGCCTCGTTTTGATGCGTAGTGCCAGTCTTTTCCGCGCGTGTCCGCCATTTGTGAATACGGTGTATGATAAAATAAACGACAACAATCATGTATTGTGGTACATGGTTTGTTGCCCAAGAGAGGTGGCCTTAATTAGCAGGCGGGTTTTTCAGTTGATTGACTGGTGAAGACAATAGCCAATCACACTTTAACTCTACAACGTCACACCACATGAAAAAGTTAAAACGCTTGGTTTTCCGTTAAATCTTGATTTACAAACAGCAGAGTTTACTAAATCAACTTTAAACCTATCTGTAGACCACAGTTGGTTTTCTCGGATGGGAAATAATTATTGTTTCACACATGAAGAATGCCTTGCTTGTCTATTTTTTGTCGCCCAATCTGTGGGTGGTTACGTTATGCAGTCGCATGGAGATCTTAGCTCAGTTGTGATTTAGCATGCTATACCGTGCTTTACCTCTACAATATTGACTGAACAGTTTCCTTATTCAAACAGTTGAAGAGAAGTGAGAACAGATGGGTGAGACCAAGTGAAGTTGTCAAATCTGGAAGTGAGGAGGAGCTTAAGACTGAGGTATGTTTTGCAAAGCCGTGGAAATTCCCCTCTGGAAAGAAATTGATGCGAACTATTCTATGGTGAAAAGAAGTTTATTTGGAAAGACTCCTGTGTTAATTTAATTACTGTACATTTGGGTCAGCTTTTCTGTTCTTGACAAAATTTTGTTTAATTTTACTTTTTTGCAAAGCGTTTTAAAAACATGCAGGAAATTGTTGGAAATACATGTACCACCAAATTTCAAATTTTTCTGATCTGCGGAACAATTCTATCAGTGCTGTACAAAGAGATATTTCCAATTACACTCTGTTTTTTTTTTTTTTATAAGAACCTTTTTTATAAGAACGTCGAGGCTGAGATAAATTAGAATTTTAAGAACGTATTTAAAAGAAGATTCCCCAGGCTGGGAGTCGATTAAGAATGTTTTTATTTTGCTAATCTGTATATAAAACCAAGATAACAAATGTAAATTAACCAAAATACTTAAAGGGGAAGTACTGTATCATGGGGTTTTTTACCTCTTTTGTTAAAAATGGTGAAATAAGACCTTTACTTTGCTACAAAATAATTCTAGAACAACGAGAGGAGAGAAACTCAACTCAATTCCTGACAGGAACAACACGTACTCTGTTCTAGCGCATTTTGGAAATAAAAATACGAAAACTTGAAAAACATTAGCCTAATATTTTTCAAGTTTCAATCCATAACGGCCTACTCTGTCTCTGGCCAGAGGCACTAATCGACAGTTTTATCGCACTGGGGTGATAATTTATAACAAAGCTAGACAATAATTTTTTGTTTCTGTTCTCAGACAAACATTTCTGGATTTTGAAATGACATCAAATTTTCGTGATACTTCCCCTTTAAGGGCATGTTTTGTATAACATTAACAATGGTGACACACATCTCGGTTTGTCATAATCACTTTGGTAGGTTTCCTGGTCACGTCCGCATTTATTTACATTGCATACATGTATTGTATACCATGTAATTTAAGAACATCTTAAGAACATTTTCAGCCTCAAATCGCAAAAATATGTAAGAACGTTCAGCCTCAGCTCCAAAATTAGACGTTCTTATAAAAAAAAATCACAGAGTGTATGTGAGAAATAAAGAGTTATTATATGATTATAATAATTGTAAAAGTAATATATAATTACCAAATGTTCGTAGAGACAGAAGGCATGAGATAATTTTTATGAAAGTTACGACATTTTTTAAAGTATACATGTTTCCGATGAAACTTCCTCCATCTTCAGTACAGAAAAATAAAAATTAATGTGTGAAATAAATGCAAAATATCGTGAGCCCCCTGATGTTCGTATGGAAACCGAGCCAGGTATTGTTGATTTTAAAATCCCTGTCCGCAAAAGTGCCTATCGGCTAAACGGTACCAAGCTATAAATTTTAGGTAAAAACGTGTTGTCATCACGCATTGTGGAAAAAGTCGTCAAACATTATCTCAATAAGTCCGTTGGTTCTACCAACGCTTCCACCACTATCAGCCGCAGGGAAACATCGAGCCACTACTATATAAATTACCTTCCGTTGGCCCTTCTACCATCACGGTTGAACGTAAAATCAGGCCCTTACTAAACGGTTTTGTAACGATGTTGACGTTAAGTGTGTGTCCCCCCCCCCCCCCCCCCCGCCATCAGGTTAAGGAATTTGCTAAGTGTGAAAGATAGAATACCCAAATCGCTCCGATCTCGGGTAGTCTATAAGTTGAAAGAGGAGTAAAAGACTTCTGTGGATTATATTTAGAGTAAAAATATATTAGTTCCGCCTTATCTTTGTTTAGTTTCAACTTGTTTGCCGTCATCTATAAATCTATATCCATTAAGCATTTTTAGATATCACTCGTGGTTCGGTGTAATCCTAAGTGATCGTTGCAGGAAAAAGAAATACAACACTACATGTATCGTCGGTGTAAAGATGGAAAGCCATATTGAGGCGTCGCAGAATGTCAGCGACAGGTGATGTGTAAAGGAGGATGAGGACTGGGCCCAACCAGAGCCTTGGGGTACGTTAGGGGCACGCCACAATTCAACTTGTAAGATTGAGATTTTTCCTGGTCAATTGATACATACTGGGAGCGTTGAGAGAGGAAGGATTTAAACCACTGCAAAGCTTTACCACGAATTGCAAACTTAGTATCAAAGGTAGCAGTTACATCGAGTAACGGCTGAACCACACAACAACGGTTGTTGACGGCACATAATAAATCATTGTGTACACCAACGAGAGCTGTCTCGCAACTGTGAAAGACCGCGTTTGTAGGTGGTTTGCAGCGTTTCATCGAGGTGATTAAGCTCACGATAGTTAAGACAGGAAGCAACAACCTCAATGATCTCGGACGCGACTTTGAAATTGGAGATTACTCAAAAATTCAGTAATAATTCCTGGTTGAGTGAAGGCTTCTTGAGGAGCGTTGCCAGGACTGCAGATTTCAGGGAGCGCGGAAAGTGACGGGACTCCAGAGAAAGATTAACAGTGTTGTATAAAACAGGTAGAAGGATGTCGAACTGACTGGCGCAAAGAGATAAAGGACGAGGATCCAAGCTGCATGATTTAGAACCAACATGACGAGCTATTTGAAAGAGTTCTTGAATTGTAGTGGGCGAAAGATTATCAGCTTGCAGCTTAGCGTAGGGGTATCAAGTCGAAGTGCAACGGAATAGTCAGAGACATCACATCAGGAATCTTACATCGAAGATGGTCGATTTTCTCTTTGAAAAAGGTAGCAAATCTATTGACAAGTTGAACTACAGTGGAACAATAGGGCAGGCGTTTCTCTGGTTTTCTGTGAAGTAGACGATCTATTGTCTTGAAGAGGGCGTGGCTATCAGTACCAGCATCATGAATCAAGGTAGAGAGGAAAGTTGTCTACGTTGTAGACAAGATCCTTTACTGCGATTCTTTACTGCGGAATATTGTTCAACAAAGGCATGGTGGTCAACCGGAAGCTGTGAACGGCGCCAGCGTCTTTCTAGTTGGCGGCGACGAGTTTTTTTGACGTAAAAACCGTCGGTATACCACAGCGCGGGGGTGCGTTGGACGCTTGTCTTGGTTACCAAAGGAGCGTGCTCATAATCCAAGATGAAAGAGAGCATACAGTCGTAATTGATCACAAAGTGCGGTAACGTCACAGGCATGCTGATCATGAAGGAAGAGATGTGAGACGACGATATCATGACGAAGATCATCAGAGTTTATCGCACAAAGTTTACGATAAGCAACAATTGTTTTCGAGTTAGGCAGCCGTTGAATGTTAAGATTACAATGCACAGTAAAGTGATCGGGAATGACAGTATCGTGGAAGGAAAGATCACACGAATTTCTCATCCAATCGAGTAATGATTAAGTCCATATTGTGATCACTTCTGTGGGCTGGAGAGCGAGTGTTGTGTAGGTTGAAGTTAAAACAGAAAAGGAGATCAGTGAACTTGAGCGTAGCAGGCTCAGAAGAATTGTCGACATACAGGTTAAAGTCACCGCATTTTTATTTGATAATTGACCAGAAGAAGCGATGAGGCGTTTCAGAAAGGAGGTAAATTATTCCAAAACTAGATAGAAAGTGAGCAGTTTTTTGTCGATGGCGTGGACGATATATTTTTATAAGACGAGGAGTAGGCTAGGTTGAGAATAGCAGTAACACCATGTGCTCAAAGAACTTTAAAAGTAAGGCTGTTTAGGAGTTCAACTTTAAGATTACTTCTGTGGAGAACGGCCAGATCACCACCAGAACCGGAGAAATAACGGGAATCAAGAAAACTGCATCCCTTAGTTTTGCCCTTGGTTTCCTGTGCGCCACCATTTTGGATTTTGTGGTGACCCAAATGTTCGCAGGAAGCGTTTTTTTTCTCCTGACAAGTGGACACCATATGAAGTTACGCAACAAAGAAATGGATGCACACGAAATTTAGAAGAGAAAAATTTTAATAGATGATACTCACCTACACTGTACAATTTTTCAGGTCATATTGAATATTTTCTCCAATTGTTAGAAAGCAACTTGAGAATAAAGTTTCGCCCTATTTACTTCCACTTGTTTTGAAAGTTGAGGCTTTCTGTACGGGAGCAATAATACATGAATTATGAATTCATGTCGCGTTTCACCTTCTTTTCCTTTACAGCTGTCTTCTCAAGTATCCCCTCACAAGTTTGCAGTGTACAGTCCATTAAATATATTATTATTATTATTATTATTATTATTATTATTATTGTTATTATTATTATTATTTTATTTTTTTATTATTATTATTATTTTTTATTATTTTACCTGGCGATAAATGCATTGAGATAGAGTATATAATTATTTTGTGAGACAATTTTTTGTACCTTTTTTTCTTCTTTTCAGGAATTGTATCGTAAAGTCCGAAGTATTCTGAACAAGCTGACGCCGCAGAAGTTTCGGACACTCACACAACAAATTATTGACCTAGACATCGACACTGCAGAGAGACTGGAAGGTGTTATTGACCTTATTTTTGAAAAGGTTTGTTGTCCAATCAACCCCATTTAAGCACAGTTTCAAAATATGTGACAGAACATGGAAGCGATCTCCTTGTAACTCCCTTATAGAGAATAAGGAAATGCTGGAATTCTGCTTTATCATGTTTATGCTGACTTGTTTTGTTGGAGGTATTATTATCTATAAGTCCTTAACAAAAACTGAGGTGTAAAATCTACCTTAGCTTGTTAAACAGTCATCACAATGGCAGCATCAAACCCTGGCAGGGTAGGGAGTGAGGGGCAAAACGAAACAGTGGATCAAAATTAACTTCTTGTGCAGGCGTACAGAAAAGACTAAGGATAGAAAAAAAAAGAAGAGAGGCACTGACTGAGGAGGACTGTCATTCCCAGGCCCCCTAATTTTCTTATTGCCTGAGGAGGAGTTTAGATCAAAATCGTCCAGTCACAACTCGCATAGACCTGTTGAGCCCTTTGAGATAAACTTCTTCTTTCTTCTATGCCTGCCCAGTTTTTCATGTCGGTCTACCTGTATATCTTTCTCAGGAGCTAGAGGCGATGCAAAAGAGGGCAATGCGTATAATTTTCTCATGCTTTATGTATGATGAAGCGCTTGTTAAGACAAATCTTGAAACTCTGTCAGACCGAAGGCAAGCCCTAACGGACAAATCGTTCAAAAAAATATTAGATAACAAAGACAACAAGCTCAGGAATCTATCTATCTATCTATCTATCTATCTATCTATCTATCTATCTATCTATCTATCTATCTATCTATCTATCTATCTATCTATCTATCTATCTATCTATCTATCTATCTATCTATCTATCTATCTATCTATCTATCTATCTATCTATCTATCTATCTATCTATCTATCTATCTATCTATCGTAGAGAAGTCAACAAACAATGCCAACCACAAAGTCCTAAGATGAAGGATCACGTTATCGCTATTTCGTCATAGTTAACCGTTTATTGTAAGTGCATTATTTGAATTCATATTGACCTAACCGTTACCGTTGTTGTCAAACTAGTGTACGCTCCTGAGGAAGGCCGCGACGGCCGAAACGTAGAGCAAATACAGCTAAAGACCTATATGAAGTTGGTTTCTTGACCTTTACAATTAGTTTCTATCTATCTATCTATCTATCTATCTATCTATCTATCTATCCATCCATCCATCCATCCATCCATCCATCCATCCATCCATCCATCCATCCATCCATCCATCCATCCACCCACCCACCCACCCACCCACCCATCTACCTACCTACCTACCTACCTACCTACCTACCTACCTACCTACCTACCTACCTTAATGGAAGGGTAAATTGATCAATTTTTGTTTCTGTTTAGTGACATTTTTGGGTTGTAATTTTCTGCAGGCTATTGACGAAAGTGCATTCAGTGTGGCCTATGCTAACATGTGCCGATGCCTCATGCCTGTAAGTAAAGTTTGTATTTGTCCCCTTTGGGTTTTGTAAGTGACCTGTTGTAGCTGATTTTATTATTATTATTATTATTATTATTATTATTATTATTATTATTATTATTATTATTATTATTATTATTATTCTTTGTGATCTGCATAGCCTCACCCTAGAGGCTAACCCCATGTTTTGGCGATTACCTACTTGCATGATATATTTACAAGGTTGTCTACTCAAACTAAATTAGCCATCTACTTTGGCCATTTAGTTCGGTTAGCTCTAGTTCCTGTTTCAGAAGTTATCAAAACTCTATATGAAGCCATGCAAACCTAAAGTGCATGTTCGTCTGTACTGCATTGTAACAAAAGTTAATGAGATGGTAATTCTTTTCCATTTGTTTCTTCTGTGCAGAAAAAAGTTGTTGTTGAAAAAGACGGTGCGAAAAAAGATATAACTTTTCGTAAGATTCTGCTGTATAAATGTCAGAAGGAGTTTGAGAAAGAAAAATCTATTGCGAAGAAAATCCAAGAGAAACTGGAGGACCTTACAAAACAAGGATTGAGTGTAAGTACATATTATTCTGCGTTTAACTTTGAAGGCTTTTCAGAGTATGAGTTAAATAATTCATTGCGATGCAGCTGTCTCGCGATACAAACATTTCGATTTGATTTTCGATCTGTTTCCACCATTTTCGATTCGATATGGCTCATTTACAATAAAAATGACTTGATTGGGCATAACAGTTTTTCAGCATCCAATCAACCATCTCGTTTCAAGAGATCTTGAAACATGTGTTTACAAAAATACTTGAACTAGTGAGTCAAGTTTTTGATCACCTGTTCGGAAACATTTTGGTTGCAGAGATGAATAAATGAATCACTTTTATTTTACTACGGTAGTTCCATAAGTTATAACTCCTTTACATGTCGTCCGTATAATATATACATTTAGCCAGCCTAAAAGCGGAGCTCCACAAATTCGAGATAGATAGACTTTTCCCTTTAATACGGTTTTCAAAGTTTGCTTTTCGTATGAACGTAATAACTTTACACATTCTTCATCCTTTCTGGAGTTGTTTATATTTTTAGTGCATATGCTTACCAACAATAACAATTGCATTGTTTGTAACTAAGAGGGCAAAATTACTGAACGCTGATTAGTTGTAACAGAAGGCATTTGTACTAAATTTCACCAAGGGCAAAATTACTCACTCTTGACTGGTGGAGTGGCAAATATACTCGCTCTTGATTGGCTAGACACGCCATTTCTACATTTCACTGGTTTCTACATTTTGTGTCCAACAACAGGGAATTAATCCTTTCAGGTTCTTTGGAGTTCAACTTTTTAAGCCGGATTGTTTGTCCTTAAAGTACACGGAAATCATGTGCTGCAGCTATAAGGGAAATTCGTAAAGGAACTTTCGTGTCTTATAAGAAACAGCAAAACATTATTTGTGTCAAAAGCTTAAAACTTGGATCAGATTTTTTTGGTGGAAAAACTGATATCAGTCATGGTGACTTAGTGCTTTCATCTTGCTACTTCTTCTTTCAACAAACGATAACCGAGCATAATAGTGTCCTTTTGATGGGAGGAAGGAGCAGGTCAAATTCAGTGGAAGAAATTACCCTCCTCTTGTTTGGATCTTTATTCGATCTGTGTGTGTGTGATTTTTAAGTAGGAGAAAGTTTCACAGCGCAGGTGAATCAATTAATTGATGCCTAACATTTGGTTTAATCATTGTTAGTTTGCTCCTGAATTACACTTGTGATTTCTCTTGATTACATGTGTATATCAATGAATTTTTCTCGTCAGTTTTGTTTGTTTTGGACGTTACGAAACAATCATAAATATTATTATTATTATTTTTGTTTGCTTTGCTTACGGGTGAGTCTTTTTACTCTGGGGCTGACTGTTTTACGACTGAAGTGCCTCCACATCTTTAAAAGTTTTGCCTTCCACATTATAAACCGTAATCGCAATGACACCTCCTAGCATTGTAATTAAGGATTAATTTTCACTTGTATTTCCAAAGTTTTCGCAAATTGCCCTAGTCGCGCAATTTGGGAAAACTTTGAAAATGTGCATTGAAATTAATCCATAATTCTACTCTACCTCTTCTCTGTATTTAAGGGTGAATTTCCCTCAGAAGTGTTTTTGATGCGCCATCTACTGATGAGTAATCTGTTTGCAAACAAAGTTCATGAAATTGTGTTATTTTTTCCGAGCCCCGATAAGGGGGGGGGGGGGGGGGGGGAGGGGATACGAGCAATGAGCAAAATGTCCACGAGTATTATATGTAAAACCATCGAATAAGAGATTTATTTTTCCACTACAAAAAGATTTTGTCATTTTGGCTTCTCTGTTTTGGTAAGAGTTTTGAAATACACACGGCATTATCTGTCCATCGGTATATGGCGCGTACGAATGATGTAAACAACACAGAAAGCCAGTTAAATGTCTTTAATTTGATTGGATGAAATGAAAAGATAAATGACAAGTGATTGGCATGCTAAAAACTTGTTTTTGAGCTTGCATCGTTTCAAAAACTATTCTTCCATTGAAAGCCACGTTTTACAATTGTAATTCCAAAATATTCAAGAAAGTCTCAAAATCAGGGAAATGTCGTCAACTTATAGTGACAAATCCAGTTCCGATAAATCAGAATAACAAAAGTTCTTTATAGTTCATCATCACTGTCTACAAGGGGCAAGATTCTCTTGAATTTCTTCTGTGGAACTGTGGCATGGACGGCAGCGGAGCCAACATCGGCAGTGGTAAAGGTAAACTGGCAGTTATCAAAGACAGCTCCAGTGAACAAATGTTTGCGTTCACTTTCATCTCGCTGTGGATCAGCTCTTGGCATCAGTATTTGGCTTTCAGCGACAGATTTATTATGCGCATCACATACCTCGATGAAGCTGCTAAGTTTCAAGGACATGTCCTTCTGCTGCTCCATGGACGTACTGGAATAGCTGTCTAAAGACTTAAGGTTTCTTTGTTTAGCAACTGCAATGATGTTTAAATGCTCCACATTTTCCTTTCTGAGCATTGAAATCATTGTCCTACGGTCCGAATGGTTGGTGTGCCTGCCTGTCAACCCGGCGGCCTTGTTCATGGATTTCATAAATGAACCGAGGGAATTTTTTCCCAGAGGCTGTTTCTTGAACCAGATTTTGGATGATGGCTTAACAATGGACACCAGAGAAAATGGGGAATCTGCAGCAGCCATTTCAGGCGTTCGTCTTGCCAAATATTCTTTAAAGATGCTCACAGAACAACGTGATCTGCCAGTAGCGTACATTTTGGGGTTGAACATGCGGTCAGGGACAAATTCGTGTTGTCCAGTACAAGTCTTGCTTCCATGCTCAGTTATCCACTCGACATAATCTCTTCCTTGGGGGCCGTCTTCGCATTTTATTTGGAAGTCTCCAAACTTTACGCGTTGATGTTCGTCACGAGCTCTCCAACGAAAGAACAGGGTGTTGTTAAACCAGACTGTACGTAAAAGGCTTTGTGGTGTGTGGTATCCTAATCTTTTCTCGTCCCACAGCTTCTGAATCTGATTTTCGCTCAGTCCGAGAGCTTTGTTTGGCTTTTGCCCTTTGCCGGTACGGCGAAGCTGTTTTTGCTTTGAAGATAGAGCTTCTCTGACCTTCGTGAACTGTCTGTCTGTGAGTATACTGTAATGTTTTTCTTTTTCCCTTAAGAAGCGGTCGAAACTTCGTAACATAGCCGTCAACGTATCAGGTTCATATTCGTCCCCGTTCGTCTTACATACGTTTAAAAAAAAGTGAGCCAAAACTTTGTCCAGTTCTTGTTCTGGTATGTTTTCAATTGTTCTTGTTTCGTTGACAGTTTTTGCCCATCTGTAAAACGCATTAAGGTCACTTTGCGTCTTTTTAGTTGTGTTTTTGTTTCTGTTCTCAGCAATAAAATTGTCAATGTCTTCGTCGTTTGGTTGTCCGTTCTGTTTGTTATGTTTGCTCAGTAATTGTAGCAACACCACCTGTTTCAGCAGTTTCTGTTTGTTCAGTTAAATAGTCTGTTTCTTTTAAGAGTTCGTCATCTAAAAATTCAAGTCCAAAGGACCCAAACAAGTCAAAGTTGGGTTCGTCCAGTCCGGCCATTGTTGCTCCTTTTCCTGCCTTTTCCGTCCGTATTCGCTCTGTTGTAAACTGGTCAAACCGGGACACTACAGTGTATTACGGTCTCATATTTTGCGCGTTCTCTTGACCTTATTTGGTGAAATGACATAATAGTGGAATAATAACAAAAAGTATTCTCTTCGCTTCCACGAGGTGCACGGAGATGATTGAAAGGGCAAAATACTCTGTCTTTACGGCTAGCATTCTCTATAAAGCTGTTTATAATGTAATTTTCTCGTGCTCCGTTGTTTTGTTTCCCCCGCTGTTGGCTATTCGCATTGGTTTTCCTGTGGTGCTGCGTACGGAAGGACGTACGTTCGTATGGTAGGGGGACAGTGACGTCATAACGATAACGGAAACCAAAATTTAACGCATCGACAATTTACCAATATTTCTTACCCATGGTGCTCCGCACGCCGCTCGGCACGCAGAGCTCCGCTATTAAGCGATACAATAATTACATCTTCAAATATATCTAAAATATTTTTACATGGGTTAAAAAGGAATGACATAAACAACTACTGATTTAAGTATTACTGAGGCGAAGGTCTGACGGCGTGTGATGTTTTTTTTTTTTTAATAGCTTTAGATTTTCAGAGGGAGAGAATTGCTCCCCTGTAGGAAAGCGAACCCTTGTAGCATTCAGTTTTCGGAGTATGAGTCATTTCTTTATTTAAAATATTTTCTCTAAGGCGAGATTTATAGGAGTTTCTGTCACTGCTGATAGGGAACAGGTCTGTGAGGCACATTTATGTGAACAATGTCAAACGTTAGAGGGCAAAGCCTTTTGTCCCTTCTCAGGGCCAGATTTTCCCAGTTGAGAAATTTAAGAAGATTATTAGATCTCGTATCGTAGCCTTGATAGGTGATTAAAAGGTCTGCCCAATTTTGTAATTTTTTGAATTTTGTTGCGGCAAGACCTTTATGCATATTAACCCAAACAGCAATACAATAGCCAAAGACGGCAGTATTAAAGCATTATTTAACAATTATTCCATGAGCGCGCGTTGGATATGAGTTGGCTATAACTAATCTCATATCCAACAAGCGCGAATGGAATAATTGTTTTATTAAATTCTCTGAATTTTTATATATTAAGAAAAATTTTCCTTCAAATTAAACGACCGGATGTTGAGGCAACCTCCGACCAAAGCGCGCGAAACGTAATGATCACATGACACGTGCAGCTCTTTGCAAACGGAGTTGAATGAAAAATCGAAAGCGAAGAAAATCGGACACAGTCAGACATCTAAAATTCGTAAAAACGTTTAAATGTACAAATTATAACCTTTCTGAGACTAGCATTCAAGTGCTTTTGAAGTTCCAGCTCATCGAGAAGCGTAATAGTTGTGCACATTTGAGCAAATGTTCTGCTGTGTGGTGCCGAGTGAAGGAAGAGATCAGGGCAATGACGGCTTTTTTCATGCTAAAATGAATTCCTCGCGCACGATTTAAAACACTTCAGGCAAGTCCAAGTGTACGAGGTACAACCTCATTGAGACAAGCATTCAGTGCAAGTTTTTAAACTTCAAGCTTATTTGAGAAGCGTAAGAGCTGTGCACATTTGTGCAAATGTTTTGTTGAGTGGTGCCGAGCGACGGAAGCGAACATATGGCTGCCGCTCGTACGGATTTCATAGATGAACTTTTCCTGAAGTCCTGGTAAATGCGTAAAAACATAAAGGCAGGCATAAAGCTCTTCCTAAGAAATTTCTTCGATTGACTTTAACCTCTTACCGCCAGGATTTGCAAGCCATCCTGAAGTTTTTAAAGTTAACTGGTTGTTATTGTTGTTGTTATGTGATCTAAAAGTCGTAAAATCTTGCAATTTTGAAGATTTTAAAGGAAACTTCAGAGATACGTACCATTAAATAGTGTCACACCGAACTTTGTGGCTTTTATTGTTGTTATATTGAGATGGCATTGTTTGGTATTTCTTTCTTTTTTTTTTTCTAAATAATCACGAGCCTGTCTGAGACGACCTATGGAACGACCAACCTTATAGCGCACTTTATCAACGTGTTCACTCCATTTGAGGTTTTCATCTAAGTGTACTCCTAGGTATTTTGTTGATTTCGACAGAAATACTGTAGCGGGAATTTATTTAAGTCAAACATCTGTAATTTATTTCTGCCGAGGATTTAGCTGCTGTCTGTATTATCGGGTTGTCCGTAATAGCAAGGTGTCCGCAAGGTGAGAGTTGACTGTACTTGCAAATTTGCTTTACTGATGTGCGTTCTAAACTGGGAAACACCACGACCTTGGCTATGCACTTGAAACAGAATTACAACATTTTGCTTTCGTACCATTCAATTCTTCAGCCGAATAAGCGAAAAAAAGCTTGTGTTGATGTGTGTATCAGAACGAAAATAACCGAGTCGTGATAAATCTATTGTGATACATATCTTATCGAGGTGAAGCCAAATCGTTTCACCCCTATAAGTATGTGAAGAAAATATGTAAAGGAAATACAGTGGTGTGAAAGGTTTTCTCTTCCATTTAAAAGAGTCTGCTTCACATTTTAATCATTTAAATGGTCAGGTATTTTTGTTGTCCTCAAGTAGTTTAAGGCCTAGGTTTATTTTATTTGTTTATTTATTTATTTATTTATTTTATTTTATTAGACTTCGCCTTTTAAAATAAGAGTATAAACAGAACATGACAACGTAAACAGAAAATAAACAAGTACTGGGTTAAGGCAGGGTGACTACAACAGCTAACGCCAATAACTGTGGGCCCAAGATTAACAAATTTTTAAACACTTGAATAAGATAGTAAACATAGTAAACTAATAACACACGAAATAGGCTCTGAAAGGTTGCGTAGCATATTACATTTTAAACAGACAGATTTCCAGGTTCTATGTTAATGGCTTTAACGAAAAAAACAAATGGTTTATTCACGACATCTTTAACAAAACGAATGACCGTTAATCAAAATTTGGCGGATAGAAAAGTCTTACATCCTAAACATTTATAAGCACAATAACTTGTCCTGTAGATCACGTGATACATGGGATCGTTTTCCTGGAAAAAGTTAATATTTAACGACTCGGCGATGGTTTTTAGGGAAAACATCCCAAAACATTAAAGAGAAAGTGATTCGTAATGAAGATCAAATATCTCCAGCCCTTCATGTTTGGAATGACCGTCCACTGTTCCCACTGTTCCCCGGTAAAGGGTGACCAGGATACAACTGTGAATTCAGATGAACGAAGAAACCCGAAATAAATCAGAGTTGATGCAGCCCAAAGCGTTACATGATCCTGGTCAGAAAAGGACAATGATCTGTGAATAATCAGCATATGGAAGTCTGTAATAGGCAAACGTAGGGAACCAAATTATCCTTGATAATTCTCTTGATACCACGCAAAACTCTTTGTTATTAAAGGCAGCCTACCAGGTGATCAGGGTGGCCCAGATCTACATGCATAGAACGGACAGCTGATAAGTAAATCTTGATCGAAGGTGAACGAAGAGAGGACGAAAGATGAGTCACAAACAAACAAATAAACTGTCCATTCATTTCCAGGGCATGGGTAACCATTAGGGTGAAGCCGTCCAAACATGGAGCAAAAGTTGGTGAAACGAAGTTGAGCAGGTTTGTATGTCCAGTGGGTAGAAAGAGCCAATCCTTGTGACATCAAAGCTAAAAAATCCTTCTCTACGTTTGATACGCCAAGTTGTGTCAAAGGTAGGGGGTGGGGATGGCTGTGGGGTGGTCGTCGGCATAAGGGGCCAGACGATGGAAGGCCTTCCAAGTGAGACGCGATAAAGCATCAGGGATTTTGGAACATGCTGTGAGAAGAAGATGAAATTATGCTTAGGGGCTGCCATGAGAAAAAACCGCAACAAATGAGTAACATCAGGGGCTCCAGAGGTTCTAGAGTTTAGAATATACACAACTGACTCGTCCGAGCGGAACAGCACAACCTGTCGAAGTCGGGAAGGACCTCAGACATGAGCGGCTACAGCAATAGGGAAGGGTTCCTTATAACCAATGAGTTGCTATATAACCAATGAGTACTTAACTGGGCATCAAAGCCAAGAGGACCATACGCGTTATTGAACATCTCAGGATCAACAGGAGGTGAAATTCCAGGGTATGTCCAAAGGTAAGCACCATTCCAGGAAGAAAAATACTGGAGCCACCAACGAAGATCAGGTTTGAATGCAGCTTTAAGACGAATGGGGTAATCATCTGGCTTCAGAAACAACAGAGCAAGTTAATCATTCGGCGGAGGAAAGCTTAGCCTCGCCAGACTACTTTGGCAGCACAGCATGGCGAATGTGGCCAATGAGAGATTGAAGCTGTGGTTTGGTGCACCAACGATAAGTAGCCCATTTAGGGGAGGGGGATAGCTCGTCGCAAGGCAAATGCACAGGCTGGTTAACAGAGTCGAGTTCAATCCCCAGGGAAACCATGCAAGTGGAAGGGTCAACCAGCTTTGATGGGTGGAGCAGCAAACCTAAGCCTGCACATACAGAACAGGCTAAGGATAGATTTTGTTCTCACTGAGAAGAGTTGGGCGGGCCAGCAGTGATGTAATCATCTGAGTAATACAAAAGGTCTGGGATGTGATAGTTGTTCACCAAGATCCAATGGACTAAATCAGCCACAGAATTAAAGATGTCAGGAGCGGACCTTAAACCAAAGGGTAGGGCCAGATCCACAAAGTACATGTAACGCCATTTCACACCAAGAAGGTACCTGTCATTGAGGTGAATGGCAAGCTTCCGATGTGCTGATTCAACATCGAACTTCGTCATAAGGGTGCCAGGACCATACTTGCTGATCATCTAGATGATGTCATCCCCCTGAATGTGTTGTAGAGGGTAGTCGTCCGGTTGATTCCCTCATTTATGCAAGACCCAAGTGGGGAAGACAAGTCCAGAATAAGTCGCCACTTGTTAGGTTGACCTTTCTTTGGTTTGACTTCCAAACTACCTATACATATGTGAAGGTTGGTAATAAGGGGAGAAGAGAAAGGCTCAGTGACACAACCCAACGCAACTTCATTGGACAAATTGCCACCAATGATCTCCTGGTGAAGGTAAGCCAAAGCTTTGTTCTTTTATGCGGATTTCTAAATGTTCTGAGGGTTGAAGCCAAAACAGAAGGCCTGCAAAAGACGCTGCATGACACAAGAGCCTGATTTGGGTGTTGCCAATGTTCAGAGGCAAACTTAACAGGATTGAGAGAAGAGACCTGAGATACCATAGGGAGGTTACCTTTGATTGCAGAGCAAAAAGGGAGGAGAGAAACGTTTAATAAGCCACCTGAAGGTACGTAAGGTAATAAAAGACGACAAAAATTTATTTTCCCTTTAAGTTAATAACGTTGTATCTGCTAACATCACTTTTAGTGATGGAGCTCCTTAATAAAAGATTATTATTATTATTTTTATTACGTTAACAAGAACTGGAGCAAACAATAAACATTGTAGACTGAAAAAGAAAACGGTCAGAAAAACAAAAATCGCTTATCTCCGTGACCAAGGACAAATACAAAAAATAGGTAGTCGAGGACTACATGTAGCTACTTCTGGATGAAGAAAATAAAATAAAAGGCCGTCTATGACTGGATGTGGCTACTGTTTTATTTTTGTAGAATATTGCAGTAAAGAAGCAATGTTGTATAAAATTGAAAGGGGTTAATGAACTGCTCTAGTCAGTGCCAAAATTGTGCAGCGTAATTAATTTTGATTGTGTTGTCACATGGGCGAATTTGGTATGCGCTGGAGGCTTTCGGTTTGTTTATACTTTAATACACAGGGGACAGTAATCCCATGGTTTACATGAGATTGCATGGTGAAGATATTCCATGAATCAAGGCACACAGATAAACAGACAATAAGCTTTCTTAATTGAAAATTTATTCAGACAGACCTGTGTTCATGCCTGAAAAGCAAATTTGTTCAATTTTCGCCTCAAGTGAAGCTATGCAAACTGCGAGTCACTATTTATTTCGTAAACTTGGCCTAAAATCTAAAATGAATAATGCTAATTTGTTGTGAAAAAATATGCACCAGGACAATAAGTCATGCCAGGTGTCCTGGCCTTCCTACCTCACTTTTGGATTGTGTACGCTTTGAAGTTGGCGTTTGTCGAGTTCTGCGTGACAATTCAACGTTTGCAGTGCAGCAGCAGAAGCCTTGGGGCTTCTTTTTATTTTTCCATTGGTCCTAAGGACCTTTCTGCCTTCGTTCGAGATAATTATGTTCGCTTGCCGATTTGTGTTTCATTTGCAGTTCCATGTGGCATTTGCAACTCGCATACCCACCATTTTGTTTTTGCGGTCTGGTAGCCTTCTGATACAGCAAGTCCTCCTCGGTTGACTTGTTTTCTCCGTGCCAGTACTATTGGGTCGATATTTTGTACTGGGAAATTTGTTCTTGGGAACTTCAATTCGCTTGGTCAAAAAAGTATTATAGCATGTTTACTATTACCGCTCGTGCCCTTTTTGGCCTTTGTACCCCTTTATTTTAGATATTTTTGTCTTGGTACACGCATTCTTCGTTGCCTGTGCCCGTTTTTTGTTGACCCCATTGTGTCATACTTTTTTTTCCTCGCTTTTCCCTTCACAAGCATGTCTGCTTCAGGGGAAGGGAACGAGCCATCCTCGGCAAGGTCGGTTACTTCGCCAAAAGTCTTGGAGAGTTCGTCTATGGTCCACACACCATCTCTGCTGGCTGACGTCGTTTCCGAGATGCAACGTCAGATTAAAGCCAACCACGCTCTTGTCCATTTCCTTAAGAGAGGAATTGCTGCAGGGTTTTTTTTATCAGGTTCAGCATCTGTTTCCCTCGGCCACACGTCACCTGGTGGTGTTTCCTCACGTGGGCATACTCCAGGAGCCACTGGGACCCCAGAGGATAGTATTTCTCTGTTTGCAGCAGAGTCAAACGTCCAGGAGACTAATGCTCAGGAAACCTCATTCAGGCATCCCTTGAGTGTTGATTTAGATGTGGAGCCATACCTGTCACAGCCCACTTCGGACGCTCGCAGGCCAGGTTTTGCGGAGAATGTCTCCTACGTTTCGGACTTACTTCAGCTGCCATTGAAGAGGGATGACTCTGCAAGCTTTCGTAATATGAGCAAGCAGTTGTTGTCAATTGAAGGGGAGGCACGGAGCACTACCTCCCTGCCTCCCTGCAACCCTCACACTCAGTTGCCTTTTGGCTGAAGGAAACCAACAACAGGATACAAGGCTCTGAGGATACAAAGGTTCTTAAACAGCACAAGGACTCTCTCCAAGTGCACCACAAGGGCATGGTGGGCTCAGATGTGTTCTCTTCCACCTGACAAACGATTTTTCCATCCTTGTACCATATTCACGATCATGTTGTCGAGTCTACTCCACAAGTGCTAGATGGTGACCATGAACAGCTGGCCTCAGCAGAAACCTCGGTCACTCTCAAGGCTTCAGAGTTCAAAGCCATCGACTCTCTAGTCAGGAGTTCCCTGAATGTTCTGTCTTACATTGAGCATTTTTATGTTGCCTCCACAAAACTCCTTCAGCAACCTTTCTCGTAGGTGGGCCAGAATAACCAGGAGTCTCGGTCACAGCGTGCCCAGATTTTACTCAAACACAAGCTGTCGCAGGCTAGGGCGGTCTCCCATCTCGCCAACATTGAAGGTAAGCTTCTGGTTAATGTGATGCTGGCCAGGAGGGACTCTTTTCTAGCCCCTTCTAAATTGGCAGGTGACCAGCAACTCAAGAACTACCTGCGGACCACTTCGATGACCCACAGCTCATTGTTTGTGGGTCAAGTCACTTCTGTGGCCAAAGAACTGGTGGAGCATAAGAGGCGCCCACCATTCCTTCACAACAGGAAAACCTCAGCCTCTTCCACTCTTCAAGGGCAGCAGGACGACTCTCACACCACCCGGGCAAGGGCTCAACTTGCTAAGCCCCGCACCTCACGCCAACCTCTGCCAGCCTTCTCTACTCCGGTGATGCCAGGAAGGCAAGGGGGCCCTGCAAAGAAGCCTAGAACAGGACCAAAAAACTTCTGACTGGACAGGGTGGTGGCCTCCCCCTTTCCAGCACGTCAATTTTCAGTAGACCTGCCGCTTTCCTCAAGCCCTGTGGGTGGCCGCCAGTCCCTTTTTCTGGACTCTTGGAGGTCCATAAAAATGGACCAGTATGTCTTGCTTCTTCTTCAACAGGGTCTTCATCTCAGTTTCGAATCTAGGCCGATATTGACCACCAGCCCGGTGCCCTAACCGCTGCCAGAGGCCAGCAGCAAGCGAGAGCATCCGAGGACCAAGATTCTTTCCATGTTAAAGAATGGGACCATCTAGAGGGTGGTGAACAAGTCCTCTCTAGGGTTTTACAGCCTGTTGTTTGTGATTCCCAAGAAGAATGGCAAACTTCGGTTGGTCATCGACCTGCGATCACTGAATCGTTACTTGTCGAAGGAGAAGTTTCACATGGAAACACCCGCAAATCTATGCTACTCCATTCTGAAAGGGGATTGGGTGATCTCTGTGGATTTAGTGGACACGTATCCACCCATCGTCGAGGAATTTTCTTCGTTTCTTCTATCAGGACAAAGTTTTCCAGTTTCGGGTTCTGGTCTTCGGATTGTTGGTGAGCCCAAGAGTCTTCACCCATGTAGTGGATGCCATGATGGTCCATGTTCAATCTCTGGGCTTGCAAATTCATCATAATCTGGACGACTGACTTCTAAGGAACCAGCAGTTGGATCACCTCAGGACTCAAACCCAAGGCCTTCTCCATTTAACTACTCGCCTTGGTTGGATACCCAGCCTGGAGAAGTCAGAGTTAACCCCAACTCAAGGCTTTGTCTTTATCGGCACCCATTACCGAACTGAACAGGGACTGTTGTTTTCTCTGGTGGTTCGGTTTAGAGAAGCAGCCAGTCATGCTCGCCGGGTCCCTGGCGAAGTATGTTACAGCTCAGGACTTTCTCTCGCTGTTGGGGAGACTGGTGTCAATGTCAGATCTGGTGCCCCTAGGCTGTCTCAGATATTGACCCCTTCAGCTTTATCTCTTAGCTCACTGCCACCCCAGTCTGGGTCAACTGTCAGACAGGATTCCGTTGGATCACCCGTTTTTGGACCCATTTCTGAAATGGTGGACCAAGCCGACCAATGTTCTTCAGCGGAGACCCATTCAGGCCCCCCCCCTCCCCAATTGGCCATATTCACAGATGCCTGCGACAGTCAGTCAGCAGCAGGTCTGTTGTCAGCTACAGAGTCAACTCGGCACATAAACGAGTTGGAGTTGTTAGCCATTCAGACGGCAGTCCACCACTTCCTCAAGGCAAGGTGGTGATGTTCCACTCAGACAACAGCTCAGCAGTTGCCTACCTGCAGAATCAAGGGGGCACTCACTCGCTGCCCATGTTTCACCTAGTGTGGAAAATCCTCCTGAAGTGCCAGCAGCTAGGTATCACCCTGTTAGTGAGGGACATCCCAGGTAGTCTGAATGTCCTAGCCGACGGTCTGCCGAGAAGACATCAGATCATTGGGACAGAGTGGTCTCTGCACCCCAGCATAGTGCGCCAGATGTTCTCCTTCTGGTTCATTCCAGAGTTAGACCTGTTTGCAACTCGTCACAACAACAAGCTGGCAACATTTGTGTCTCCAGTTCCAGACTCTCAGGCAGTAGCAGTGGATGCTCTGTCAATCCCCTGGGACCGGCACTGGGTATATACCTATCCTCCAACTGCGCTGATGCAACAAGTGCTTCACAAGTTGGTGCACTCGGACCAGTGTCGAATGCTTCTGGTAGCGCCACTTCAACATTACCAGCTGTGGCTTCCAGTGCTACTCGGGTTGCTAGTGGACTTTCCTCAGGAGGTGCCCCCATTGCCGCAACTCCTGAGACAACCTCAGTCGGGAGTATTCCACAGACACCCAGAGCAGCATCATCTGTTCGCACAGAGCTCATCAAGCGTGGCCTGCGAGAGAGACAGTTTTCTGAAGCATTCGCCCACCGTCTCTGCCAGACAGTTAAAGCATCTACCGCTGGTATCTTTGACTGTAAGTGGCGAGTTTACGAGAGTTGTTGTACAGAACAGATTAGTCGTCTCCAAGCCTCTGTTCAGCAATTAGCAGAATTCCTTGAGTTTCTGTTCACATCCCTCAAGCTGGCTCCTTCTACCATTAAGGGTTACCGATTGGCTATTAGTACAGTGTTTCAGCTACAGGGAGGCTGGAATCCTGATACCGACCCTATTCTGTCATCGTTATTGCGAGCATTTGACATAGAGCGATCGAGGTCACCCAAAATCGTTCCACAGTGGAATTTAATAGCTCTGGTCCTTCAGACCTTCCTTGAGGAACCATTTGAGCCTATGGATTGTTGTGCGATGAAGTTTCTCACATGGAAGACACTCTTTCTCGTGGCGCTTGCATCTGCTGGACGTGTTAGCTGCCTGCATGCCCTTTCACTGGAGCCAGTCCCACAGCAGCCTGACCTGCCCGGGTCCCTGAGGTTTGGTCGACACAAGGCGGATTTGGCGATCTTCACAAATCCCGCCTTTATGGCCAAGAATCAACGACTGGAATCAAATCGTCCTGTAGTGTTGAAATCTTTGCGCTCATTTATCGCAAGCCAGGAGGAGCCTGACAATAAACTGTGTCCGTTGCGCACACTCAGTTGAAGCGCACACAACCTAGGCGGGGCAATTGCTTTCTCTTGTTCTTGCCATACAAATTTGGTCAGAGAGATAACAAGCTCCAGCCAGATTCTATATCATGATCGATCAAGTAAGCGGTCAGGCAGCCCTACACCTCTGCTGGTAATTCACAGTTCATCAGAGGCCTTGTGGGAATTTCTGCCCATGAAGTGAGAGCTATAGCCACGTCTTGAGCGGCTTTCAACTCCGCTCCAGTGGAAGATATTCTTAAAGCTGCCCATTGGGACAACGAAACTACTTTTACCAGTTTCTACCTGTGTGATATGTCAGTTTTTTTTAACAGATCTATCGCCTCGGTCCTCCTTTAGTGGCCCAAACCACTGTGGCCACAGTGACCCACTGACTTTTGAGGCTCTTGGAATTGTACATATTGTTTGCCCCTAGACGTCTTCTGGGTTTGTATAAAGTTTTTGGATCTTCAGTGCACCGTGTTTTCTGTAGAATTCTATTTCTATTTTATTTTCATTTACACTGGGTGAAGCCCTCTTTATCCTTCTCGAGTGTTTTATGTACTTCATGCTTTGGTGGATGTGCCTCTTTGGACATAGTAGCCTTGGCATTTCTGGCCATTTTCAAGTGGATGGAATCAACGCTGTTACCTGAGACAAGCCTTGCTTAAGCCTTGCAGCCTGGAACACATTTTCTTCTGGGTGCTGACGGCAATAGGTACTCAGGCAGTATCTATCCCACCTCCTCGCATGATATTCTGCATTCCATTTTAGATTTTAGGCTAAGTATACTTACCTAAAATCTAAAAGATCTGGCCCACTCACGTGCCTCCCGGCACGTTTCCGCCTCTCCGCTGGTCATCATAGCCTGAGTAGGGAAGCTTCTTCGCATCACAACAAAAGTGAGGTAGGAAGGCAAGGTCACCTGGCATGACTTACTCACATCCGGGAATTTTTATTCCCTATTGTCCTGGTGCATATTGTTTCACGGCAAATTAGCATTATTCATTTTAGATTTTAGGTAAGTATTACTCATAAATATCAATTTTCCTGCGGACATATTAAAACATGACTAAAGCACAATTTCTCGTTTTTTCGAAAATTTCGCCAAAGCTATTTGAAATATGACAAATCGACCAATTTAGCATAAAGCACGGTGAAATTCACATTCAAACCTGTAGTATTTTGAACAATTCGAAGCCCGTTGGTTGGATGAACAAAGAGAACAGTGGTGAGTGAAGTGTCTTCGGTAGAAGGAGCCACACAGCACCCTTGTTCCATGCCTTCAGACGATGGCAGATGAACTAGCACTTGTTTTAGTAAGAGACCGTCGAATGCTGGAGCCCACAATATGAAGTCAGAAGCTGAAAATTGATATTAGGCCAAGCTCTCAGGCTGGACGCGGCTGTTTTATCACGAAATGCTCTAGCGTTGGCCAATCATGCACTCCCCTGGAATTGTCGGTAAGTGAGGATAATCAAAAGCTTGTACAGAATTAACTCGCGCCATCTGTTCGAAAAGTGGGTGGCCAGGATCAACGTTAAAATGGAGAAGGCCTTAGACCTAGCGACAATGTCCTCTATTCTGTGATTCGGTCGCTTGTTAGACGTTAAGACGATTCGTCCGTCGAAGAGAGGCTATGGCTCGGATTCTCTATCCTTCAAATGATCAGAGAGAAGTTCCGCTAAGTTGATAAATTTCCAGCAATGATCTGCGACGCTAGTTTGAAGGGAAAAGGAGAAAAACCCGGGCCAACGATAAACAGTTGTTGATATGAAGGAATAATGGAAATGGCACCAGAAGTCAAGGTTGGTGTTAAGGACAGCAACACAAACGAGGGTGAAATCGAGCACGTGGATAACGGCAAGAAGATAGAGCCGAACCAGAGGCCACTATGGACATCGATAAAGTGGTAGCAAAAGAATTAAGAAACAACAATTGTCCTACCTTCAACTACAGCCGATGGAATTTATACAGGCAACTGCAAAGTGTAAGGCGGGCGTGAGCGAGCCCGGAGTGGGTGAAATGGGAACTTGAACAACTAAGGGGCGAATGGGGTTGATAATCGAGGAGGTTAAAGTCTCCACAGTTAACGGCAAAGCAGACACCACAGTTGATTCAGCACTCGATGTGGCTGGAATCGAAACTGTTGGCAATCCAGCAGACGAGCTAACAGCTTTATTGGTAGCCATCGTGTTGCACAAAGCGTTAAGAACGTTTTGCGTGTTACGGGTTGTAAACAAGGGACAACTTCAGGAACGGTCTGTCTTTTTGTCAAAGAAAGCTAGCGAAGGAATCTGCTGTCGAAAGAACTGGATGCTCGTAGAAACCCCGAAAAACAAACGACCAAGCGAGCAAGAAGTACAGGCAGAGCAGTGCAACGCAAAGCACAGCATTGGCTTGGTTTTAACTTCCATTTAGCCTCATTGTAAAATATAGCGTCAAGGCTTATCACATTTTCTCTTGTGTCTGTAAAATCCAATTCTTTATAAACACTTTTTGCCTCATTTAGAACAATTGGAAGTTTGTACATCCGGTGGTTTCTCCTGTTTAATTCTACAATTTCTTTCAAATCTTTTGTCTTTAGCAAGAACAGCTTCCTTGACAATGTCATTCTTCAAGCCTTCTTGGCGATGAAACGTCCACTTTGGTCTATTTAAAGCTAGATCTCCCAGTTTTCCTCAGTGATTAAAAGTCAAGCTGAACATATTGTGAACCATCCATACTGTAAACTGCCACTTATAAGCCCTGCGCTTATTCGACTTCGTAAGGGGGCTTACAACAGAAATAAAAAAAAAAACCCTTCCGAAACGAGCTATAGCAGTGTTGATCGATATACGTTTTTCATTTACTGGTTTTTAATTAACCTTTTAAACGTCAATATTTGGAACAAAATTAAAACTAACAACACAAAACCAGAGGGGGGGGGGGGCTCATAATGGAATGTATTTTTTGGTTTACAGGTAGATTGGCCTATAACCGGGAGGGCTTATAAGCGGGGAGGCTTATAAGCGGCAGTTTACGATATTATCCAAATCCGCTGTTTTTCGTTTGTAAATGATGTTCTTATGTGTGTGAAGTAAACTAAAAAAAAAAGCAGTTTGGGTCTGAAAACTTTTACGAAGTTCTGTTTGCACAGAAAACTGGCATGCCTTTGCTAGAATACTTAATAATAAAATACTTAAAGAAGTTGCCATGTCAAGTTGCAATAATCTGAAAATGTCACGCTGAGTATTTAAGTATGCTCTAGATCATCAGTGGGGATTAATTATAAGGCAAGCATACTAATATTTTTTCTGACTTCAAACCAAACATTTTGTTCCTGCGTGGCTGTAGGAAGAGGAACTTGAAGTCAAGAAAAGAGAACTGCTGGATGAGGAGCACATAGCCAAGCGAAGAACCTTGGGCAACATTCGGTTTATTGGTGAACTGTTTAAACTGAAGGTTAGTGAAGTGAAATTGGACTTCTTTATTCATAAGCTGTAGGTGCAGTACTGACTGGGAGTATCAGTTCGTCGGGTCATTGTAAAACTTCGTTTGTTGTCATTGTGATTTTGGACAAAAATGCAACTGCAGCTAAGGGTGAAAGCAAGCAATAGTGACTGATAATATTTCTACTTTTATGGTTTTGCTTGACTTCGTGCTGAGCCTCGTTTCTACTATTGTGTGACTGTTCCTTATTGTCTGACTGTTCAGGCTTACACAACACACTTTATGCCATGTTAAGAGTGTTAAGCTTTAAGTTTAAGCTTTCCTTACAGTTTTAATTTAGTCAGATAGGGGGCCACAAGTTTTTCTAGTGTTGTACACTGTTTAGCACAACCCTCTCTTTATGAACCAAATTAACCAAAATTTTGCTTCTTTTTGTTTATTCATTTGAACTCAACTTATTAGTAAAAGGAACCGTTATAAACCAAATTAGCTAAAACATTTGGTCGACAAGCCTTTATGAGCGGGTGAGAAATGAAAATCCGAACGTCATCCAAGAGTTGTATGAAAACGATTTAAAAGTGGTCGAATGCTTTGATTAAAGGGTGTGCACTTTTAGGAAAACACAGCGTGGATGTCGACATGACAATCTGGCAAATACCCTTGGTGTGACACAGTGTCAACCATCCCCCCCCCCCCCTTTGAAAAATCCCTGCTACGCCCCTGCGATCAGAACTGGGCTTTCTTGTAAGTAATTGTGTATTTAATTAGAATGTCGCCAGTTTATCTTACCAGGAATAAGTAAACAACCTGATTTCAACTTCGGATGGGTACGTAGAATACCCCCGGTGACAGTTCGATCGAGTTTTATGAGGTAAAGACTGTAATCAACGACCAGGAAAGCTCTCGTAAATCTGACTGAGTCACTGTGTCCGTTGGACTTCAGGATGGGCTGGTGAGCCCGATTTGTCATTGTGAAGTGATGTCTAGAGAAATGCCAAAAAATCAGCCTATTAGACTTAATGTAAGTCTGGAAATAAATTTCAAAAAAGGTTTAATAGGACATTTTCACTATGCCGTCATTTTACTACAACTACCAGAATTCATTTCGTTTTCCTTTTCAAATTCAAATTTTGTAATCCCAGTGGACAGCGAAGAACAATAGCTCTAATTAGCATGAGAAAACAAAAACCAGAAGGATTGTGGTAGTTGTAGTAAAATGACGCCATCATGAGAGTGGCCTATTGCATTTTAACTTTTCAAGGCGAGCACGCTTGGTTTTGTAGGTTTTGTAGTGAGGTTTCATCCATCGCTTTTAAGTGTTGAAATTTTTTGGAGCCAGTTGCTAGTTTCATCCCCGCATTATCTCTCCCCACCAATATATTTTTTTTGTCTTAGCTAAGTGCTGAGGGCCTTTTAGACAAGCGACGCATCTCTAAAAACAGCCGCGTGAAGGAATGAAATGGAAACAAATGACAAAGCTCCTGTTTGAAATTGTGACAGCATCAGAAAATGTTAGAAAAGAATGGCACATCAATTCAAGTGATGGTTTCCGAAAGATATGGGAATAATGTCTTCTCGTGAAACAAAAGAGCGTTAATCTTTCTGTATTGTATGAGAAAAAGTACACTAAAGTATTAGTTAATAAAAGTTGTTGTTCCTAGCCGGTCACCAAATCCTTGTTATCCTAGTGATGTAGTACAACGGAAGTCTGACTGGGATGTTCTTGCTGCCTGAAATTGTGACATAAAAAGTTTTGACTACAGACATATATAGACCCCCTTGTGTTGACTGTTCACACTCCCTTAAGCTGAGTGTGACATGATGTACCTACATCCAGGAAAGTTTTTATCGTCTCTTAAATTGGCGACGAGGATAAAAGTGGAATGGCCGTCAACATTGGATACAAGCAATTTCCCGAATTCGATGTTTGGAAAGACCCTGGAAACGGCTACGCACGCTTCGTAAAATATGCCAAACGATTCAAAGATAACCACTTGAAAGCCTACAACATCACTGGCAAGGCACAACAATGGTCATTATTCTTAGATTCGATAGGTGAAAGCACTCTCGATATATTTGAACAGCTTGCTGACATTAGAACGGATCTGGACGGAGCCATCAACGCGCTACTAAACAAGTTCAAAGAATCACAAAACCAGCTGTTCAATATACACAAATTTCACTGCATCAAACAAGGCAAAGACGAAACATGGGATTCGTTCGTCTCTGAGCTCACAGCAGAAGGTGAGCACTGTGATTTCCCGGTAGGTTGGTTAAATACTCAGATAATAATGGCCAGATATAGAACGGTAAATCTAAGAGGGTGAGGAGAAAGTTGTTACAAGACCAGCTAACGTAAATCGAAGCTCTATAATACGCCAAAGGCCTTGAAAGCGCCGACCAACACACTACGAAAGTAGAGAGTCAAGCGACAAATGATGTTACCGTCAAGCAAGAAGTCGATAAAGTCACAGCGGACAGAAGTAGAGAAAAATCGTGCTTTAACTGCGGGAAATATTTGCCGCACCAAGGTGGACCAAGACAATGCCCGGCTTTTGGAAAGCAGTGTACACGATGCGGGAGAAGAAACCATTTTGCGAAATGGTGTAAAAGCAAGCAAGAAGTTAAGGCCACAAGGGATCTAGAGCAAGTAGGCGAGCAAAAATCTGACATGTCGTCTGACAGCAGTGACGAAGAGTCCACGTGCATGCTGCAAGAGGTAAACCCCATGGGACCGTCGGACAATAATCCCCTAAAAAAGTGCTAATTAGTTGCGTTGGCGTCACGGTACTACCTGACAGCGGTGCTACGGTCAACGCTATGGATGAGTGAACGTCCAAGAAATTCGGCCTAGACAAAAGAGTAAAGATCAGAAAATCAAGATGCCAAATAAAACCGTACGGGGCTGCTGCAGGGGCAAACACGGAATCTAAGACGAAAAGGAAAGTGGTCACGTGGTAGCTAATAAAAGGAGACACCCAGACCGCACCGTTGCTTAGTTACATAGGCCGAAGAGACCTTGGAATGGTTCAGGTCACCAATGCGATTGCAAAGGAAAGCAATCAATCTGAAGAAACCAACAATGTAAAGGAAATCTTAGAGGAATTCAAGGACCGGTGACTAAGGAATAGAAAGCTAGAGGGGATTCTGGTCGATTTGAATGTTGACCCCGGCTTTAAGCCGGTCACACAGCCACCACACCGACAACCGTTCAGCGTACGTCAAAATATGGAAGAAGAAATACAACATCTCATTGACCAAGACATCATTGAAAAGGTCAGCGAGCCAACGGGATGGGTGTCACCACCTGTTGTTACCCCCGAGAAGGATCAGAGCCAAATACGCCTGAACGTGGATATGCGCGTGGCAAATCAAGCAATACCCTGCAGACACACCCAACACCCCACGATAGACGGCGTGATCAATGAACTTAGCGGGTCAACGATGTTTTCGCACCTGGATATGAGCACGGGATACCACCAACTGAGCTTGGTTTGAGCTCGAGGAACGTAACGATCTTTTCGACTCAAATTGGCTTGTACAGATATAAGAGGCTGAACTACGGTACAAGATCAGCAGCAGAGATATTTCAAGGGACGATTAGGGAGGAATTGACGCACGACCTAAATGGAGTCTTTAACATACGTGACGACATGGGCGTGACGCCATAGAACACGATGCAAACCTGAAAGCGCTCCTCGAGAAAAGTCGCGAAAAGAATGTGACATTCAACAAAGCGAAATGTGAATTTAACAAAGATCGCGTGGCTTACTACGGCTTGATGTTCTCGAAAGATGGAGTATCCCCAGACCCGTGCAAGGTGAAAGCAATTAAGTCGGCGGGACGCCCTAGAAATGCAGCGGAACTTAATTCATTCCTCTGCACAGTCAGATATAGTTGACGATTCATGGAATATCAGAAGCCGGTATCAGAAGGCTGCCTGCAAACTCGGTGAACTAGTTACAGGAAAATTCGAGTGGAAGCAAGAACACTCCGAAGCATTCGAGGAACTCAAGAACATGCTTGGTGGCGACACAGTCCAAGCATACTTTGATCCCCAGGCGGAACACGAGCCCCACATCGATGGGCGCCCTGTTGGACTGGCCGCCACCCTCACGCAGAGAAAACCAGGAGAGCAGTGTTGGCGAGTCCTGCAGTATACTAGTCAGAACCTCACAGACCCGGAGAAACGGTACAACCAGATCGAGTTAGAGGCTTTGGCCGGTGATTTCTGTTGCAAGAAATTTCATCTGTTCCTGTACGGGAGACCCTTTCGGATTGTGACAGACACAAACCTCTTGAAAGTGTGTTCAACAAACCCACCCACACAACCTCGATCCGTGTCCAAAGGACTATGACTATGACTTCGTGGTCGAGCACCGCCCGGGAAAGGAAAACATATCTGACTACACTTCACGGTACCCTATGTCACCCCTCGAGTGTTGCAAATTCGAAATGAGAACGACTAAGGAGATGCGCCACTATGTAAACTACGTTGTGATGTGCAACAGGCCCAAAGCTGTCACCAGAGACCAAGTAAAGGAAGCTACTGATGAAGACCCGGCACCACATGAATTAAAGAAGTGTGTCAACCAAGGCTGGATAGACACAATTTCAAATTTTGTCGTACCCGCAAAACTTAGACAGAGGATGTTAGAGATAACGCATGAGGGGCATCAAGGGCTTGTACGGACAAAACAGCTTCTGAGAGCACATGTATGGTTTCCGGGAATGGACTCCCAATGCGACATGTTTGTATCCGCTTGCATCGCCTGCCAATCTAACACACCCCAAACATATCGCGAGCAACTGAAAATGACAGAGCTACCTGAGGGACCGTGGGATAAGGTCAGTGTGGATTTTTGCGGGCCTATGGCTAATGGAGACCTCGCCCTCGTATTCTACTGTCAATATTTCAGATACCCAGTGGTCAAATTCGTGGGATCCACTAGCGAAAAGGCAACCATCCCGGTGTTCAAGAGGCTGTTTGACACATATGGAGTGCCAAAGGAGATCAAATCGGATAACGGTCCACCTTTCAACAGCCATAAATTTGAAGAATACTCACAAGCACCGGAAAGTCACGCCAGGGTGGGCAGAAGCCAACGGCGACGTAGAAAGATTTATGCAGAGAATAAAGAAGACTGCACGGATTGCTTCATTGGAAGGCAAACCGGTGAGGGATGAAGTGCGCAGGGGGGGTCAGAGCACAGAGAGCAACTGAACATGCAACCACCGGAGTCAGCCCGAGCAAACTCATGTTCGGAAGGGAACTACGGGTGAAATTCCCAGAGGTCAAGCGACAACCTAAACATCTGGACGACACAGTGATCCGCCATTTCGACAAAAAGTAGAAACTGAAAATGAAGTAGTACGCGGATAAAAGAAGACACACAGTTGTGACGAAAATCAAAGTCGGGGATACGGTATTTTGCAAACAAGAACAGAAACACAGCTTAACGCTTCTGTATGACCCGGCTCCAATGGTGGTTATTGGTGTCAAGGGAAGTATGATCACAGTCAAGAACGATGTGAAGGTTCGTACCAGGAACTACGCGGATTGGAAGCTGCTTAAGAACGGGTGTAGAGAATCGGACGCTGTTGCTATTGATAGAGCAGGTTCCGAGCAGTCCAGAACAGACCGCGGTGAAAACGCGGTGCCAACGGATAGAATACGCAAACCTCAGCATGGACAAGAGCAGCCCAGAGCAAACAAACGGCGACACAGTCGAAGATGAGCGGAACATTCCCGATCAGACCGTGATAGTGACCGTGAACAAAGACAGGCGGCCCGTGACAGGCCCAGAAGGAAAATAACGTCTACAAAGGACACTAGATACAAAAACTTTATTTGCGAATAACAATATTTATTCGTTTCTTTCTTTGTATTGCGCACCACATAGACTAACGCACCCTTGCCATTTATCCACAAATGGGGGAGAGAGGTGATGGCGTGGAGGGGCCTTGACGCGCGGTTTGACGGGAACATTATGTATTCACAGTATATATTCTCATGTTTGGCACTGTGTAAATTAGTATGAGCGGAACGCCGAACGGACATTAAGGTAGTCCATGAAATTGGTGTTAATCATAATTACTGTGGTTTTATATAGATGTTAACAGAGATTATCATGCATGATTGTGTGGTGAAGCTGCTGAAGAGTAATGACGAGGAGTCTTTTGAATGCTTGTGTTTACTACTTGTTACTATTGGGAAAGATCTAGATCATCCGAAGGCCAAGGTATGTTCATAATGAGCAGTAGCATACATTCAAACCATGATTTGAGGCCAGTTTTTATGGTGGGTAATTAATAAAATTAATAAATTAATTAATTCCTTGCAAATCCTTTTGGTTTAGTCCAAGAAAAATTAAACAAGAGCGAGGAGCCACTTAGGCAGTAAAATCTGCCTTCTCTTGTCTGGAGTTTGTCTTTTTGCAAGCCAGCTTCGCTGTTCTAATCAGTATTTAAATTTATGTTTGTTAATTCCAGCCAAGAGTTGACCAATACTTCAATCAGATCAACAAAATAATCCAGGCAAGGATAACATCGTCTCGCGTGAGATTAATGATGCAGAAAGTTGTGGATTTACGGAACAATGACTGGGTGTCTTACGAGGAGGACAACAATCCCAAAACCATTAATCAGATTCGCAAAGAGGCTGCTGCTGAACAGGCCAAAAAGACACAGCTTATGATACAGATGGCTAAACAAGACAAGAAACTATCAAGAGGTGAGTACAGTAGACCCTGTTAATATGACAACTATTGGGCGATTAATATATGTTCAGATTATTTAGCTACACATGATTCCTTCTGGAATTAGGCAATTCAAGCTCTAATTATGCTATATTTACTCTACTAAGCTCCGCCCCTTCCCCCATATAAAGATCTCCTTCTAATAAGTGACGTCCTTTAAGGCGTAAAATTCAAAACACGTTTTCCCACTCCTCGTCAAATAGTTATGAACTCTGCAGTTTAAATTTATTAGCTAGCATTTGTCAAAAACTCTGCCACTGATTTTCTTTTGTGAATTACTTAAATGTACCTTTAAATTTGAATTTAACATCAACACAAATTCGATATTTTTTAGCAATTCTTTCTCAATATCATTTTTACTGGACTGTCCCCAGAGGACATTTGTCGGGCATTTGACATTTTCTTAATCCCCTCGGAGGGGCATTTGCCATCAGAGGTTTCCCGAAATTTGGTGTTTTTTTTGTTAACAATGGGGAATTTAAGACTGCTGCGTCTACACCCCATAATCTTGTAAGAAGAGAGTTTTAATTGTAGTAGCACATGACCAGCCCCTTGGCAGTTTGTATTCAACGTTTCCGTGCCGTCTTAGGCACAATTGTTACTCTGTTAAAAATAATTACGATGAAGATTTGAAAACAACCTTTTATTTCCATGTTAAATATTTTCTTCATTGAGAAAAACGATGGGTTAAACTTGACTGAGCATCAATCTAAAACATCGTAGCGTCAAAGGTGGACTTGCAGCAAGTGTACTCTCTGGGTTACCAGTGAAAGAAAATCAAGGAAATATTTTTTTGTTTGTAGTTAGAAGGAGAATGCAGGTCGTTTCATGGTAATAGGTATTTTAGAGCGATATTCAAAATGACGATGTGGTGTAATATTACGAGCTCTGTTTTTGTTTAATACCGATTCGGTCATTTATTCCTGCTTGGAATGAGGACTTTTTACTCATTTGGAAGAAAACGTAATTCTAGCCGTGATCCGTTTAGGGGGTTTTACGCCATATTGGGTGTCCTAACCATGGGGCATTTTTAAAAGTCCGAAGCGGAAATAACAAGTGCCCAACGAATGTCGTAGGCGTGGAGGTGGCCACGCTTAGAAATGACGGAGCTGTAAGTTTCAATTGTCATTGCATAGCACATGCGAGTTTATTTCTTTTAAGAGTTGCTGCATATAAATCAGTACAATGTGAGGAAAAGTTTATCCCAGAATAGATCGTATTGTTCCACTTCTCATTGTTTTTCAAATGCCGTTAACTTCAGTTTCAGTGTGGTTCTTTTCAAGGGTCTAGCCAACGATTTAATGGCCATTCTTTGCACTCAACAGGTTACCAAAGCAACAATATTTTCTGTTACAAACAGCCCTAATTTGATTTTTAAGTGATAATAACTAAACGTCGAGCTTGGTGATCACCATTTTTGTTATGAATTTCTGATCAGCATAATAAGAGGCAACATTTAGCAGAGTTTAGAAAATGAAGGGTGGAGTTCGGAGCCACCTTAGTTTTCGATTTTTTTTTTTCTGTTTTCATTTTATTGTTTGTTATTGTGATTGATCTGGTCCTTAATTACCGACAACTGAAGGATTCCCTTAATTTATGTAATGTTCAGTGTGTTTAGCTGTTAATAAGTATTAAATTATAAAAAAAGAAAAACAACAGCAACAAGGATTTCCTTGTCCAGTCTTTCTCGGCCTTTTGCCTTCTACCTTCCATTTTTAAAAAAATGATTAACATGTCTGAACACGATTTTAGTCAAAGACATGAACAAGGAAAAACAGAAGCAACGTCTCAAGGAGATGGAGAAGCGTTCGTCGGAGAAACGGAATGATCTGATGGAGGCGTACACAGAAAAGCCTGTCCAAGAAGAGGTGAGGGTTGTAATAATTACTAAATTGTGATGGATTAAATGCAACAGAGAAGCAAGTACCTTTCCTGCAAGAACATTTCATCTCAGTTTTAATTAATTTTTCTTGCACACTTGTAGTTCCCGCTGTTCTGGTAACAGTGCTGACCTTAGCTTCTTTACAACATCAAGCACCGAGTTTTTCTGGTAGACTTGTTAATGATTGGAGCCCTATTGTTATTTGGTTTTGTTTCTGTTTGTTTGTTTGGTTGTTTCTTTTTTGTTTTAAATGAACATGAAATACAGGTATTTTGAAGCCTTTGCTGGCTTATGTCAGAACGTACAGCATCGACTTTCGGTTTTCACACAGGTTCTTGTAGGCTTAGTGGAAAAATTACTAGGATTCCTCAGAATTACTCTTCTGGAGCCAATTCAATAAGTCTTGTAATTAACGCTTGTAATTGTACTAGCTTGGGCCTTGCTTTTGCCATTGAACACAAGAAAGAACTCAATAAAGAGTTAAAAAAACAGTTCAATAATCCTCATTTAAGTTTTCTAACAATGCTTGTGAGAGCAATTTCTGTATGCATTTGTAGTTACAAGGGTGCTAAGAGCGTGAAATATTTATTAAATTAGTCCCTGGTTTTCATATCCCTATTTCTGATACTTTGATGAAAACGTTGTTTTGAACCCTGTAGGTTAATTTTGAGTCCTGATTTATTTATTTATTTATTTATTTTTTTGTGCAGGTGCAAGATGACGGTGAAGAACCAGCAGCTGACGAAACGCCAAAGACACCACCAGAAGAAGTAACTGAAGAAGTCCAGTCAGAGGAGAAGACGTGGGAGGATAAAGAAGGTAGTCAAAAGCTTCTGCAATGCTTGGTAGTTGTACCATCAGCCCTTTTAAAGGGGATCATAAGCTAAGATGTAATTGAGGTCACCCCTCTCCCTCACCCTTCCCTTCTCCTCTCCCTGCATACCTGCCAACCTTTCAGATTTTTTTAGCTTTCAACCTCACAAGATTGGCACTTTCCAGTTATCTGTACAAAAACGTAATGCAACTTTTAACATCTTTGAGGAACTTTGGGTTGTTGAATATCCCCAAGTTTGTAAGGGAATTTTTAGAAAACTTGGATATGGAGAAGCGCGAGTTTCTTTTCAACAGGAAATAAAAGTAGTTGTTCGAAAGAGAAGAAGCGCCAGAAGCGCACCAGCACCAGAAATGCAGAACAAAATGATTTCTTTCATTGGCATGCATTTGGAAAGGGGGGGGGGGGGGGGGGAATGGTGCCCCTTATTCTGATTTTTTAAGCTAGGCAGGTACAAAGAAGAAAAGAATAGCATGCAGACAGCAATAATTAACACGCCGGTTGTTCACCAGTAATTTACGAAGTGAGGTTCTAAATAGGTACAATTATAGCGGTCATTGATGTTTTCATATTATGCGAATTTTCTGCTTACGGGTTGCTGCTTTTACTTAACCATTTCTTTTGCTGTGTAACACAATGCCGCATAAAGCAAAGGTATGCCAATAAATAACAAAGACACATACAATGAGTATATGCACATATTTATACGCGTATGACAACATACGTATACACATACATGTAATACATGTGTATAGTACTCAATGCGTACATTAAGTTCTCTTATGACCATGTGCTGTTTGGTGTAAAAAGGTCAGATTATTAGTTTTCGTGATTGCTCCAGAAGCAATATTTATTGACAATTTTATTGGTATTTACTGAGCGTGGTTTTCAGGTAAATCCTTTATGCAAAGCAATGTCTGCAATAAGTTTCTGGGAGTTCACAAGGTGAAATTTGGCAAATGCATGTCATTCCATATACATGTGTAATACTATTTGTCCAAATTTTTCCTCGGGTGCAGCACTTTATGCTTGATATGGCACAACAAAAGATGATTGTTTACAAGAGATCTGTGTAAATTAAATGTTATTAAATTTAAGTAATTTCGAATAAGGAATCTCAGCTGCTGTCTACATGCTGAAGATTAAGGAGAATCCTTGAGTTGTTTAATTGAAAATCTTTTGTTTTTTTATTATTTCTACTCAACAGAATCACGGCCTCCTGAACTTGACGGGGTGTCTGATCCGTCAAGACCAGACGGAGGAAAGCTTACGTATGGGAGAGACTTCCTGTTACAGTTCCAGAGCAATCCATTGTGCATGTTAAAACCAGAGGGTTTGCCTGATTTGGAATGTGTCCTTGGCCAAGCACGAACCCCTTCAAAGTCAGGCTACCAACAAAACAGGTAGGATAGCGTGAAAAAGCATTTCAAGGGATCACCTCTTCACAAGAACTAGTGCTAATCCTAATACCATTCTAACCCCTATTTAGCAACCACCTATTCACTGTACTGTTTAAAAGTAAGTTGACAGTCTCTTTTGAATTGTGAGTTTCAAGTATCGAGGATTGAGTTGTGATTCTTGAATAGCCTCTTTGCCGTTGTATTCGCTGAAGTGATGCACGTGAGGAAAAGAGACCTCTGCCCTTGGTCGAAGCGGACTGTGTTAAAAATGCGCCAAGGCAACCTAGCGACCGAACCATCGCGTAATGACATGTTACTATGCGGGCTCACTAAATGACAGCGGAGTAACTGTAAACGAATGCGTGAGAGACAGTTGGCTCAAGTCACGGGAGCATGCGTTTTGTAAGTGTCGACCACGTCTACGGAGGGGGGTTGAATCAAAGTCCGTTTCGACCCAGGGCAGAGGTCTCTTTTCCTCGCGCCCTTTAGTTCAGCGAATACAACGGAAAAGAGGCCTCTGCTAGCAGGGAATAATGGGAAAGGGAGTGTTTATGCTTCTTATGGTACCATGTTTTTTCGTTCATAGTTTTAATTATTTTTGCCTATTAATTAATACAATTATTTTTTTTTTTCATTCAGGATGCCGAAAGGTGATGGTGGTGAAAATATGTTCCTCCCTCAATATTTGCGCCAGCAGTCAAGAGTAAGTCACTGTTTGCATTAATTTTGTTCAAAAATTAAAAGACTTTTTCAATGGTAACTGGTTAATCAAGAAGGAATTTATGATCTTCATTGATCTACCTGATCATAGACTGTAAAGAGGGTGAAGCTAGGAAAGATCATGTGAAATTCTTTGTTGTTTTTAAGTGGTAAGTTAATTTTTATTGTCTTGTTCTTTGATCAGAGGGGAAGCAGGGTCTAGTCACGGCAGTATTAAACATAGTGTACAGAGGAGTTAGTACTTTCGCTTGAAGATTATTTCATAAGTTTAATTTTTTTCACGTTAACTCCCACGCGCTATTCCTAGCTTCTTTACCACATCAAGCACTGAGTTTTGTTTTGGAAGACTTGTTAATTAATGAAGTCCTTTTATGATTTGTTTTTGTTCCTGTTTGTTCTTTTTTGGTTCTTTTTCTTGTTTGTTTGTTTGTTTGTTTGTTTGTTGGTTTGTTTTTATAAATGAAGATGAATTCGGATATTTTAAAGCATTTGCTGGTACATTATGGAACAGCCTAACATTAATTCTCTGCTGTCTTCACACACGCTTTTGTAGGCACAGTGGAAAATGACTCATATTTATCAAAAGTACCCTTAAAAAGTTTGTTAAGATCATTTTATGCATGGACTTCTAATTACCTGGGTGCTGTTTGCTAGGTACAATTATAAAACATTTATTACAGGCAATCCAGGTCACGCGTGAACAGTATTTCCAAGAATGAAATGAACATTCGAATTTCTCTTTGTAATGTCCAACGTGTGAATGGAATGTTGGACATTTCTCTGGAAATCGTTCCGAAAAGACGCATTAACTGAAAAAAAGATTCAAAATACTTGGGAAACAATTGTTATTCTTGAAATATTAAATTTTGCAATGTAAAGAAAAATTCATAGCTTTATACCGTCAATAAGCTAGGGAAATTTATACGGGAACTCTGAAATCTCGTTGACGATTTTCAAAACTGGCATGTAAATTTCAAAACTGCGTTCAAATTTCAAAAATATCGTTCACGCGTGACCTGGGTTGACTGTAAATCGCCCCCTGCTTTCAAATCCTTACCACAGGTACCCCAAGCTCTATGAGAGATATAGGCCGTGACCTTTGCGTGAGTGTTGTAATTTGAGCGTCACGGCGACCATTGCGTAACGGCGAGATTATAAGGATTTGTATGGGAAAAACGATTTCTACTTCAATTTAAAAATGCCAACGAGTTTTCAATAAAAATATCCCTACCTAACTCCCTTGTCTGTTTTCCTTTCTCCTAATTGGTTTTTGGAGCGATTTAAAAAGTAAAATAAAAGTCACCTCTTAGTTAGATATATTTTAAAAAAATCGGATGATAAAGGCTAATGACAGCATTAAATGTAGACTGCAAGCAGTCCCTTTCTGGTTAGTCGAGATAGTGTGCTCATAGCGCAGCGAGACTGGAGCGAGGAGAAATAAACGCCTCTCCCCAAGCCCCCTTCCGCTTGTTCGCTCTAGTTTTTTTTTCGCACTCGGCTATTTCGCGCGACCTCTCGACTATCCAGAAAGGGACTGCGTGCAGTCTACATTAAATGGTGTTCCTGTAAATGCACACGTCTCTCCGTTTCTTCTCTAACAAATGGTTCTGTTCATTTGCAGAATCCCCCTAAGACAAAACGTGAGCGCAAACGAAAGAAAGTGACAAAACTCGTAAGTGTATCAAGCCAAAGTGATGTAAGCATTCAGCAGAACTGTAGTGTTCCTTCATACTGTAATTCTTTTACTAGTTGTTTGAATTGTAAATAGTCTGTTTTTTTTTCGAAGGTGATGTTATAAAGCTGGAAGAGAGCTTCCCTAGAACTTTCATGCTTTTTAGTTTGCTGCCGGTTTAACAGGGCAGCGACTTTACCCTCGATACCCCAACAGGCCGGTCACCTTTTGTCTTTAAAAGTGAACATTGCAAGTAAATAGTGACATAAGCGGGTGAGGGGGGAGGGGGATAGAAGCAGAGCCTAAGATCGTGAAGCGATACTCTCACAATTGAAAAGCGGTCCACTCACAAAGTGGCCGGCAGTGTTTTAACTAAAACTCGGGAAATGTTGATTACGTTTCTCTGTCGCTTGTTTTTGTTTTTGTTCTTTTTTTTTTGTATTCCGCTGGCTCTAAATCTGTTGGATGGGCTTTCCTTTTCACTTTCAAACAGGAAAACATACGATGGCAGCGATATCTGGAACGACTTTATGCCCTATGCTCCGGGTATCGGAGCGTTCCGAGCTGCATAACAATCTCGAGATAACAATCTGTTATAGGACTTTGAATATTTAAGTCCATACGGACTTTAAAAAATATATAAAGTTCGAGGAACAATGCGTAGTCGTCCCAATGGCGCTTTATCCCTATTGTTTCCTTTGAACAATGACTGTTTAGACAATTATTAATTATTTCCAGGAGGAAGGGGAAATTCAGGATGAACGCAAAGTACCTCACGTGAATGTAGCAGAGACTCCAACACAGAGCGAAGTATCCAAAGAGCAGCAATTTGCTGAACTTGATGTAAGAGGCAAACAAACAGAAGAACTGGAAGTTTTGCCGACAGCTTCTGATGTGGAGGATGTAGCTGGAATTGAGAAGGTGAATAGTCATGAAGGAGATGCGGAGCCATCAGTCCCAGCGAACAATCCTCCCGACAATACTGAAGAGACGGGTGTGTAATTTCTTTTGCTTGTTTAATTTCGGTTAACGTGGTCTTTCTTCCGACAATGCAACATTCATAAAGTCTTAGTGTAGCAACCTTCATTGCTGTTGGTGCTTGCTTGTATGGGGAGGGTATCTGTCACCTTCTGGTGGCTCCCTCCTTTTAGTTACTTTAAAGGAAGGAGCCACGGTATTGGGGGAGGGGCTGGTGGGGGACTGGGAGCAAACCCATTTTAGCACCAGATTTGAAAACGTCCGTCATAACCCTCGCCCACAAAATTACGCGGGAAATGGAGGCAAATTTTCGAAGGGGATCACTTTGGAATATTGCAGCATTCCAACTCCAAGGTATAGGCTGTATTAGCTGGTATTAAGTTGAATATTACTCGTGCATTGTATGCTAGAGTCCTACGATTACAAAATCGCTGCCCTCCCACCCTATACCCCTCAGCTCCTTTAATCCCTCCCAGCGTTCCCATATCGTCATTTGCAGAAATAGAAAAAATATATAAAATAAATAACTGAAATCAGGTATTTCAGCAGAATGTTTGTTGCATGTGGGAGGAGTCTTTGTCGAAAGGCGTTTCAGTTGATTGGCAGGCGTATTGTGTGATCGCAACCAAAATTAAAGCTCGCTTTTCCGCTTAATCGGATTTTACGAATATCAGAGGTTTTGACCGGATTCGAAGCCTAAATCACAGTTAAATCTGTCTGTAGACCACAGCTGGTTTTCTTGGGTGAAAATTTGCCTTGCTTATCTCGTTTTGAAGTGCAGTCTTAGGGAGGTTACTCCATCCGGTCGCTTGAGGATTTTAACTCAATCATGATGGACAAATTGCCCTTCCACCTCAACAGTGTGATCACAGCCCCATGAGACAAATCTCATAGTTTGGATACCACTCGATGACATGAAAATGTCTGACCTTGCATTTGGCGGGCAGTACACCAATCTCTCTGAGCATTAATTTATTTTTCCCTAAATGCGTGTATGGCACTAATCGTTTGCTTTGGTTAAGGAACAAATGGCTTCTAACATATATAATGGTTTTCTGTATACATAATTTGTGGTAAAATTCCTACCTGGTTTGGCACCCATCTGTCGTTTGACCATTTTAACCCTTCTGTTCAACCCATGTCCCAAGAAGGGGTTTGAAGGGTCTTCTCTGAACGTTTAAAGAAAAGTGACTGAAGTACGGTCGCCTCTATTTATTCAACGTTTATTAACTGGTTTCAGTATTTGTCTGTTACAGTTCCTCCAGAAATTCTTGCAAGAGGAAGTTTGGCCATTGAAGCCTACAACAATGCTCTCAGAGAGGGAAAAACTTGTCTCAGGAGATTGCCAGTAATGTTGATTGGACAGGACCGGGCAGGAAAGACAAGCTTAAAAAAGTCACTGCGGGGAGAACGTTTCAACCCACACGAAGAAAGTACTGTAGGAATTGATAAGGATCCCTCACATTTTCAAGTTACAACGGAGATTTGGAAGACAGGGGAAAAAGACGAAGAGACAAATTTTGATGAAGCAACATTCTACGAACACCATGCAGCAAAACTGATTGCGAGTAGTCTGATGGAGGAGAAGCAAACTTCCAACGAAGAAGGTCTGGAGCCCATTTTTTCTGAAAGTTACCCATTGGCCAGTGGAGATGCATTAGATGAAGAATTACCTACCTCACTCATGCAATACTCGTCACTTTTTACTTCCGACTGTGCTTCAAAAGAAAGTCAGAAAGAAAAGGAAACATCTGTGGAGCATGTCAAGCCTGAAGATCTCCCTGCTGCAAGCGTAAATCCGTCTACTCCAACACAGGAAGTTGCTTCTTCGTTTTCAAAGACATCAAGTACAAATTTCCGTGATTCCGAGACCTCTAGTGTACCTGGAGATAACGCATCCAGTCTTAGTGATGAAGCGGAAGTGCCCCATGATATAGCAACCCTGGTTGAAAAGTTGCTTCATGAGGGTGCAAAAGTTGAAGACGAAGATATTTATTCCGTTTTGTGGGATTTTGGAGGACAGTTGGTTTACTATGTCACCCACCCACTCTTTCTTACACTAAGGGCCATTTATGTTTTGGTTCACGACCTCAGCCGAGATCCATGTGAACAAGCCAACCCTCCTGAAAAGCAAGGAATGTTCAAGACATTTAAAGATCAGTTTTGCCTGAAAACCAACCTTGAGTATCTAGACTTTTGGATGACGTCTGTTTCTTCCTTAGCTTGTCCAAGCGATGACCATGAAATTTATTCAGACCCCAAATATGAGATGTTGCCAGAAAAACTTCCTCCTGTGTTCCTGGTCTGCAGCCATGCTGATAAGCCACATGGTGGGCTGGATCCTTGCCGTCTAGCGAATGAAATATTTGATAACCTACAAAAAAAGCCATACAGTGCTCACTTGGTGGAACATGTCTTTGTGGTGGACAACACTTTGTCTGGTAGTGAATCCGAGTGTCCAGAAGTTGTCCGGTTGCGTCAGGACATACTTGCTGTTGCTCAGGAGTTGCCGCAGATGAAAGAGGTCATTCCAGTCAAATGGTTGAAATACGAGAGGGTTCTTCAGGTGACAAAGAAGGATGGTCACAAATGGATTTCTCTTGAAAGTGCAAAACAAATTGCATCGCAAGTGTGTCAAATTGTTGACGGTCAAGAGTTTGTGACACTGTTGAACTTTTTACATGACCAGAGAGTCATAATTCATTTTGATGATACTCCAGAGTTGGACAAGTTCGTTGTTTTGGACCCTCAGTGGTTAATCAATGTGTTCAGTAAGGTGATAACCGTTCAGCCTTACATTTACAAAGAAAGAAAATATAGAGAGCTGTGGTGTAAGCTTGAGGAAACAGGTATCCTGGATCAAACACTATTAGAACATGTTTGGGCTCCTTTGTTAGACCAGCAAGAAAGCTCCGAGAGTCTCATTGCAATTATGCAGAAATTCAGCTTGCTGTGTCCTTGGCCTTCGTCAGAAGACTCTTCTGTCAAGCAGTACCTGGTGCCATCCATGTTGATGTCGCATCCACCGCAGGACATTCCCGACTTGGTTGCCTCTGCAAAAATTCCCTCTCTTTTCCTCAAGTTTGAATCTGGACAAGTCCCTCCAGGCTTTTTTCCCCGACTCATGCTACAGTTCTATCAGTGGGGCAAAGATGAAGTTTGGAGCTCGCTTGGCCACCACTTCTACCATAATTTTGCCAGGTTCTACACCTCTGGAGATCAGGACTGCTCTGTTATCCTTCTGTGCCATCCCTCATCCATTGAAGTTGTTGTTCACAGAGGAAATCGGAGTCTCCAATTGGCAGAAGATTTCCGGTCCAAGCTGAACATTTCTGCCGATACACACCATGATGAATTTGAAGTGGCATGTGCCTCTAGTGTACATAGACAACTGCGTTTAATGCTTGAGTCCATGCGGAAAGAGTTTTGTTGGTTGGAGAATATGAGATACGAAGTTGGTGTCATCTGCCCAGTCTGTTGCCATGGGGGCGCATTGAAATATTGTTGCACTCATCATAAACCAGGTTGTGAACATGAGGAATGTCTGCACCTCTTGTCGGAATCTGAGTTGCGCAGTGCTAGTCAGTTCATCATGTGCACAAGGTCAGCTGCCGCAGTGAATAACAAAGTTTACGTCAAGCAGTTTGCAGCTTGGTTTGGATGTCCAACTGAGCAGGTAAATTCATCACGGCGGAAATGTTTTTGTTCATGCATGCGTTAGAATAATGTTGTATATGTATGGCAATAGCTGCACATCCTTTTTTCCTAAATTCGTCGTCACCAAAAAGGATTCGATACATCATATTTCATTAAAATGCGGTTATTTGGAAAGACAGGGGAAAGTAAAATGGTTTCTTGTTCCATGATTGCTGATCATGGAAACGAAACTAGAGATTTGTACTAGGGAAATGCGAGATTGGCGAGATGTAAGTTGCTGATTCTTTTTGGTATTGTTTTTCACAGGCTTCAGAACAAGCAGTTGCCAAATGCGATGAAAGACTTTTGCCCTGTTGTGAAGGTAAGGTTGTCGTTTGACCTTTAGAGGCACTTGGCCTTGCCACTTCGACCTTGCTTGTGTAATGCTTTTTTAAGTTAAAAATGATAACGAAACATTCAAAGGGAATTAAATGATCAGAATGAGCATCATAGATCGTGCTTTATATTGTTTTTCTCTTTTATTTTTAACCTGTTTGGACTTTGACGTCGTTGTTGAAAGTTTGGGGTATTTATGTGGCCAGCTCTCTTTTTTCAAATTCACTTAAAATAGTGTTACGAAAACTATATCATGTATCCTGGTATCCTGCCGTGAGACATCATTGCTGGTTTTGCCCCGAAGTGAATTGTATCACATGGCCCATATTCATTCATGCACCCATTTGCTTTACAATCTGAACATAGCCTCACCCACATTAAATACCATAAGAAACCTCTTTACAGGAAGTGAAGACAGGTCGGTCGCTCTTCCCCGCAAGGTTGTGGAGTCACTGTCGTGGAAGTCCTGTGATCCCAAAGAGATTGTACTTCAACTGAAACATAGTCTGCTGGTGGATCAAGCTTCTCTGGAGCAACCGGATCCCAAGACCAAGAGATTGATTCGTTACCTGGCAAGGAAAGCAAAGCATTTGAACAGGCTTGATATGGTGAAGCACCTGAGGGAAATAACACCAGCAGGGACGGCTGGTAAGCTGATCATTAGCTGCATATCTATTCACACTGAGCCTGCTGCATAACGCTCACGTATGTAGAAACTTATAGCTCTCTTTGTCTGTTTTGCGTTCGGGCTGCCGTGCATTCATCCATTGGCGATTTCTGTTCTCTGAGAATGTTATGACTTTATATTTGGCTTCTTTCTGACCACATCTTCTTGGTAGGTCCGTTGCTACGGGGGGATCTTGACATTGGGAATATTCCTGTTCGCCAAATGAGAGACCTTACAGTTGACTTAAGCGGTAAGTATTTCTCCTTAGTTTTGTATAAGATGTAGATTTATTAATTGGAAGATAAAGTCAAATGTCTTGTTACAAACATAACTATTACGACACATGGAAAGAAAGTTTACTTCGTTCTTGAAAGGTCAACGGTTATAACTAATGTAATGACACAGACATAGGGACCAGAGGAGTTATGTTTGATCGTATAAGAAACTGTTCTCTTCTAATGCTTTACCTTGTTAAACACGAGACCTTTTGAACGCCGCCGTCTTGGACGTTTCAGTCACTTGTACATACCGCGTGCCAAATAACTGTGGGCTCAGACATTTGCCAACGTTGACTTACGATAAAGAATACTTTTCGCGGCACTTCGTTCGTTTCCCTTTGTGAACATTGCTCTCGCGGTAAACGCTTGCTGACTGTATTTTAAACATGATAGATACCATGCCAGGAGCCATACAGTGGAAGGATTTGGAAAGAGAAAACAGTATTAACAAGAGGTCATGGCAATTATTATTGTACAAACAAACATGTTTTGTAGTCACCTGCGAGATATATATGCGAAGATACCAGTGTCTTGCACGATAGAAAAGAATTTCCACACGAGGTAAAGAAAAACGTTTCGGACTTCGTAGGATTCGAATCCACTTACTCGGATTTTGGTCACCGATGCACTACTGACTTAGCTATGAGGAGAGACAGGAACAGGTCGTGGATAGTTACTTTGAGTACCTAAAATTACGTTACAGAGTGAATTCTCTGATTTCTCGGTTGCTTGTCAAAGTGAAGTGACGTGGTATTTTCTGTTAAGTTTGCGTTTGTTTTTCCCTGTGCTTTCTTTCTTTCCTTTTTTTTGTGTAGCAACATCTACAAATCCTCTCAGTTATGGTCGATGTCAATTTAGAATTCCTGGGCCCGGCCCGGGAGTTGCTTATCAATAAATGTATGTCTTCATGTTGCAGGCGGAGATGAGTGGAAAGTGGTTGCTGAGAAACTGGGTCTCACCCCGAAAGAGATCCGTTACCTTGACAAACGGACTTTGAACCCATGTGACGCTGCATTGAATTTCATAAGTCAGCGGTGCTACATTAATGTGGATGACCTTTACGATGTGCTAAACGAGTGTGGGCTGCCTGTGGTGGCGGACCACCTTTGAAGAGATCATAAGATTTATATAAGGTCGCGTTCGATTGACCGTATTCCGGAATAAGAGTAAGTGAAAAAGCTGTTTGATTTCTCTTTTTGTGTAAGTTTGGGAAGACATTTCTGCAAATGTTCGCTGACGCCTGATAATTTAAAAGCCATTTTGTATTCCAGCAATTCCAAAAAACCCTTCATAAGGGATTTCTAGCAATCATTGTATGTATTCCTATTCCTGAATTGGGTCTATCGTTAGTGCCCTAGGAGATGGCGTGCATGCAATGCCAGTATGATCAATTTTTTCGAATAAGCATTTTTTTTGATTTTGAAAGCAAATATGTTTTTCAGTCCGGAATGTGTCGGTAAGAAATGCCTGTTTTTTTATATATCTATATATATGAATCGTTGTTTTTTTTTTTCATTAGCTTGGCATGTTAGCTTTTAGGAAAGTAGCGTTCAGGTGTTAATGTTAATTTTTTATGTATATTCCTGGTTACAAGTTTATTCCAAAACATCGTATAAATTCACCAAGCAGAGGTGTCGGTCTCTTTTTAGCTGATAGCCTCGAATTCAAATGCCGTTCAGATTTTTCTTTCCCTGATGATGAATGTGCAGAATCATTGTTTGTGGAATTCAATAGGCATAAAGAAAGAAACTTAATTGTGGGCGTTATTTATAGGCCGCCTAAGCAAAGACTGTATGGCTGGATGGCGACTCTTGCCATGACCAATTCACAGTTTTTTAAAGCCAGTGTCTCTCATACTAGTCAACATAACACTCTAATGTTTACAATGATTGCCAAATGTGATATGCACTTTTAGTTAATAGCGTGAAATTGTGCGGACCTTATTGTTTGATAAATGGCAATGATAATGAGGTAAAATACAAATAATGTCGTCAGCAAAGACACTAACATTAAACTATAATAGTCAAACGTAGGTTCAACTCTTTAGGAATTTTTAGAGGGAAAACCAAAAAAAGCAATATGTAGGTTTTTTAAGTATATATCATGTTTTTTTTGTTCTTAGCCTTTTGCTGTAAAGAAGCTATTTACTGTAGGAATGGATATTTTTATATCTCGAATGATATCTCGTAATTTGAATTTTAGTTGTGTAAAGTGGCTATTGTAGATTTTAAAATAAGTCCCCTTTGGATGGTGAACGTGACCCTTCCCTAAATAAAGTTAATTTACCTTAAGTCTATTACACGATATATAACCAGAGAACAAAAAAAAATCTGGGGCCTTTAGAAGTAAATAATTTAGACTACAGTGACCAGATTTAGAAATTATATTTAGACTATACCAATGTATAGTATTTATTGAGAGAAGCAAAACTGCAATTAAATTGCAAAGGATTTTTTTTAACTTTCCTGTGTTAATTAAGTACAGTAGCATTTTGCTGCGTCGTCTGAACAAACGTTCTAAGTTTTAAATGAAACTAAATCATTGTTTCATTTAGCTGAGGTCTCTAGAAGTAAATGTGATTGTAGATAAAGGTGGCCAGCATATATTTAGACTATAAATACTATATTTCGACAGAATCTTTTAAATTTAGACTATAACAACCATTAGTATATACCACGCAAGCGAATAGTGCCTTTCGCGCGCGCTGATTGGCTAGCTCGGAGGTGATTAGCCAAATAATATATATATATATTTAGCCAAGCCTAAAAGCGGAGCTCCAATTTTTTTCATACCATTTATAACAATCTGCTTAGTGTATGAACGTAATAACCTTACCAGTTCCTCATCCTTTCTGCAGTTATCTTTTAGTGCATATGCAGCAAACTTCCCAGATAATAACAATGAATGAATGAATGAATGAATGAATGAATGAATGAATGAATGAATGAATGAATGAATGAATGAATGAATGAATGAATGAATGAATGAATGAATGAATGAATGAATGAATGAATGAATGAATGAATGAATGAATGAATGAATTGAATGAATGAATGAATGAATGAATGAATGAATGAATGAATGAATTCTTATACCGCACATATCACCAAGTCTCATGGCGGTTTACATTTCTGAGCGGTGAGATCGGACGTCAGCATGTGCAATGCAGAGGGAAATTTTTTTTTTTTTGAATGCTGATTTGTTACAATGGAGGGCAATTTTAGTTGATTTTTTTTTCCCTGAGGACAAACTTACTTACTCCTGATTGGTCGAGCGGCGAAAATACTCGCTTCTCATTGGCTGAACACGCCAGTTCCACATTCCGTTGGTATCTTAATTTTGTGTCCAAAAACAGCGTCTCCTTTAAGTTCTTTGGAGTTCGACTGTTTAAGCCGGGTTGTTTGTACCATTAATACATGGAAATCAAGTGCTGCAGCTAGAAAGGGAATTCCTAAAGGTTAGTTTTCGTGTTTCTTACAGGAATCAGCAAAAGCCGGATTATTTGTGTCAAAACTAAAAACTTGGATAGGATTGAAATTTTTTCAGTTGAGAAACTGAAATCAGTCATGGCGACCATGCAAGTGCTTTCAACTCGCTTCTTCTTCTTACAAGTAACAACGAATGATAACTGAGCATAACAGTGTCCTTTTGGTGGGAGAAAGGAGTAGGTCAAATTTTGTGGAAGAAATTAAGTTCCTTCTTTAGATCCACCGTTTGCTATTTTTATCGATCTATTTTCGCGGATTTTCAAGTGGTAGGAATTGGATAGCCTGACATTAAGTTTTACCGTTGTTAGTTTACTCCTGAATTAAACTGATACTCTATCTTCATTACATGACTGTGTAAAATTTACAACTCAGTCAATGTATCTCCCACTGAAATCTAAATAAACGTCAAGAAAAGGAGAACACGGGGAAATCACCCTTGGTTGCTTGGCACAGGTCTTTAAGTATGTTTACAACTGAATGAGAGCCGTGCGGTGCGAACGAAACTGCCCCGAAATAAAAAGTTAAAAAATTAGTTTCTCCACGAATATTTCTCCTATCGAAACGATTGAAGTACATTTGTAAAGTTCGAAACACGTGAAATAAGGAAAAAATTTTTGATTGTTGCTCGGAAACGCATTAGACTAGTAAACGGCTAGTCAGTTGCCTTGCGTTCAAGTTAAGAGAGAAAGAAAAACTCACCGTCGTTTGCTCATATTCTCCGCAAAACCTTAAATTAGGACATATCACTTTGTTGTTTTTCGGAGGACGGCAAAGAAATGTACCAAAATTTAAAATTCACGTGCGGAGCGATTGTTTTTGTTGTTCATTTTCATCCATGTTGCTGCCGTCGTCGTTGCTTAACAGGGTTCCCTGATATATTTGGCGCTCGGATAAAAATGTCTGAAAAATCATAACTCAGTCAATATTGCTCCTACTAAAAAACTTTTTGCCTTTACAAAAATTTAGACTTCAACGCTTAGTTGTGGCCCGAAATATTAGAGCGTTTAAAACTTGTGCGTGTTTATACAGTGCAAGCGCATGGAAGCAGAGCGGCGCAAAGGCATTGCATGTACACGGCTTCAAAACCAAATGTTAAAAAAATAATTTCTCTGCGAATATTGGTGGTATTAAAACGTTTAATGTATCTGTGTGAAGCTTGAAACACGTAACATAAAGAAAAGTTATCGATTGTTGGCTTGAAGAAAGAATTTTTGTTTACAAATGATTTGTAAACGGCTGTCGAATTACACGTCATGATAATATTTTTTGTGTAAGAGCAAGTTACCGGCCCGGGGGAAAATGTTTGGAAATTCAAAACTGCTCCTATAGTAATAATTCTAGTCTCGTCAACAAATCGAAAATACGGGAAAATAGTCTTTGGTGTATGGTAGAATTATTTCAGAGCTTTTAAACTTGTCTGTTTACAAACGCATGAGAGCCGTGTGGTGCGAATGAAAAAAACACGGCCTGGAAACAATATTGTACAAAAATTAATTTCTAAACGAATATCGATGGAAACACTTGCGTAAGGCTTTAAACACGTAACAAAAATGAAATTATCGATTGTTGCCTGGAAGAAAGCATTTTCGTTTACAAATGATCTGTAAACGGCCGTCGGAATCACGTAAACATGACATTTTCTGCGAGAGCAAGTTAGCTCCCGGGGAAAAGTGTTTAGCCTCCTACGCAGACGTTCTTAGGGGTTCGTCACGCGTTCCTGCCCCTAAGAACGTCTGCGTGGGAGGCTAAAAAGTGTTTAGAAATCCAAAATCCTATAGTAATAATTCTAGTCTCTAAATAAACGTTAACAAATGGAGAGTACGGGAAAATAGTCTTTGGTGTTTGGTAGAATTATTTCAGAGCTTTTAAACTTATGTGTGTTTACAAACACGTGAATGCCGTAAGGTGCGAATGAAAAAAAACACGGCCACGAAACAAAATGTTCAAAAATTAATTTCTACACGAATATCGATGGTATCGAGAATTTAATAAACGATTAAAATATCTGTGTAAAGCTTGAAGCACGTAACATAAAGGAAAATTATCGATTTTTTTCCAGGAAGAAACCTTTTTGGTTTACAAATGATCTGTTGAAACGGCCGTCGTAATCACGTAAACATGGTATTTTTTGCGAGAGCAAGTAAGCTCCCGGGGAAAAATTATTGCATATTAAAAACTGCATGTGTCAATTCTGCTCCTGATTAGTAATAATTCTAGTCTCTAAGTAAACGTTAAGAAAAGTAGAATACCGAAACGTACTCTTTGGTGTTTGGTAGAATTATTTCAGAGCTTTGAAACTTGTGTTTGTTTACAAACACATTTATAAGCTTAAGGGCCGTGCGCTGCGAACGAAAAAACACACGGCCACGAAACAAATTTTTCAAAATTAACTTCTCCTCGAATATTGCTGGTATCGAAAGCGATCAAAGTGTCTATGTAAAGCTATTTTAGAGTTCTAAAAGTTACCATAACTGATCACGAACGGGTGATATAGGCAAATGTAAGGCTTCTTTAAACTTAAGCTTACTTTTCTTTTCCGGTCGGCCTGCTCTAACTTGCTATCCGTCGCTCTCTTCCACGTTGGACTTTGCTTAATCGTCTCCGCTTTTTGTTTTCTTTTTCTCTCTCTTTCTCTTCTTTCCACGTTTGTCAACATATCCAACAAATACGTATAAATTGTCTTTGTGTTTTTTGTTCTTTAGCATTTCTGTTGTAAACGTATCTTGCCAAACTATCTCGCCATGCAACTTCCCGCCAGACAAACACGGGCGCATTAGCATTGTGGGATTGCGTACGGACGGACGTACGGTGTACGGACGGACAAAAGTGACGTCATAACCAAACCAAACTTTTTCGCATTCATGGGTTTCCCAAATTTTCTTAGCTATGGGGCTCCGCACCCGCGCCTCCGGCGCGTGGAGCTCCGCTACTATTCACCTCCGAGCAACCGAAGACGAACAAGATGGCTTCCCGTTTAGTCACGGTCGTTAAAGAGGAATTTATTTAGATAAACGAGGCATTAACGTGAACTCTGATTCCAGTTTAATGACTAATCATGAGAGATTCTTCCAAAGATTATGTCCCTCAGTTTTTGACTCTCCTGTGCAAATTTTCGCTGCGTCATCTAATCAAAAATTATATTAAGTTTAAAAATTGTTTCATCTAGTGAAGTACATACTAGGATGTTTTATAAATTTTTGGTTTACATGTAATATTGAAGTGCACATTTCCACGAAACACTGGTAATTATGGATAGAGTGGAACCTCGATTTAATGGAGTGCCAAGGGATTAGCAAAGTTATTCCATACATTTTAAAAGGCCAGACTGGAGAACATCTTTCGTTATAAAGAGGACTTCGTCATACAGAGGTTCTTTAAATCGAGGTTCCACTGTAGATAGCTTCACTACGTGATCACAAGGCAACATACGCAGGCACATGCTTGGTTTTGGGCCTTACGCTTTCCAGTGTGAGGGTGGGTGGCTTTCTGATAATACGCTTAAGGTGGTGTCCGCGCTTCTGGGCTTGCATTAGCCAGCATAACACAAAGAGATTAGTTCAACCGGGGTTCCATTGAAGATCGCTTTACTACTCGCTAACATACGCAGTTACTTACGCTTTCCAGTGTTAGGGTCGGAGGGGGAGGAGGGAGCTTCTCACTGAATAGGGTAATGGGGGTTTTCCGCTTCTTGGCGTTATATTAGCCCACATAAGAGGCTTTTATTTTTATTTAGCCAAGAGCGAGGCGCGAGACATCGAGACATCGAGCGCATTTTCCTGACTGGAATGGCATGGGGGAGCATTTCCCTGACTGGAGTGGCATGGGGTCTCATTTCCCTGACTGGACTGAGGGGCATGGGGGCGCATTTCCCTGACGGGAGTGGCATGGGGTCTCATTTCCCTGACTGGACTGAGGGGCATGGGGGCGCATTTCCCTGACGGGAGTGGCATGGGGTCTCATTTCCCTGCCTGATATAACGAATTTGCGGAAAAACAACCAAAATGTGCGTTATATCGAGGTATAGTTAATAATTGTTTCTTAACGGTGTGATGTTGCACTACCAAGCATTTCCGGATTTGAACGATAACTCTTAATAACATTTGTGCTTTAACGTCTACATGAAGCCGGTCAGTAGTACACTGTACAGATATGTACATAGCTACGGCACTGGAAAACTGAAAAGGTTAACAAAATTTTAACAAAAGAAAACTACTTCTAAAATTGCTAAGACGCTCAATCAAAAAATTCTTCCAATGAGGATTGTCTCTTTTTTATCATTCATAAAAATGCGTCCTCCATTGAAGAGAAGGACTTGTCAAATGTCATAGTTAACAGGTTAATGAACAGGGTAACAAAACTTAAACAACAGAAAACTATTCAACAACTGAAATTTCTAATCGAGAGCGCTCTCACTGCGTCGTTTGCTTCGATATGACTTAGCGGCTTACGGTGGCTTAAAAAACAACAACAACAACACTTTATTAAAAACAGAGAGTTGCAAGTTAGGTATATACCTACCCGCAAATAGCTAAAGCTAGTCGAGGCGGGTAGGTATGATTATATTAAACTAAATGCAAATAAATCTTGGTGTTTACCAATTAGACATTATTAACAAAGTTTACAAAGCAACAGCAGCAACTAAAATGAAACTTAAATAAGTAATAAACAAATAAGTCATTTTTTATCCTTGTTGGCCTTTAGTTATTATCAACATTTAAACGGTCGGCATGCATCGGAAGGGCAGGCAATATCCCTGAAACTTCAGCTTGTCGCATTGTAAGAACACTGCCCATTTTTGTTAAAAATTCTAGATCCAGGGATCAAATTTTGATCTGGCCTGCGACTTGTCCCACGGATTCAAATTGGTTTCAATTGGAGGGGCAAGTCTACAGAACTTTTGCCCTCAAAATTATTCTTGTCCCTTCATGTGAACTGATCATGGGACAAATCCTAGTGATCATTCCCCATGTGCAAATGCTACAAGGGACTCCTCCCTAGTCCCAGACAACAGAGCATCAAGCCAGAGAGTAGGAAACCCAGGAAGTGATAACTCGCTAAAATGGCCTCAAATCAGCACAAAATAGCAAACAGGCAATGGGCAATTCACCTTAGATCCAAGGTATGTCATTTTTATGAAGAACTTTCCAATATTTGTACCTCCTAAACCCGATTGTAAATATTCCCATACAAACTGTTGTTTGCGCCGTGACCGCTATTACGCAAGTAATCATCGCTCATATCCTGAGCTTGGGCCGCCTGTGATTTGAATGCAAAGAAAAGAATATTAAAATGTATGTCGGCCATTTTTGCATAGGGTCTATTAAACCCGTTTTTTAAGACTTGGGGCCATAACCGACAAAGCGCTGACAGGCACTCAGCCAGTCGCATGCTTTGAAAAGTCTACATATTTCAAGGAGAAAGAAAAAGAAGAAGTGACTCCCCTCTAGCATTGAAGGTAAAAAGAGTATTTTTTTTCTACAGCTTTTAAATTGAGTTGATTACATTGTGGTTATCATCTGAAACGACTGTGCCTTGCACAGCAAACTGTTAACAATATGAGGGCTTAGGTTCGACTCCTGATAGGAGCACACAGATTTTTTTTCTGATTATATATGCCTGTGCCATTTACTGATTAATACATCATTCTCATTTATTCACCACGCTTAACATATTCCATCACATTATTTCCATTGCGCATATGCCACACGTTGACATTCCAATCCTAGCAGTATCGAGACATTTGTCCCATGAACCTAGTTTAATGGCCTTAGCTCCCACGAACCCCCTGTAGCTCAGTGGTAGAGTATCCGACCTTGTAATCGGAAGGTCTCAGGTTCGACTCCTGATAAGAGCACTCGGATTTTTTTCTGAGTATGCCTATGTCATTTACTGATTAATACATCATTCTCAATATAAGGGCTATTTTCGAGTTGCTGTGAACCTCATTATGAAAGCGAGTCTAAGTGCAAAGTTTTCATTCATATGCAAAAGAAAAACTTATTTTCATATGAAAAGCCTTGCAGTTATGCTCGCTTTCATAATGAGGTTCACAGCAACTCGGAAATGGCCTATTTTTACAAACAAAAAAATGCCGCGAGCCGCATGAAAGCACAAGCGGCAGAAAGAATGGACAATAGGTGGGGTGGGGAAAACCTAATGAACGAGTTATAGAGCCTACGGTCGAACTAAAAGCCGAATGCACGTACGGGATCGGATCGGGAACAAGGCTAGCAGAACAGTTAAATTTTTGCAATGATTTCTCAGGCGTTCTGGCTCTCGCGGGGAAACGGCGCCGCGAAATGTCGTCTTCCTTCCCAGGTTTCTTTTGGGCCGTGCTTTTGAGCTCGGCACCATGATCCTTTCCTTTTCTTGCTTCAACCTCGTTCCCAGGGTACGGGTCTGAGATGAGACCGGCCTGGGAACGAAGTGGTTCTTGCTCTTTATCCAACGAAATGATGAATGTCTAAGGTCTTGATGTCTACTGCCAAGTGGCACTCCCGTGTATAGCTACGACAAGTACCCACGTGAAAAGGGACTGCGAGGGCGAATTGTGAGGTATGGTGTCATTAACCGCTGCTAAACAGAGTAAGAGTATGCATCCGGATCCTAACGGCTCAAGTTGGGTATGTATACGCAATCTCTTGACAAAATGCAAATGCGTCCGCACATTGTTCGACATCGTTGAAAGAAATTAGGTTGGGTTTATGCTGTAGTCTTTTGGTAGTGGAGAAGCCGCTTATGAATGCGCAAACACCCAAACAAGTCATCCTGTTCAAAGTGTTTCAGAAGCGTATCTAAGCGCTCAATTCATCAACCCTTCAGTGATCAAACCAAATATTCTCAGAGAGACTTCATGGTTAAACTTGCTGTTCCATTGCCCTGCACCAGATTTCTAAAAAAACACTTTTTCGCTACTGAAAAGGCTTTCCTTTCGCAACTGCTTAAGTTGCGTACTAACTGCGAGGATCTTTCTTCTATTTAAACTTTTCGCTACTGCAGTGGTGCAGTACTTTGTAAGAGCTTATCCTCTGATTTGCAGCAAGCAAAATCAAAGATAACATTGTTATAAACAATACTCTTGTAGCCTCTTTCAGTGATTAACAATGGTAATAGAACTAAGTCGGAGTCCAGTTCGGTCTGTAAATCATACGAGTGAGTAACAAAATCAGCGGACGATCACCGGTAACGGTGTCCAATTTGTTTCCGGCACGGGTATCAGATTACAGACCGAATTCACGGACGACACGAATTCGAACTCCTGTTGGCGATTAATCTTAACCATTACAATTTCCGAGAAAAATGACTCTGACAAATAAAGTTCGAGTGAGACGTTTCCGAGAATATAGAAACAACCGTTTTATTTATAAAATGCGTGGGAAAAGGGACCCCGGTCAAGTGCAACTGTCCTATTACAGCGCATGCCGCAATGGCGTGGCTGTCCATTTATTTAGCACGTGTAGGCAGGTGCACTGCACATACACTGTCCTTTTAATGTTCAAATCATGGCTGATGATAGCCAATCAGATTCGAGAATTTTGTTGTAGTTATGCTGGAGTAATTGCATTCTAACAGCGCGACAACCATGTAAAGAAATCTTCCTGATTATTATTATTACTCTCAGGTTTTCAAGTTTTTTTTTTTAATCTTAAAGCGAATTCATTTTTAGGTCTTCGATAGAAATTCCACACTGATAAATTTAATGCATTTAAGTAAATTTATCCAATTAAACCTTATCCAATCCACCTTGTCTAATTACCGTTGAGTATTTTTGCAGCGTCAGGTACCATGGTCTTCGCCACCCTCCATTTTGTATTTCGCGAGGACCCTGGGGACGAGGACAATTTTTCTAATACAGAAGTATTTTTGCGCTGTTTATGAGTATACGCATTTTCCTCTCTTGCTATGCGGGAATAGCAAATCTTAGCAAGAGCTACTGGAATCCAAAACGAAAATTGGGGGTCACCGCGCATGTTTTCGAGACAATCAATCACCGACAATTCTGGAAAGCTGTAAAATTCAAAGCAACATTTGGCATCTTTTTCCCAAAATGAAACTTAGTTATCTTTGAAAAATACGTGCTTACCCCTAATTTTCTTTTCTGATTCCCATAACCCTCGCTAAGATCTGCTTGTCCCGCGTAGTTTTAATCCGCGCAAAAATATCAGTACAGTGTTTTAACGGGCACCGCCGTTAAGAAACCTACCGGGCCCGATAAGTATATTTTTAAATGTTTTTTCGCCGACAACACATTGATTACAGACATGGTACTTGACCAATGTTTTCATAGAATTGTAAGATTTTCAAAATTTAGTATTCAAAGCTAACAAAAATTGACTTCTGTTAAGGAACAATTATCTCCAATGACACTTGTCGGGCCCGGCAAGTTACCGGGACTTTCGAGAAACGGTCCCCTGACTTTCTCAGACCATCCCGAGATGCGCAGAACGTACAACAGCGCAGTAGCAAATGTAGGCACCATCCTTAACATCTGCAAGACCATAGTCGGACAAACGGATGAGTGGTGCCGGTTCTATTTTTTTGCCACAAAAAACCTCATCTACTTGTCAATTTAGTACCACTGTCAATACATTTGGGAGGCAAAGCGCCAACTCAATGAACGGTTCTGGAAATTACCTCAGATCTATCCAGCGGCCACCGTTAACTTGACAACCCTATCCCTGTCTCGCTAGATTTCAACTAACCCGGCCACTCAATCAACGACATCCACCTAATCCAACTTGAACTTGTGAAGCTCATTTGAACAACAAAGCTAACTGACATTACCGTGATCCTTTTGGTATAAGTCACGTGATGAAGCACCTCAATGACACTACCAGGGCTCACACTTGCCGTAAACTTTTGTTCCAAACGGCCAATCATTGTCACGCAGTTTAAATTTTAAACCTTTATTTGTAAGGATACTTTTATGTTTTTCACTTTTTTCCGTTCAGCCCTCAAGGAAGGTTCGTGTTACACTGAACCGAAATATCGGGCTAATTTGTTATTAATAAATTCCAGTTGTTCTAGCCATTTTTTGTTTTATTTTTCGCCACCGTCGTCGTTAGGTTTAGTCAGATCAGCCTTGCAGTTACTTTCAGTTATTTAGAGAAGACGAACGGAAAACTCAGCCCACTGGTGGTTAACATCAACCTTTTTTTTAATTGGAAAACTTATCTTCATTGTGTAGAAGTATTACGTGATACCAAGGTCAGAATGCTATTGTGATGTACAGCCCATTACTAGTATGTTTAATTAATTATTTAATTAATTCCATTTACCCCATTAATTCTCCATTAATAAAGAAGCTTTGGCGGTTTCCATTTTCTTAAGGCCTAGTTCATACGTCGAATAGAATTCGGACGAATTCAATTCGAATTGACTTCGTCTGTAAGACGTCGATGATATAGAGATTCGATTTAGCCCGGGGGGCCCGGGTGATTTAGACGACCAATTAAATTCAATCGACTTGAATAACATGGGATGGTGGAACTTGGTGTGGCCAAACTTCGACGATTCCAGATTCAAGAAAACGACGGATAGATATAACGTTAACGTATTTTCAAATTTATGCATTCAATTTGATGCGTCTGAACTACGGCGTCTGAACTGACACGCTTTTCAGACGTTTAATCCGTTTGCCCGACGGATAAAACGCCTGGACGAATTTAATCCCATGCACGGTTTCATAGCAATTCATACGTCGCCTGTACTGACAAATTTAATTTCTTGTATTAACTTCGGTACACACGAAGGGACAAGTCCCTGCGACTAGTCCCCTCGTGTGTCCCGACCTTTATTTTCGACTGAAATGCGACGTATGAACTTGGCCTAAGAAAAAAAAAAAATCCCAGTTGCCTTTCAGAAGATTACAAGAGCGCAAGACCTCATCGGTCGAGTCGATCGCGACTGCACGGGTGTTTCACGAGACTGTGCCTACAGACAAAAATCAACATGTACATGAAATGCACAATGGGATCCTGACAATAGTGTATTCTACAACCAAAACTTTGCGTTTGAAAGCTTTTCTGTATTCATTGCCTTTTTAAATATGTAGAAAGGCATCAAAACCTTGACTTGTACCTGTAGGCTGTTTCGCAATAAGGACAGATTTTCGCGGGAAATTTTGAAAATTTCTCCATGTGCAAATCACGTGTCACGTTCTAGTTAACATGACGTCACCATACCGGATTTCTCTGCGGCTTCTCGCCGAAGAGCAGCCATGTTGGATTGAAATAGTTTTCATCCTTTCTAATCTGTAAGCTTAAAACATCATCAAGGAACTAGAAGATAAGGAAGACACCGGACATTATCCAAAAATACGTTGTTGCCTTTTGTTTTGTGTTTTTGAAGTGTTTTCAAAGTCATAGTCCAAAGCAACGGAAGACCTTCGTGAGAAGCTTCATTTGTCGCTAGCGTAAGAACGCTTACGCCGCTATGCAGAAGGGGAAAGCTACCGCTTCCCCTCCTGCAATGGTTCTTCAAGGAAGACCACCACAACAGTATCCTTGCTATAATATCATTTAAGATCGATGTGAGACTTGTAAATATTCACGGAAAGTCACACAGCTTTGATCTCTGTACTTTGTATAGTTCAGCCTTTGTTGTGTCGTGTCATCTTTTATGGTTCGGTTTTGTGGTTGTATTCCTCAACTCGTTGATCCTAGAAATCCTCGTGGACCACCAACTTCACAGCAAAGTAAGTGTACATTCTCTGTTACTTGTGATTTAAAAAATAGCTGATAAATCAAGGAAATATGTGGTAGGGCAAAACTGCTGACGTTTGTATGAAAGAACACGGATTTCCGTGAATATCAGAACGCAGTTGATTTTCTTTTTTCTTTGTCTCGCCGCGTTTAGGGCCAGAGGATTTTAATGCAAGATCAGCTCAGGCTTACCAGGTGAGTAGATTTTTTTATTTTATTATATGTACGCCATATTTACCTCGACTGATGCTGGTGGTGATGCTTCGTGTCTCGTGGAATTCTGTGACTTTTTTGTTGCATAATAAGTTCTTCCCGTGTCGTTATGAATGAATTTCTATTTACAGATGTTTGTTTCGTTTCCAAGGAGTGCACATTTTGCTTTGTAGTTCGGCCGATCGGCAGGAAGATCCACAGTCATTGAGACAAACGATCAAAGGACTCCCTCGATTGATTGTTTTAGGAAATAATCCTTATTCACTACTTCCGCCAAAGTCGTACCTTTGGTACGATCATCGCGTATTTTTGTTCATTATTTAGACGAAGTGAGAATAAAATGCACTCGTTAGGGGTTTCGACCTGTGGTGATATCTATTTCTAGCCCTGTGATCGCTCGTTTCATCTTGGTTATTTCAACGCTTTTACAAGACTTCTTGGTGTCGGTGATTTTAAATTTTTAAATGATCGTCCATTCTTCTTGGGGATTGTGAAAGGCGCTTGTTTCGAAGAACACCGATTTCCCCGCTAAAAACAAACCTGTTTTGCAAACACAATTGCCCCTTTTTCCGTTATTATACCGCTTTGTTTCGAGCAAAGAAGGATATATCAATTCTTTTCACGTGGTGTTTAAATTTCGTCGATCGACTGGTTTACAGCAGACGGGGGTGGGGCGAAAAACTGGTGGTAGAAGAGATTAAAGCGATGGAAATTTCATTTCGGGGAAAAGGAAGTACTTTGAAGAAAGTGAAAGAGTTATGTATACTCTTGAATTCCCCCCATGATTTCTAAATAAAGGAAATGTTTTAGTTTTAATTTCATACGCATTGCCATGGCTGGCGTATTCACTCAAACAAAGACGAAGACAAATTTTGCATATAAGCTCATTGAACAAAAGGTAAATTGGCATGGATTGCTTAATGTTTTACGTATCTTCTACATTGTCCTCTTTTTTTAAGTTGTATATCACTTTGATATGTAACTTAATAACTAGGGTATCTGGTATTCAATTTGTTTTAAGTTGGATATTGCTTACACAAACTTTCACCAAGGTGAAGAGAAAATAAGTTATTACACATACTAAATATTGATGCATTCTCAGTGACTGATTGTTAATCAGATCATTTTATCCCATGTCTTTTTTTAATCGGTGAACGGAGTAGAAAGTGCTTTTTAATTCACCAGTCTTGTAAAACGAAGGATGAAAATCAATATTTCCTGTGATGTGAAACTTTATGGATACAAAGCTTCAAGTTTGTTGTAGATAATTGAAAATCCTTTTCTGAACATATTCAAGATTCTCTCATTGTGAGCACAGAGTGCTAGTTTTGCACTTGAATAGAACTGAGCAGAGTATGGCAGAATTTTGATAACTTTTCTCTTGTTTATGTGAAGTTGAACCAAAAGCAATTCCTTTAACCCTTGATTCGAATCGCCAGTGGTGACCCATATCTGATTACTTGATCAAAAGTCACGAGAATGAAGAAACTGGTCATGGATGGTGAAACATCTTGAGGTTCAAACAAATTCAACTTATTAGTATTGTACAATGCAGTTGAACCCCGATTTTACGATCGTCGATCTAACAATATTCCTGATTTAACGATCAACATTCTGTGTCCTGGCAAGAATTATTTCGTTTACAACGATATCCTGATTTAACGATATGATTTTGCTGTCCCCTTGCCGCATCGTAAAATCGAGTTTCCACTGTAAAGAGTGTGTAGTTCATAGTGGGAATTAAACAGAGAGTTGTTGATACCTTCTGGAAATTCTCATCACATAAGATTTTAGTGTTTTAGCATTTTTTTTTTGCAGAGGGCTGCCTATTTATTGGCCATTCAAGGGTGAACGTTTTGTTAAATCCTTAAAAATTGTAAAGCAAAAAAATTTGTGATGTCGTAAAATGTCACCTCTCCTGAATTGCAAAGTTAATGCGTTTCAAAAATTAAATGAGGTGTAAATGAGGTAGCTCAAACAGTTTTTACTGTGTTTTGTTTTTAAAAAAGGGTTTTCCATGTAAATGATAACTGATGATTAGTTTGTGCAGACATGTTAGAAAAAAGTTAGATCTTGGCTAAAATTTCGACTTGCTTCAAAAAATCATCCCTTTGCATTTTTGTTATCAAGGTCAGAGGCAAATTTTTGTAGGAAAAGGTATTGAATCCCGGTGAGCAAAAGAGTGGTATAGTCCAAGCATATTTGATAGTTTACACAGTCAAGTTATGTTTGCGAACTGGTTGGAGTTGTTTTAAAAACAGCATTTTTATAAAAGGCTATTTTACTGAGTTAACTTTAAAAAAAAAAAATGGTCATTTTGTGCGACTCTTGATAGCAAGGCTAAAACTCATAATTTCAGTAGTCTTAGCCCCTTGCCTTTTCAAATGCATTGATAAAGGCCTGGGTGTTGGAAAGGAGACAGTTTAATAAGTAGGAAGTGTCATGACTTGGATAGTTAATTTTGCCATCAATTTTTAATTTTTCTCACCTAAAAGTCTGAATAAAAGAACTAGCACACAAATATCCCACCATATGCGCATTATGGAACTTTCTGCTGAATGTGTTGTTGGAAAATAAAATAAATTTGAGAGAACTTGGCAGCCGGGCAAGTGACTGTGAGAAAGAACTCACTTTAGAAGTGTGATTTCTCACCTGAGAGAAACGACTCACCTAGTTGTGAATCCCAGCTTGACACAGTTTGTTGGTACTAGTATAGTGTCAGCATTCTTTTTGCATGGTACCTTTGACACTCTGGGTAGATAGTTGTTTTGACGCTACAGTACACAACTGTGAACAGAAGGTCTGCATTTTGAAATGTCCAAGAAACTTACCACATGTCAACAGAAAGACAACAATTAATACTGGCAAGGTTGTCCATTGCATACCAGACCTCGATCTACAGTGTATTCCTTCAGTGAAAAATCCCCTGTAAAGATTGTAGCAACAAAAAGAAATGAAGAGATTTGCTTTAAATTTGAAAGTTGATTTTATTGATAGAATGTGCTGAGTTTTGTCAGTGTCCCTTAAAATGTTCAGAAACTTTTTTGTTTCATCTGCCTCAATCTGAAGTGAAAGCCTTCTTGTTTGTCTTTGTGACCTTTACCAGTGGGGTCATTTTGTGTAAGTTTTTTGGTCATGTAATTATTAGTAATTACATGACCCAGTAGTAGAAGCCATATTTGCTTTGTTTTTGTTTTTTTAACGAAGATGGGAATTTCAAGTTAGCGCTAGGTTTGTTGGAGATTTGAAAACAAAAAAGGAGAGCAAAAAAGTTGATGTTAGATTTTCGTGTCAAAATGGAAACTAGAAAAGCTATGCTTTGTGAAATTTTCACACGTATGTACTTCCCAAAGGTGGAAATCACACTCCCTAATTTGAGCTAGTGATCTATAAGATCTATATGTATGAGAGGGATATAACTAGATGAATAAATTCATGAATAAAAGAACAAAACTTTCACCATACAGATCCTAATTTTTCCAAATGCCTTAACATCCAGCTTGCAGGACATCCACAGATGACACAGAATATAGTTATGCCCCCGATGCCTGGCCAAATGCAGTCACAAGGACAGCCTCGCCTTCCAAGTCAACCATTCTACCACAATCAGCGTAGTATGAGAATTCCCAGGCAGCCACCACCAACTAATCAGCCCATGTACTCCTCCCCTCCTGGGGGTCCCATGGTACAGATGATAGGACCACCTGGAGCAACACAGTTTATACCTCCAGGACAGCCTGGTCCTTTTATTCCACAACATGTACGTGAGACCAATGAATTATGGTGTGCCATTCATTGATCATGATCAATAATTGATCAGAAACTCATTGTGATGCAGTAATCAGTAGTTATACTTGACAGATACAGTACTGTTTCAAAGTAATTTGACAGTCTTGAAGTGATCCTTGTGAGAATTGAGTATCAAGGATCAAGTGGAGAATCGATTAACTCAAAAGTCGACTCGATCCTCAAAACTTGATGCATGCAAGAATTGGGAAGCTGAAACATTACTGATTATTCATACAGCTGTATGACAATCTGGTTTCGAGAAAATGATTATTGCAGATGCTGGTTGCTCTGCAAGCACAGAAAATTAAAAGGCCCACCCACATAGTGGATTGAGCACTGCGGAATCAAATTGTTTGTAATACAGTGTACGTTAGCTAACAAAAAATGAGAATGGTCTCTGCAGGCCACTGGGTACAAATGAAAACCTTCAAAGAAGCTTATGGCCTTTAATTCCAAGGAAATGCCATGAGTGAAAAAATGAAGGTACGGTACCGCCTAGAACTATAGACCCATTTGCCGCGTCGTTGCCGCGGGACCTACTCGCGAGTTTCCCTCGGTATTCCCGCAGTAGGACGTTTTTTTTCCTCGGTTCGGTTGCGGTATGGCTCCAAAGTTGCCGCGGGAAAGTTCACCTAGGTAAAACCTCGGTAAAGAAAAGACGCGGTAGAGTTTGAATACGCTTTTGTCTCCTTTGCTTTGTGTTTTGGTTCGTCAGCTCCTAATGGCAAAATCGCACCGAAGAACGTTAACTACGGAGGACAATCATGGGCGATACACATACGATTCTCGGCCCTTGAAGGCTTGAACCATTTGAAGAAAATGAGAATCCGTTTTCGAGTATTCGAACACATTTGAAAAATCCTTTGAGGAAGATTCTGATTTAATATCTCGCGCAATATTCACTATCGACGCTTCGAAGCGTGCAGATTTGCTCAAGAAAAAACAAGCAAACTTGAATTTTCGACACAGTCTGTGGAGTTCCGTTTGCGAGACCTTTTAAAATCATTTATAAATTGAAAACAAATAATATTTCGGCATGTTTTGTGTCGCTCAGCGCCCGAATAATTGCAATTCCAACACATTGTCGGTCATTGTCACTCGGACTCCTGACGTGCCAAGCTGTTTGATGCAACACGGCAGTGTTCCAGAATGTTAGTCCGCTGTTTACTTTGTATTTTTTGCCAAGTTATTTCAATATTAAGTTAGGAGAAGCAAAAGAAAAAAACACTGACCCATGAAATTTACGGATTATAAAACATGTGTTCGCGCGTGACGATGTTATTGTAACTTGAAACCCTTGTGTCGACTTCGTAAATTTTGTCGCTCGTGTCTACAGTCTATTTTAAACCTCTTTCTTTTAAAATGAACTTGGCACTGCAACAAGAATAATATTCCCTCTCAATATCCGATTTTTTAGAACACAAGCTTGCTCTAAAATTCAGGAGATATTTTTAGCAGCTGTTTGGTTGGACACGAACAAAAAAAGTTGACGAATCAGAAGCAGCGGTTCCCACAAATGTCAAACTTGCTCCTATGCAAATTACGGTTAATTTAAACGTTTGCCCCGTCGCTTGTATCGAAATGAACAAGTTAAGAAAACTAAATTTAAAAAAAAAGGATTTTTTATGACAATTCAGCGAACTCTCTTTCGTAAACTTACACTGAGTGTTTAAAAAAGCAGGTAAATCAACGTACACGTATTTCACTGCGTATTTAACATACCCTCGGAGATACATGTAACAAGCTTCTTTCAAGTGTTGGATTGTTAGTTACTTTAATTATCTCTGAAAAGACGGAGTACAGACATTTGCCTAGGCAAAGATTCAGGATTTCAATATTTGAATTAAAATTTACGCGAACTACCCAACGCCATTTTGACTTCAAATTCCTCCTTCGATTAAGCACCGATTCTTCGCACCTCGAACACTTGCAGTAAAAATGTCTCCACTCACGCTAACGCTTATTTTAGAAATGCAACCAGTCCCCGTTGTTCTTTCCCGCGGCACGCCTCGTCTTTTCGCCCGCGGCAAATTTACCGCGGCACACTGTACCTCGTCTTCACCGCGGAACGACCGTGTTTTCACCTAGGTGGACGCGCGGCCACTACCCGCGGTAAAGACGAGGTATGCCCTAGTCCCGATGGGTCAATAGTTCCAGGCGGTACTGTACAATGGGAAATTTCACAGAGGAATGAATCTCATTTGGTGTCAAATGTAATTGATCAGATCAGTATGTAAACACTGAGTGATCAAATAAAGATATTTGATTGATTGATTGATTGATTTCAAGATTGAATGAAAAATTTACCTACCTGTAGTGCCAGCCAGTAACAAAACGCTTCATGCATTTCGGAAACTGAACTTGGCTAGAAATTTCATTTGGGTCAAACCTTATTGGTAAGATTGCTTCACTGGAACAACTGTAAACAATGAAAATTTGCATGTGCATAGTACCAAGAACTGAGTACCATAACATTTCCCGCATCTCTACATTTCCATTGGATAAAGCCAAAATAGCAACTTTAGAAAAATTGGAAGCCCCTTCTGATTCTTTTAAACAAAAGCTGTCGTTTGGACATAGAAAGGAACTGCCTCATTGAAATTTTGGTCAGATGCTACACAACCAAATCTTTCATGTGTATCAAGCAACAAGATGCAAGGGCAAATATATGTGGCAGTTCTTGGAAAGAAAAAGTTATGGATACTTGCTGGGAACTGCCTTTCCACTTCTTCCCAACTTGTATTTTTTTTAGCCCTCGGAAAAAACCTGGTAATGATCTCTTAGCCTGCGAACAGGCTTCCTGGGCGTGCTTAGATGTCGGGGAAGTCCAGTTTGCAGGCTAATGATGCTGGGAGTCAATATTTTCTTTTTTTGATTGGTATAAGTTTGAATGCTATTAACCAAAAGGATGTACTTACATCTTAGTGTTGCTTCGTGTGCCGGAAGGAATAGTGTAGTTTTTGTTTTGTGTGTAAAGTTTATCGAGGAATCAGTCAAGTGACAAGCTTGATGTTTTCAAGACTCAAGACTTAATTCTCAATGATTGAGCCTTGATGCTTGAGGCTCCATTCTTGCAAGTTTTGACAATCAAGGATTGAGTTGAGGATTGAGACTCGAAAGAGACTGTCAACTTACTTTAACCGGTACTTTACTATGTAGTTGATTGCCGCATGAGGAAGTGAATATGTTTGTTTAAGAGATGAACACATTGCAAGTTTAGTTTTGTGTCATGCATTGCCTTTTGTGTGGGTGAGGGGTCAAACAGGCAAATGTGATTGGGTTTTATAAACTGAGTTTACAAGGTAATCTGGCGGCCTTAAAGAGATCTGAGATCTGATGTTTTAAGTGTTTGTCCCTCTTCGGATTTTTTCAAAGAATTTTGGGTTGTTTGCTTTTTTATATCGTGAGAAGTGGAGATATGCAGTTGGTGGAAGATGTAACTTGTAAAACAAGAATAAATTAGAATGATGATTATTCTAGAAAGTGACGCAGGCATACTCGGAAAAAAGAAATCCGAGTGCTCCTATCAGGAGTCAAACCTAAGACCTTCCGATTACTAGTTCGGATGCTCTGCCACTGAGCTACAGGAGACTCGTGGGAGCTAAGGCCATTAAACTAGGTTCATGAGACAAACATCCTGCATACTGCTAGGATTTGATAGGAGCACTCGGATTTCTTTTTTCCGAGTATGCCTGCGTCACTTTCTAGAATAATCATCATTCTCATTCATTCACCAGGCTGGAAATATACCATCACATTTCTTTCAAGAATAAATTAGTTGTGTGAGAAGCATTTGTTCCTTGGGGATTAAGAGTACCAATTTGGAGATGAATTTTGCGTTAACTTTTCTTGGCATTCTGTGTTACCATGATGTAGAGAAATAACAGAGACTGCCATGTGTTTGTGAGAATGGCAGCCCTTATTTTGTTAATGTACATGTACCTTTTGAAGTATTGTTAGCTTTGTGGAGACAGCTTAAGTCATTGTTTCAAGAACTAAAAAGTTTATGATCTTTGTAGTAACAAAAATGGATTTTATCTTTCTTTCAGGTTGATTTTGCTCAAATTTCAATGGCTGGCCCACCCCAAATGCAGTATCGACCACAACAAGCAGTGCAGGGACAATTTCCCCCAGTATCTGGGCCCTCACAGCCTCAAGGACACTTTGGATATCAGCCATCAACAGTATACCAAATGGGGCAGCCTTCACCTCCTGTGTATATTGTCAGAGCACCGACAACTCCCATGCCTGGAATGCCACAATACCAAGCACAAACATTTGAGCCCCGCACTCGAGAGAAAAAAATTATCCAGATAAAAGATCCGAATAGTAACAAGGATGTGACACAGGAGATTCTCAACCGGCATCCTTCTGCGAGTTTAACAAGCAGTACTGGTGGCACACCTAATAACACTACACCAGACATTTCAGGACAAAGTAGTAGTTCAAGTACTCCTCCTTTGACATCACAGCAACAAGCTGAAGCAAACGTGCGGGCACAGTTTGCGGCGCAGGTCGCTGCAACGTTAAGAGACACTACAGAGGAGAAGCCTAGAAAACCTGAATATACAATTCAGAAAGCACCAGCAAGTAACAAGGCAGAAGTAGATAATGTTCAGGGAAAAGAAGTCGTCAATGCGCAGAAAGAGGAAGCGTTGAAAGAAACTAAAGCGAATGACACAGTTAGTAATGTCCCAGAGACCCAATTAGCTGAAGTGGTTGCTGAAACACAGCCTAAAGAAGTTGCTTTGAAATCGCAACCCAAAGAAGCCGCTCAGGGCTCTAAACTAAGTGAAGGGGTTTCAACAGACAGTACGTTAGGAACAAAGCCTCTGGTTAGCTCTGTGGATGCAACTACATCAGCTAATAAAATAATCTCTAATGTCAGGGTAGAGATCTTTACTGCGGATGATGTACGCAATAAAGAATCGCAAAAGAGTAGCGCAGCTGTTGGTAGTGGTATTGTCAAAACTGAAGCAAAAGTGAAGCCATCCGAGGAAATTGAGAAGCCAGCCGCAAGTGAGCCACCGCCAGAAGCCGACACAAAGACTGTAAATGGACCAGTATCAAATTCCCAGGAGGAAACAGAAGAAACCGAGGAAGTTATCACTGTTGAAAGTCAGGATGTAGCTGAAGCACCTCCTGTTAGTGCAGAAGATACTTCTCCTCAGAGTAAACCATCTGAAGATGAACAAGTTGCCGAACCCGAACCCGAACCCGAAGCAGCAGCCAAAGAAGCGGAAGAACCAGAAGTTTTGCCAACAGCGTCTGAGGGAGAGGATGCAGCTGGAATTGAGAAGGTGAATGGTCATGAAGGAGATGTGAAGACTTCTGCAGCTGCAAAGAATCCTGCTGTTGATACGCAAGCAACAGGTTTGTATTATTTCACTTGTTTCTGTACTTCTTTGAATAAGTGCCCAAGGTGTATGGCTAGTGTTTACTTGTGCAAGCATAAACCTGGGTACAATGTAGATTACTGTAAATTGTGCGGTCACTCGCCTGTTGTAAGGAGTGAGACCATAACTTTACAGTTAAAAAATAATTGGTTGCTCAGGAGCCCAATTCTCACCTGAAAATTATTTTATATACAGAATGTTCCTTAACTTAAATTCTGTTTTAATTGACTTTGAAGTCTTTACAATAATAATTATTGTATGGAAGACGGAGGAAAATTTAACATTATTTTTCCCAAGATATTACTATCGGTTGATAGAATCGGTTGATATTACTATCGGTTGATAGAAAACGTACCCATTACAGTTATCAGGACATTTGGGAAAAGGGTCCCCGCAGATGCTTTGTTTATTAGTTAGTTTTGCTTTTTTGTTTTTGTTTTGTTAGGGTGGGGGGGGGGGGGGGAGTGAAAATTACCCCATGTAGGTAAAATGCTAAGTGCTCTCAGATTTAATGAGGGCAAAAATAGTTGTACAGATGTGTTCACGTTACCTGCACATCAGTAAATAACAAAGTGAAATATAACAAAGAAGAGGTGCCGTTAGAGTTGGAAAACTTAATTCTATCAATAAATAGTGGATAGTATATACTGTACAGTTGTAATTACAGTAAAAAGTAATGTAAATAAAGTGTTTTTGGATAGCAAGTAATATTTGTTATTGATTATTTAATGAGGTTACCATCTCCTTCTACAAGTAGAAAATTAGATCAGATCAATTTTGATATTATTGAAAGGTTTTGTGTTAAGGTTACCCGGGACCTTCAGAGGTGCCTCGCGTTTAAGCGATGTAGCGCGTCCAGTTTAAACTGTAGATACCTAAACCCCTATATCAAATTAAAGCTTATAGAGCTGACTATCAAACCATACCAAGAATTTTGAAATAAAATAAATTGTTGCATTTTTCACGACCTCTAATTGCGAGCGTCCAAATCACCTTTTTAAAGCTACAAGTCAAAGTGAATTTTGTTTTTTGCTAATTTAATTTGCTCCTCAGTTTCCGGACCCAAAGTGCTAAAAAAGCGTGTCTGCGTTTTGCCATATTCAATCGCAGTGAAAAGTTTTAGAGCATTTTCGAAATAGGATGAAAAAAATGTGGAGTAATCGTACAAAAATCACTCTCGGAGAAAAAATATTTCGAAAGAAAAAATTCGCAGACACGTTTTTGTTGTTTATATGTTAAACTAGCTACTGTCCAAATTTGAAGGCAAACGAACAAATTCCTTTCGAGTTTTTGCTCTTTGAAGTGGCTCCTCCAAGTGAAAAAAATTTATTCTAGAAAACAGGGCTAAAAATTCGGCAATTTATTTTATTTCAAAAATTCTTGGTTTAGTTGGATAGCCAGCTCTATAAGCTTTAATTTGACATAAGGGTTCAGGTATCTACAGTTTAAACCGGACGCGCTACATCGCTTGGACGTGAGACACCTCTGAAGACACCTCTGAAGGTCCCGGGTAACCTTAAGGGGGCATACAGTGTATATTGCTTTTTTGGTAAAAAAAAAAAAAACTCAGGAAAAAACTACAAACTTGCCCAGTTTTGGTATGCATTTAGATTTTGTGTGTTAAAGGGGAAGTATCACACAAATTTGCTGTCATTTCAAAAGCCAAAATGTCTGTCAGCAGGAACAAAGAAATATTATTGTCTAGTTTGTTATTAATTATCACCCCAGTGGAATAAAACTGTCGATTAACTGCCTCTGGCCAGAGACAGGGTAGGCCAGTATGGACTGAAACTTGAAAAATGCTAGGCTAATGTTTTTAAAGTTCTTGCATTTTTGTTTCCAAAATGCACTAAAACAGATCATGAGTTGTTCCTTTCAAGAATTGAGTTGATTTCTTTCCTCTCGTCATTCTAGAATTATTTGGCTGCTGATTGAAGGTCTTACTTCATCATTTTTAACAAAAGATATCAAAAACCCCATGATACTACCCCTTTAAATGTGGTTTCACATTTTCTTTTTGTCGAAAGACCAAGTTTGGTGGTTTTTTTTTTTAAGCTGCTTTTTTGGTGAAAAAAGTGAGGTGAACCTTATTTCTCAAGCTTAATTGTATTCTTATAGCATTCACTAAGTATTAGTCATTGGCTAAGCATGTCAACCCTGAGAATGATGGATTATGACCAGTATGCTGGCTACATGAAATTGAAGTTGTGTTTTAAAAGTAATAGTTTCAGTCAAGTATATTTGATGTTTTTCATGTATTAACAGTATTGCAACACATTCAGTCTTTACTGGATTGTTCCATGCAATGGCCAGCCAAGTTGATTCCACTGTTAAAAAAAACGCACTTAGTACATGCAAAAACAATGGGAAAAGTTTGCTGGTTCCAATGGGAATTTACATATTAATACAAGCTTATGGATGACTGATCTTTCAAATGCTAAATAAAAACCCAGAGAATGAAAAATGCTTGAATTGGTCAGCTTTGTTATGCTTGAACTATTTCTGAACACTGGTGATACAGTATGCTGAGTGAAGTAAATGTGAATCTGCAGTGTTTCAGTAAATCTTTTGTACAGTAGTGGCATTTGATGTTTATTCAGGTGTTTGGTCCAATCTGAACCTTTAGCAAGAAAAATTCTCCTATATAGAAAACAAATCCCCAGTGTGCTTTTGGTAGCCTTCAAAATGTAGAGATTTTGATTGTTTCACTTCCTGTTTCCTTATAAGAAAACACAACAATGATGTATTGTCTAATTCCCGGAAAAGCCGGATGGCTTGTTTGGCAAGGCAAAGGTAGCAATTTCCCGGAAAGGTGGGATAGTTGATAGTTGGTATATATTATAGTGAATGGCTCGTCTGAATTGGTTAGAAACTTTGGAACTGTTGGAACCTCAAAGAAAGGATGAATGAATTCAAAAAGAAACCCAGAATTTACCGGAGATTTACATTTAGTGAGTTTAATGTTGTTGTTTCCTGTATTCCACATCTGAGTTTGTTGGAGCTTGGAGTTACCATTGTCAGTGGCTTTTTCTTAAAAACTGCACCAGTTCTTATTCCTTGAAACAAGCTTTAATTTTCTGCTGGACTAATAATTATTAACTCCCGTCTGTCAGCTGAATGATGGGATTAATTTGATTGTATTTTAGTGAGGGCTAATTTCCTGTTAGTGTATTTTAATTATCTTTCAGTACAGTACTCAAAAAATTCTAAAGTAAAAGTTTGGTATTGTTTCTAAAAGAGACATGAATAGCAACTTATAAGTTAAGGTAATTTTTTGAGAGCCCGCAATGGATGGTCATGCTATATATAGTCTTGTCTACAGACTTGGAAGTCTTAAGAGTCATAAGAAGCACATTCCACGAAACAAGATATGTTTGTAATAACTGGATCAGAATGTTGAATGAAGACTTAATTTGAAGAAGACCCCAATAGTAGGTTTCAGTCTGTTATTTGATGGTTAAAACAGGTTTACTTTACAAGTTTCAAACTCTTAAGTTACTTTTCTTTTGATTTGAACTGTTGTCAAAAAGCCAAGATGAAAAAAAAAATCTTAATATTGGTTATGAATACACAACATGTAGAATGTGATGGTTATTTTCCCAAAAATCTTTTTGCATGTAACGTGATTGTATTAAAATTTTAATATCCTTCTTACAACTTTTAGTGCATCAATCATGATTTATTTTGAATTAACTGCGTAAGAAGCAAGGAATCAGCTTCTTTCTTTAGAAATTAATTGAATTCAAGTCATTGGTTTTCAAATTGTTTTAAATTATTAGTTGTGATGAAATTGTTAAAAATAGCAATAACCTGACTCAGTACAGTAATTTTTAGAGTTACATTTTTATTTCAGTAATATTAATTTGGTACTTGTGTATTATAACATCTATTTTATATTTGTGATGCAGTTCATGTACATAATTAGTTTTTGTATTCTATAAGCTAGGTGACAACATACAGTGTATTTCTAGAGATGTACAATACATTTCTGTGTCTTCTTGGACTTACTTTTTCTACCAATTTTTCTACTGGTGCTGTAATTTATTTAGTACAGCTCTTTCAGTTAGACTCTGCATGGGTTATATAACTTGTCATTCACTGTTTGGCAAGAATTTGATCCTGGCATTGTATCTGACCTGGAGGTCAATGACATAATTGGATGCCTTGCTGAGTATTTCACTTCTAAAATTGGGCAATACGTACATTTCTCAATCTTCAGCTCCCGTTTGAGAGCTGCTGTTTTACTGCTGGTTTTCTTGGCCAAAGCTCTTGGAATACCCAAAGATTTCTGTAGCTAACTGGCAATGCTTACATTGGTTTCTTGTACAGAGAATTCCAGGGCTTTCTAGAGTAATATTAGCTGCTTGAACAGGTAAACATTTCACAAATATGCATGTAATTAGCATGTGAAAATGTGAAGTCATGCAACGTTGCAAGCGGCACATGCTCTTGTGCATTTCTTCATGGTTTGTCATGAAATAAAAGAGCAACTTCAATCAATGGATTTCATTCTGTGGGGTTAGGTTTTCCTCCAAGATTTCCTCCTCTTTTGAAGTAAGTGATTTTGTTGCCTGTGTAAACCTATATAATTTAAATAATCATTTCTGTGATGTGGAAGCTTTTACTCATTTGATAACTACAGTGTATATATGGTATTAATGCTTCGCCTGGTGCATCACATACTTGATTGAAGATCGATTTAAATACTTTGGAAACTTAACTTTTGTTGGCAATTTATTAAAATAAGATAGGAATGTATAGAACAGTGTGTTGCATAATTTAGTTGACTGATTAGTACAAACTAAGACGTGTTAATTAGAATTTTAGTTGAGGTTCACTTCCTGTGCTGCATGTTCAAAGTTGTTTTAGGGGATTAGCATCTTGTAGAATTACTACAGATTGAGCTGACCTTGTGTAGATTAATTGCAGTGACACTGATCAAGGCAGTTGTTGTGTTTTAAAGTTCTTGAGTAATCTTGTGTTTTTGTTGGGGGCTTTTGTACTGATAAAACCATGGCATCATTGATTAGCTTTACTGAATTTTTAGTCTTGGCCCAGTTGTATATATATGCTGTGTTCTTTGTAGACTTTCTTGAAACCAGAAATTTGTACTACGCTACATGTTGTTGTAATATAATAAATTATTTGGATGAAACCTGGTTGAATGTTGACGTGATGTTGATGAATTTTGACTGCAAAAATCAACCTGTGTTCAAGTTACGCTATAGACATCAATATTTGTGGTAGTATTTTCAACACATGTTGCAAATGGTGATGACAGCACAATGGTAGATTTTGTACACTGCTACATTTAGGGGAGGTAGTCATGTGATAGAAAAGGACAACTTTTAATTTTAGCCTTGTTTATTCTTTTAAAAAATTTATGCAAGTGCTCTGAACACACTGAATTAACTATCAGCGTGCAAGTGATTTGTGCAATGTGTAAGCTTTGGATCCTAGTTGCTTGTTACTTTTAATTTAAGTTCATTGTCAATGAACACTTTGTGTGGTCACTTTCAGGTTGAAGTCTCAGATACAGTACTTTTCAGGCTTGTATCCATTATAAGTTAACAAATGGATGTTTTGACCATGTGTGTGCACTCCCATAGTGTGCATAAAACAAAATTTATCTTGTGTTGAAGTTCCCTGTGCATTATCTGTAGAGTAAAGTGTGACAGATATCCAAATGTAATCTATTTTTTTTTAACATTATTTTGAAGTTAATTATCCTGTAGAAAATTGGAATTATTTTAAAATTAAAAATCACAGAAATGATTTACTTGGAGATTGAGAAGCAAATTTGATTTGTATAAGGTCTTGTATAATTTATGGCAAGAAAGCATATACCTGCGGCCCATTGCGAGGCTAACAGGGCTTGTGATTGGCCAACAATTTGCCACTTTCACTGGAGGTTTACAAGAAATTTTTTGCTGCTCGTAACATCATTCATGCTCATGCACGCATCGCTCGTGCATCTGTACCTTCACAAACATCCTGACTTATCAAAGTGCAAGCTCTGCACTGCAAATTGCATATAATTTTTTATTTTTGAGCAAAAACTGGTCTTGTATAATGCACTTTTGGAATTTTGATTGGCATAGCGGCCATGCAGCCATCTTGTTAGCTATAATTACCATCTCATGTCCAATGCATGCTTATGGAGTAAATATTCATTGTTCTATTTTTAGGGTATTATTAATACTAAGTAATTGCAAACGCACATTTGAGAACATGGTAATCCTGCTGAATTTGTGCAATATGGATATCATTATCAAAAATATATTAATGTAAAAAATGCTCGCTTGTAAAAATACTTAAAAAAAATGTAAAAATGCTTGTAAATGCTTTGTTTTATAGTGGAAAATCACTTAGCTACCCAAAGCTAGTTTACAGGCATTCCACTCAGAAATAACAGGAAACAAACAATAATCAAATCAAACATAACATGTTAAAAATCCCAACTGGCAGGAGGCAAACCAGCTGGCTATTTACAAGGGTGGCCGAGGCGGGACTTGAACCCGGGACCTCCGGATTTCAAGTCCGGCGCCCTTACCACTGGGCCTTGCCGCCTCCTTAATTAAGCTTGCCTGGTGCAAATGTTTTAAGGTTGTTAAGGATGTTGCTTACTTTTCCTACGGGGCATACATGTATGTTCTTTGTATCTGGAGATACTCTGGTTTCCTATGGGTGATGTCTACTAATACAGGGATATTTTTGCGTTGTTTAAAACTAAGTGGAGAAAGCAGAACTCAGCAAGTGCTCTTGGTATCCAAAATGAAAATCGGGGGAACCATGCATTTTTCAGAGATAATAAAGCTTCAATTTGGAAAAAAAATGCCATACATTGCTTTGTATTTTACGGCTTTTTAGAATAATTTATTGTTGCTTAATCATCTCTAAAAAATGTGTTGTTCAAAGTTGCAACATTTATGTAGTTATCACAGATTCCAACAAGGATTCCCTTTCCCAGTCTTCTTAGACCTTTTCCCTTCCATGTTTAAAAAGATAATACAAAATGATTAATATGTCTGAACACAATTTTAGCCAACAGCAAAGACATGAAGAAGAAAAAACAGAAGCAACGTCTCAAGGAGATGGAGAAGCGTTCGTCAGAGAAAGGGAATGATCTGATGGAGGCGTACACAGAAAAGCCCGTCCAAGAAGAGGTAAGGGTTGTAATAATTACATAATTACTGACTTCTCTGTTGCATTTAATCCATCACCGGTATTGTGATGGATTAAATGCAACAGTGAAGTCAGTACCTTTCCTGCAAGAACATTTCATCTAAGTTCGAATTAATTTTTCTTTTGCACACTTGTACAATGTAGCTCCCGCTGTTCTGGCAACAATGCTGACCTTAGCTTCTTTACCCTTCAAGCACTGAGTTTCGTTCTGGTAGACTCGTTAATTGATGAAGCCCTGTTGTGATTTGGTTTTGTTTCTGTTTCCGTTTGTTTGTTTGGTTGGTTTTCGTTTTTTAAATGAACATGAAATACAGGTATTTGGCTGGCTTATGTCAGAACAGCATCAAGTTCTTGTAGGCTAGGATTCCCCGGAATTACTCTTCTGGAGCCAATTCAATAAGTCTTGTAATTAACGCTTGTAGTTTTACAAGCTTGGGCCTTCCTGTTGCCATTGAACACAAGAAAGAGCTCATTAAAGAGTTCAAAAACCAGTTCAATAATCCTCATTTAAGACTTTAGCAATGTTTGCGAGAGCATTTTCTGTATGCATTTGTAATTACAAGGGTGCTACGAGTGTAAAACATTTTATTGCTTTAGCCGGTGGTTTTCATAACCCTCTTACTGAGACTTTAATCAAAAAGTTGTTTTGAACCCTGTAGGTTAACTTTGAGTTCTGCTTTATTTATTTACATTTTTGTGCAGGTGCAAGATGACAATGAAGAACCAGCAGCTGAAGAAACGCCAAAGACACCACCAGAAGGAGTAACTGAAGAAGTCCAGTCAGAGGAGGAGACGTGGGAGGATAAAGAAGGTAGTCAAAAGCATCTGCAAGGCTTGGTAGTTTTACCATCAGCCTTTTTAAATGGTATCTTGAGCTAAGATGTACAGTGTAATTGAGAACACCCCTCTCCCTCACCCTTCCCTTCTCCTCTCCCTGCATGTACCTGCAAACCTTTCAGATCTTTTAGCATCAAACCTCACAAGATTGGCACTCTCCAGTCATCTGTACAAAAAATTAATGCAACTTAATCCTTGAGGAACTTTGGGTTGTTGAATATCCCCAAGTTTGCAAGGGAATTTTTAGGAAACTTGGATATGGAGAAGGCGAGTTTCTTTTCAACAGGAAATTAAAGTAGGTGTTCGAAAGAGCAATGGCCACCCACCAGAAGCGCAGAACAAAATGTTTTCTTTCATTGGGATGCATTCGGAAGGGGTGGGGGGGGAATGGTGCCCTTATTCTGATTTTGTAAGGCTGGCAGGTACAAAGAAGAAAAGAATAACAGACGGCAATAATTAACATGCCGGTTATTTATCAGTAATTTGTGAAGCTAGGTTCTAAATAGGTATGATTATAGATGTCATTGGGGTTTGTATATTATGCGAAGTTTCTGCTTAGGGGTTGCTGCTTTTACTTAACCATTTCTTTTGTTGTGTAACACAATGCCACATAAAGCAAAGGTATGCCAATGAATTACAAAGACACATGCAAGGAGGACATACATGTACATGCACATATTTATACGCATATGACAGCATACGTTTTCACATACATGTATAGTACTCAATGTGTACCTGTAGTTCTCTTATCTTAAAGCAGCACTGTATGCCCATGTGCTGTTTGGTGTAAAAAGGTCAGATTATTAGTTTTGTGATTGTTCCAGAAGACAGATTTATTGACAATTTTATTGGTATGTCCTGGGCGTGGTTTTCAGTTAAATCCTTTATGCAAAGCAATGTCTGCAATGAGTTTCTGGGGATTCACAAGGTGAAATTTGGCAAATGCATGTCATTCCATGTACATGTGTATTTGTCCAAATTTTTCCTAGGGTGCAGCACTTTATGCCTGATATGGCACAACAAAGGAATGTTGTTTACAAGAGATTTGTGTAAATGAAATATTATTAAATTTAAGTAATTGCCAATAAGGGAATCTCAGTTGCTGTCTACATGCTGAAGATTAAGGAATGTTTGATTTGTTTGATTGTGAATCATTTTTTTGACAGAATCAGAATCATGGCCTCCTGAACTTGATGGGGTGTCTGATCCTTCAAGACCAGACAGAGGAAAGCTTACGTATGGGAGAGACTTCCTGTTACAGTTCCAGAGCAATCCATTGTGCATGTTAAAACCCGAGGGTCTGCCTGATTTGGAAGTTGTCCTTGGCCAAGCACGGACCCCTTCAAAGTCAGGCTATCAACAAAACAGGTAAGATAGCGTCTAGTAATTAACAGGAGAGCATTTGTCTCCAAGGTTTCATCTCTTCACAAGAACTAGTGCTAATTTAAATTAAGCCAGTCTACTGTTTAAAAGTAATGGTAATGGTAATGCATTTATATAGTTTCTTTGGAATTTGTGAGTTTCGAGGATTGAGTCGTGATCCTTCAATAGAGGGACCCTAATGGGGATTTCCTGCTAGCAGAGGGCTTTTTTCCGTTGTATTCGCTGAAGTGACGGCCGTGAGGAAAAGAGACCTCCACCCTGGGTTGAAATGGACTGTGTTGAGAATGCGGAACGGTTACCTAGCGACTGAACCATCACATGATACATGTTACTGTGCAGGCTCACTTAATGAGGGCGGAGTAACTGTAAACGAATGCGCGAGAGGCAGTGGGCTCAAGTCACGGTCAGCAAACAATACAGGGAACATGCGTCCTTTAAGCGTAGTCCACGACTACGGGGGCGCCCGTCAGTTCAGCGAATACAACAGAAAAGAGGTCTCTGCTATGGTACCATGTTTTTTCCTTAGTAGTTTTAATTATTTTTGCTTATTAATTAATATAATTGATTTCTTTTCATATAGGATGCCAAAAGGTGATGGTGGTGAAAATATGTTCCTCCCTCAATATTTACGCCAGCAGTCAAGAGTAAGTAACTGTTATTAATGCATTAATTTTGTTCAAAAATTAAAATCGTTTTTCAATGGTAACTGGTTAAGCAAGAAGGAATTAATGATCTTCATTGATCTACCTGATCACAGACTGCAAAGAGAGTGAAGCTAGGAAAGATCATGTGAAATTCTTTGTTGTTTTTAAGTGGCAGCTTGATTTTCGTTGTCTTGTTTTTTGACCAGAGTGGAAGCAATTTTCCCCAAAAGTTGCTTTTCGAAGTTCAAGACTAGCAATAGATTTATAAAAAGCATTGCATCGTTCATTTGTTGCCCACCTTCTTTTAGTTCTCAGAGACGCCATTTCATGTTAAAATTATGTTCTCCAAATATAGGGTAACACCACCAACCAAAGAGGTAGAAGTAACAGAAATCCACAACCCAAGAAAGTGATAGAACTCCCTAGTGAAAAAAACCAGCCTGAAGTAAGTCTTAACCATTAGTCTTATATAAAATGTGAGGGTAAAGTTCCATTAAAAGCCCCATGGTTATATCATCGGGCCCACAGAATGTCTTCCTGTGCTCTTACAGTGGTAAAAGCAAGACATTTAAAATAATTTATTGTGCTTGGATATAATGTCTGCTTTTGGGTGGTACCTCCTAAGTTGCTGGATAAATAAAACAAGTAGGCGGGGAATCAAACAGCTAGATATTTCTTTTGGTTCTATATTTCTTCTATTTTCCTATCAAAATAGCTGGGGGCCACGTTCTTAGTGACCGGGGGAAATCCCTGGCCCCCACCTCTTAATGACAGCCCTGCATTTACATTCTTAGGCTATGGCTAACAATAAAAGATTTTTTAAGGTGCTCCGACAGACATATTTTTGCAAAGTTTGTGACTACAGTGTATGTGGTAAAGCAGATCCTGCACTGCCCATTTAAGTTGTTGAAATGGAAAAAGAAAATTAGGGGCTACCACACATTATCCAGAGAAACAATGTAGTTCAGTGAAAATGATTTTAAAAGCATCAAACTACATAATAGCTTTAGTAGTGTATTGGATTTCAATATAGCTATCTCCTTTTTCCACATAGTCATAAAGAGAGCAAAAAATTAATACCTTTGAATTAGTAGACACATTAAGAAATTACAGGTTCTCAGACCATCGCCAGATGCGCTGAACATACTGAGACGAGATTGTTAGAGGATAACAAAATGTTTTTTCTGAAACAATATAAACAACACATTGAAGCGTAGCAGAGGGAATTTCTCTTTATACAGCTACTGCATTGAAATTGTTATAAAACAATTGGTTCGTGCATCAGCTGTGCATTTGTCGAGATATAAAGCACTTGGGAAGTTTGGAGAGCAGTCAAGAAGGTAGAGTTGCCCTCAGCTACAGTACCGCTTGAAACTATGGGACCATTTGCACGCGGTAAAACCTCGTCTTTGCCGAACGTGATTGCCGTGAATTAACCGCGGTGGGACGAAAACGGCAACCGCGGCAAAGATGAAAGCAACCGAAAGCGGCGGGGAATTAGACGCGGCAATGCCTCGGTAAAAATACAATAATAACTAATTACTATTGTCAGGGTATTGTCAAACATTATCTCACCTTTCATCCTAGAGAAGCCTTCAAACAAAAGAATTTGTAAAGACTCACTGAATCGGAAACCGAATGACCAATAACAATTCGTTTGGCAGTCACTGACGAAAGTTTCTTTTTCTGCATTTGGGACTTGTTTAGTTTTTGTCACGCTGCAGGCAATAATCAAAGAGCAAAAGACATAGTTTCAGTTTAATTCTTGCTGTTTACGCCACACAGTCAAGAAAGATATTCTATTCGTTTGATAAACCTCCTGATAACCCTTCCTACTGATGTAGAGTGCGTAACAAAGTTCAATCAAAATAGGGAGGCTGAATTCAAAATATGCAATCTATTTCAGTACGGATGCGGAGAAAAACAAAGTGAAAATCCCTCCAAATGTATTGCCAATGTAATCCGGATTCGAAAAACTAAAACTTCGTAATAGATTTGATTTGGTATCGAGTGTGAGTGATAAGATCGATTCATTTGGGGCAAACACAAACGCGGAAAATTACTGCAACGCTCAACATATTTTTATTAATATTTACTTTGGATAAAACGAAAACAGCAACTTTAGCAAAAGTGAAAAGCCCCTTCCGATGTTTTAAAACGTTTAGAGAAGGCGTCGTTTGGACGTAGAAAGGACCGTGCCATGATGAAAACACCGGGAAGATTTCAGTCATGTGCTAGGCAACCAAATTCCTTCACGTTCAACACAACGCAGACAAAAACTTAAAGTAAGTTAATTGACGGCAATTCTTGGTAGGAAACCTGGACGCTTGCAGTTTGTTATTCAGCCACAACAGGAGTAGTAGTGCCTTTTCACTTATTCCCAACTAGTTCCATTGTAATTCCTTCAAAAAGACCTGGAAGCGCTCTCTTCTTTCGTCGACTAGCATTCGAGCTTTCACTGACCTTTGCGTTGCTTCGCGTATCGAAAGGAATTGTGCGAGTGAAGTTTAATGAATTGTTTTGCATGTTAAGCAAATAATTTTTGGCATAATCCGAAATATTATTACATTTACCAGTTCAATTCACAAGTTCGCTCACAGAGCGCTTTGATTATTTCCCTTGAGAGCGAGTGCGCTTCCCTGAAATTTATCACACCTAAAACCCGACAGTTCACTTATTGTCCTCGAAGAACATGAAAGCAAAGTGAACAATAGCCTATTCAAACCCAACTGCGTCCTGCCTTTCACTGCGGCTTAAGTCAACTGAAAAAAACCTGGGTGAAACCGAGGTTTTTATTGCGGTTAGACGAGGTTTTGCCTAGGCGAAACCGCAGATCAAAACCGCAAATCGACCAAGGCAAATTCGCGGCAAATGGTCCCATAGTTTCGAGCGGTACTGTATGCCTTGAGCTACTCTTGCACATCTTTTGTGCTCTCCAAAGTTCTCGCATGCTTCATATCTCGATGACTGCATTTTGACGCATGAACCATTATTGTTAACTGCATTCAACTCAGTTTGTCAATATGTGTGCAAGAATTAAAGATTAAGTAGCTGTTGTTAACTGAACTGTTTTCTTTGTCAAACAGTTGAAGAGAAATGAGAACAGATGGGTGAGACCAAGTGAAGTTGCCAAAGCTGGGAATGAGGAGGAGCTCAAGACTGAGGTATGTTTTGTAGAGCCGTGGAACATCCCCTCTGGAAAGAAATGGATGCTAACTATTCTATTGTAGAAATCGGTGAACTTGGAAAGCTTACTGTGAACAGGTGAATGGGTCAATTGAGGCATTAAGCTACTGTATTTCGCTTTCTTTTGTCCCCAGCTTTTGCTTATCCCTGATTATCAGGAATAAAACAAAAACAAAATACAGTAGCTTAAGGCCTCACCTGAGTCCTTTACATGTTATCCAAGATGCTCCTGTGTTTACTTCAGTAACATTTGAGTCAGTTTTTCTTTTTTTTTCTTGACAAAATTTAATTTATGCAAAATTGTTGGAGATATAATATAATATGGAACAATTCTTTCAGTGTCTGACAAAAGGGGAGGTTGCCAATTATGCAAGAATAGACTTATTATATGATTAGCACATAGGTTTGCCCATTGTTTCCTGTGCTCTACCATTTTGGATTTCGTGGTAACCCCAATGTTCCATACAAAAGAATTTTTTTCCACTAGGGGTAACCATAATGAGGTTATAAAATCCAAAATGGCTGCACATGAAATCTCAAGAGAAAATTTTATAGTCTACAATTAATTTTTTTTAGTATATATTAAATGTTTCTCCAATTTCTCTAGAAAGTTATTAGAATTTGAATTCTTTGTATTAACCAATTTTTCTTCCATTTGTTTTTAAAAATGGAGGCTTTCTTTATGGGAGCAGTACACATGAATCCTAGCTCTGTCTCTTTTGACCTTTTTATCCTGTATTTGTCTTTTCAAGATTTCATCTGTTCCAAAACTTTTGTGCTAGGTTTGCAGTGTACAATCTATCAAACATCTCAGTTGTTGTTGTTTTCTTTGCTTTTTTTTTTGGGGGGGGGGGGGGGTGGGGGGGAGAGGTAGAATGTTTTCAAAAAAGAAGAAGGGTGTGGAGAAGTGTTCCGTTACTAGTTTTTAGAGAATGATCAAATCTTTAGTTAGTTAATACTATGCAAACACCAAATAGTCTAGCGCCAACCTAAAACGTGTGCCCCGCATTATTAGTGAACTGTCTGGGTTTACGTATGTCTTTTTCCCCTGTTTAACTTCTTCACAAAATCACTCCTTATTCTGCAAACTTTCAGGTACATGTATATTGCTGCCGTAACATCATAATATCAATGTCGTTATCTCTTTTAGCATTTTTTAATAGAAATTCACCAACTTGGTTTGATAATGACTTGTATACCAGCTTGCATGCTGATATCTTTTTGTATTGTTGACTGTGTTGTCAGTTGTATTCTGATAACATGGAGAATTTGCTCATAAATCCTCAAAAAATAAGTCACCAGCTAACTTGACAATAACATCTGTTTTTGTATGCACTTCAGTTGGCCCAACTAACTTCTCCTCAAACAAGGTCTGGCTGATAAATGCATTGAGAGTATATATTTTGTACCACAATGTTTTGTAACTTTTTTCTTTCTTTTCAGGAATTGTATCGTAAAGTCCGAAGTATTCTGAACAAGCTGACGCCACAGAAGTTTCAGACACTCACACAACAAATTATTGACCTAGATATCGACACTGCAGAAAGACTGGAAGGTGCCATTGACCTTATATTTGAGAAGGTTTGTGGTCCAATTATCCCCACATAAACTGTTTTTAAAAATTTGTGACAGGAAATGGAAGGGATCTCTTCGAGACTCTCTTTGAAACAAAACAGTGAATCATAATAAGCTTCTTGTACAAGTGGCAGAGCTGGAAAAGAAAACAGCAAGGGGAGGAAGAGAGGCACTGGGGGACTCGCACACCCAGGCCCCTGATGTTATATTGCCTGAGAAGGAGTTGAGGCTAGATCAGAATCGTCCAGTCAAGAACTGTCGAGCCCTTTGAAATTAACTTCTTTGTAGTTGTGGTTTGGGGTGTCCACCAAGGTGATTGATTTTTTTTCAGGGTAGCATGATCAAGTTTTCTTGTGTGTAGTAACATTTTTGTGTTGTATTCTTCTGCAGGCCATTGACGAAAGTGCATTCAGTGTGGCATATGCTAACATGTGCCGGTGCCTCATTCCTGTAAGTAAAGTTTGTGTTTGTTCCCTTTGGGTTTTGTAACTGAACTGTTGTAACCTCACCCTAGAGGCGTACCCCATGTTTTGGAGACTGTCTGCTTGCATGATATATTTACAGGGTTGTCTACTCAAACTAAATTAGCCGCCTTCTTTGATTGTCTTGTTTGTTTGTTTTTTGCCTGAAATGCTGGTGAGAAACTGCCATCTAGTTTGACATTAATTTTAGTTTGGTTAGCTCTAGTGCCTGTTTCAGACATTATAGAATCTCCATGAAGCCATGCACACCAGTAATGTATGTTCATCTCTGCGGCATTGTAAGCCAAGTTGTGTGTCATTGAGCATCTGTCTTATTTGTACAGTGGAACCTCGATTATCCGAACTTTTTTCTCTGGTTCCAATTTTTTCATGAATATTAATTAGTTGTGATCTTGAAAACTCAAAGTCGCAAAAAGCCCGATAATCCTTTCAAAAGACTGTTGAAACAGGGTATTATCCTTTCCACTTTTCAAAATTTGCAAGTGCGACGAGACAAAGAAATATTCTGATGCGTTCAGCTGATATCCGATTGGCTCATTTGTTACAGGCTGTGTAGATATCACAATTAAAATGATGTTTTCTCTGCTGTAACCTTTTGTTTACATTTCTATCTCATTAATATTCATATTTTCGATTATCCAGACTCTCGATTATCCGGACTAATTACCAAGGTCCTGTTGAGTCCGGATAATCGAGGTTCAACTGTATAATGAACTAAAACTGGATACTTCTTTTCAATTTTATTTCTTTTGTGCAGAAAAAAGTTGTTGTTGAAAAAGACGGTACAAAAAAAGACATAACTTTCCGTAAGATTCTGCTGAATAAATGTCAGAAGGAGTTTGAGAAAGAAAAATCTATTGAGAAGAAAATCCATGAGAAACTGGAGGACCTTACAAAACAAGGATTGAGCGTAAGTACATAATTTTATTACTGTACTTTGCATTTAACTTTGAAGGTTCTTTTAAAGTTGTAAATGTGCAGGGTTGTCAGTAAGTTTCTGAGTAACAGGTTCTGTCCATAAAGTAGGCGGCTTCAGCAAGGCATGGGCATCGTTCAGGGAGGGTATGGAGGGATGTCGGTCCCTTTTTATGGGGGGTCCTCTTGGTGCCTCCTCCAGGAAATTTTTGCCAAAAATGATACTCTGAAACGCAATCTGGGCATATTTTCAGCAAACATTGTGTAAATTTGTACATGGTTTTCCCACTGTTATAACTGGCATGGACAGCTTTAATTCACCATGCCTGCCATTATCTTTATTTTCTTTACATCAACATGCTATGTGACTAAAAATCCTGAGAAACTACAGCACACAAGAAGGAGACTACTACTCTCTTACACTGTATTTTGTCTTCAACACAACTTTTCTTTTTCACAGTATTGTACAGTTTCTGTCAGTGTGTACTCTTTGAATTCACTGTTTGAAATGCAAAATTGAAGAAACCATGGTGCTTCAGATTAGACTTACCTCATTACAGATTAGATTGCTCTAATCATCTTCAAAATGACTGTAATGATCAGAGATCATCCACTTCATTTTCATTATGGAAAACGCGGTGAAAATAAAAAGTCAAGAGCCCACAAAGATGAAATGAACATCTTACTAGTTAACAGAGGCGCCGTCACATCTGGCGGATAAATTTGGCAATTTTCTTGTTTGTATCAACACGCATTTGGCTGCAAGTTTCATCTTGCAAATAAAGGTCAACTTATTCTAAAATTATCCTTCTTTGTTTCAATATTAGTTTTCGCCTTGGTATTTCTTTTTGATTGCTTAAGAGATGCATCAGCACAAAAAACGTAAATGTAAATAGTGAGTAAATTTAATCAGAGTTTACAAAATTCTCACACTGTCGTAATAAACAAAAGTGTTTCTAAAGCGACACAAAAGAAAGAATAATTCGAATGTAAGAAAAAAAGTAGCACAAAAGTTACATTAATGTTAGTGCCAATACTCACAAGATAACCAGTGAACCAGAACAACTTTTCTTTTTCCCGTATCGGGGTATTGCGTATTGAATCCATGACAATGTGAAACGTGCAAAAGACGAGTTTTTATCAATGCTTACCTTGTTACCCATCGTCTTGCTCATTCTCTTCATCTACCCCCATCTTTTTCTTTTTAATGAAAATGAAATTGAGCAAAGTCCTATTTCGTTTCGCTCCGCTGCCTCTGCTTGCCATAATTTTTTTGAAACCTCGAGCATTGATTGACGCTTTCTCAAGCGCGGAAAATCGCGTCAACATCTGTGTCACGCACACAATTTATTGTACTTTCTAGTCAAAATAACTGTTTTATTGCCTCTGTTCCGATTTAGCTTCCAACTAATTATTAACTGGACAGTTTTATTTCCGCAATACCATGCCTAGAACAAACTCAGCAGTTGGAGTAGCTGGCGCAGTATTCGGAATAGCCGGTGAAATGCGCCGGTTGCCGGCTTATTTTGGCAACCCTGAATGTGCAGGGTTTGAGCTAGGATTTCATCACTGGGGGACAATTTGTCCCCTTGGCTAAAATTTTGGGGGACATTTTTATTTTTAGGGGGACAGACAAATTAATTTTTATTCAACAGTTTTTTACATTGTTACAGGCAAGCCAACAAAAACATTTTTTTAGCTGATTCTTGTCATACAAGAACAGTGATCAATACACAACAAGAAAAGTTAAGTTATTGGTGTCAAGACTTTTTTTTCTCGTCATATTTAAACAGAGGATCAATGACTATACTTTATACTTCAAAACATTTCACAGCAGAATCTCGTCTTGGCATCCCCTTGTAAACTTCAATTCCTTTCTTAATTACTGGTAGGCATACATGTACTAATTCTTCTGTTGGTTCTAGCCCAAACATCAAGGACTGTAGAAAAGTCAAAGTCCCTAACCCTAGTTCAGTTGTCAATGTTAGCCTTTAGAACAGTAGCAATTTAGCATCTTGCATACTTTCCGCACTTTGATGAGAATGATAGGTAGCATTTCCTCCCACTCAAAGATCTTAACACTTTCGAGACCAACTTCATCCAGAAAATTGAGTAGTGAGTCATACTTGACTGTGGCTATGTCCTTCTTGGCCAGCCAGTAGAGGGCTCTCATTGCTCTGAGGATGGCTTGCGATTGTTCTCTAAGAACACGGTGCTGTGTGTTGCTGAACGTATCCCTCATAGCTTCTTCATTATCCTCATGTTCTTTGCAGTCTTTATGTCTTTGCAGAGTTGAGGTTCTAAAATTTGTACACCCTTCTGCCGATACAAAGGGGTTGTCTTCTTAGATTTCCGACAAAAATAGCAGAACATCGTCTCCTTTTCATAGCGCAACCATGTGTGATCTCGCAACCAAGTTTTCTGGAAAGTTCATGATTTTTTCCGTTTCCTCTGAACCTCATCCGTTTCTTCCTAGATCACCAGTAGGGATTAAGGCAAGCATACATGTACTAATTATTTTTCCTGTGTTCAAACCAAACATTTTTCTTTCTGTATGGCTATAGGAAGAGGAACTGGAGGTCACGAAAAGAGAGCTGCGGGATGAGGAGCACATAGCCAAACGAAGAACCTTGGGCAACATTCGGTTTATTGGTGAACTGTTTAAACTGAAGGTTAGTGAAGTGAAATTGAACTTTTTATTTATAGATGAAGTACTGATTTGGAGTATCAGTTCATAGGGTTATTGCAAAACTTTGTCTGTTGCCATTTTGTTTTGCCCCCAAAAAATGCTACTGCAACTGCAGCAAGGGTGAAAACAACCAAACAGATGTGACTGTTGCTTCCTTACACAGCACACTTTATTCCATGTTGAGGGAGTGTTAAGCTTTAACTTAACCCTTTTGCTGCGGGCCATTTTTTCACCCCTGTGTGGAACAGACTCGTCGCGATAATCTTCATCACTTTCGCAAGAATCGCTGACTTTTCCGTGCCCACTGCATATTGTTTACAATCGATCGACAAACATGGCAGCCGCTTTGCTTTCATACAAAGTCTTTGAAAACGCCATGAAATGTGGTATAACAAAAGTTAAAATTCTGTGTGGCAAGGAAACATTTGTCTCGCTTTCTACTGGACATGCGGCTGCAAGAAAAAAAAAGCGAAAGAAAAGACAGCGAAAAGCCGTTTCGCATTGTGATCTCTTCAATTTCCATGAGTGATCCTGCGAGTGATCGCTTTGAACAAACATGGAGTGTCCTTAAATTTTACTTCGAGTGTTTGCACGCTCGCAAAACAAACAAAAAAACTGAAAGATTTTGGCCTCTAATAGCAATGTATTGTTTATTTCAATAAAATGTTTTGTTGGAAAAGCTATTTGTTGATTTTTGTGTCTTTGTCAATTCATACAAATGTATATGCGTTTAGAAGCGATAGATGCATAATCAAGGACAAATTTGTATAAGCGGGTTGAAATCTGATATGCCAAAGGTCTTCATCAACATGCCGTAAATTTTAGCAATTTTTGCATTCAAGTGTGTTTTTCGGCAAATGATTAATTGGTAACCATATTATTTTACGTCAGAAAACATTTGTTTAATCATTTCAGTTTAATATGCAGTTAATTTTGGAAGTTAACAATATTTCTTTATGTACTGTGCATTTTGGTTAATTTTTCTGGTCTTGGAAGAATTTAATTTATGCAAAACCTATGGAAAACACGAGAGGAGTAAAAGGGTTAATGAGTAACTCAAATTGAAAGCGAGGCCGCCGCCCAAGGCTCGGTTACATTTGAATTTGGAGCATGCCCAATAGGAATTGTGCAGGCCACGAGCAGAGCCTCCTTCCTCTTCCTGACTTATCTAGGAAGATCAAAGGAGACTGCTCGCAGGGTAGGAAAAGAGTGGCAAATCAAGTCAAGTGGTGGTTTCAGAAAGATATGGGAATAATGTATTTTTACAAAACAAAAGAGTATTAAACTTCCTGTATTGAGGAAAAGTTCACAAAAATATTAGTCAATAAAAGTTATTGTTCCTAGCAGATCACCAAATTCTTGTTATCCTAGTGTTTTTTAATTTTCTAGTGCAATAGAATTCTGACAGGGATGTTCTTGCTGCTTGAAACTGTGACATAAAAAGTTTTGACTACAGACATACATATATCCCCTAATGTTGACTGTTCGCACTGCTTGTATGTGACATGATGTACCTACATCCAGGAAATTTTTTTGCCTTCTCTTACTGGGTGGTGTTAATCATAATCACTGTGTTTTACAGATGTTGACAGAGAGCATCATGCATGATTGTGTGGTGAAGCTGCTGAAGAGTAATGATGAGGAGTCTTTTGAATGCTTGTGCAAGTTACTTGTTACTATTGGAAAAGATCTAGATCATGCAAAGGCCAAGGTACCTTAATAATGAGCAGTAGCACACGTTTAACCCATCATTTGAGGCCAGTTTGTATGGTGGTTAGTTATTACACTATTTTTAGCTTGTGTTTGTGTCATGTGCAGTAGGACCAGCAGATTTTCTGCTTCATCAGTTAACACACTGTAAACTTGAGACCCAAGCTTTTTTTTTGTTCTTAGTCCTGTTGATTTGGCTTATATAAGGTGGGGGCAGGAAGGGGGTGGTGTATTACAGGGAAGATTTCATTGTCTGAGGATCAGGGGCTGATTTGTGCAATTGGTGGCTTGGGGGACTTAAGGTTATTTGAATTTTAGCTTTCCAGTGTTTAACTTCCTTGCAAGTCCTTTTGTTTATCCCACGAAAAATGAAACAAGAGGAAGGAGCCAGTTAAGCAGTAAAATCTACCTTCTCTTGTCTGGAGTTTGTCTTGTTCCAAGCCAGTTTACAGTGTAACTGTGCTTAGCAGTATTTTTTAAAATTTATGTTTGTTATTTCCAGCCAAGAGTTGACCAGTACTTCCATCAGATCAACAAAATAATCCAGGCAAGGATAACCTCGTCTCGTGTGAGATTCATGATGCAGGACATTGTGGATTTACGTAACAATGACTGGGTGCCTCGCCGGGAGGACAACAACCCCAAGACCATTGATCAGATTCACAAAGAGGCTGCTGACCAAGCTAAGAAGACACAGATGATGATACAGATGGCTAAACAAGACAAGAAACTATCTAGTAGAGGCGAGTACAGTGGATCCCATTTGGTTATAAAAATGTGGTCATAATTAATTAACAGCTACACATATTTTCCTTGTGGAGCCAATTGTTCAAGTCCTGATTATGCCATAGTATTTTACTCTATTTAGCTCCCTCCCTATATAAGGGCTCCTTTCTAATAATCCCCTTGCCCCCAACTATACCACTCGTTATGAAATAATTATTGAATTTGAAAATTTTTTATCTATAAAGTAACACTTAATAATGTTTCCCTCTGCTTTTTTTTCTGTCTATTTACTGTAGAGTGGAACCTGTATAAAACAGTCCTGTATTCAGCAACCATTTTCTATTAAGAGGCCAGTTTCAGTCCTGAATTTTTCAAGTGGCCAGTTCAGTTTGTAAAGTCCAGAGGGTGGCTGTTATATACAGGTTTCACTGTCCTGTACCCCAAAGCTCATGAAGAGAACAAAAAAACCCACACCAGGCTAGACAGGGGTTAATAGGTGCCCTCCCTCTTCCAACAAGCCCGATGTACATGAAAAAATAGACTGCAAATTGAATGTAATAGTTTTCTTTCTTTCCTGTGGATTATTCAGTCTCTAAGCTGGTATGATAACATTGTGTGTGGTGATTTCCTACAGTGCTTTTGCTCTAAACAACCGTTTTTTGTGCTCTTCAGGGAATAGACTACAAATTGATTGTTATAGTTTTCCTTCTTTCCTGTGGATTATTCAGTCTCTAAGCTGGTATGTTAGCATGGTGTGTGGTGATTTCCTGCAGTGCTTTTGCTCTAAACAACCGTCTTTTTTTTTTTTTTTTTTGCTCTTGTTCAGGGAACATGGGCGGTCGTGACAGTCCTCGACCAGGATCCATTCCCCAGGCCGATGAAACCTGGACCACTGTGGGCAGAGGGCCCAGGAATGTTAGTGTAGACCCAAAGAAGTTCCAAAACATTAAGGTGAGTAGAATTGCTTGACTGTTCTATTTGTGCCTTGCTGCCTTGTTCCATTAAAGTTTCAGGTGTGGCTTTCTGCATTGTGAAACAATTTAAACTTTCGCCTTTCAACATGGCCACATCCAAACATAGTGTTTGGTGCTCTGTAAGACAAAAAAAGAATAACTACTGGTGCTGGAAATATTTTAAAAGAGTGCTTTGTCTGTTTTTTTTCTATTTTTCTTTGCCCTCTTGCCATATTTTAAATAACAATATTTGTCGTGTATATTTAAATAACCAAAGTCTTACATTTGCTTTCACTTTTCACAGGCTTAGAACTGTTGCTAAAATCAAATTCTTTGAAAAATAAATTTGCATTATTAGGCCCATTTGACACCAGAACTAAATGAGTGTATTTTTTACAGCGCCCTGTGGATTCTGAAAACATCTCTCTTGGACCAGGCGGCAGAGGGTATGGCGCGTGGGCGAGAGGAAGCAGTGGTGGAACAGGAGCAGTAGGTGCTGGTGCTGGTGCTGGTCCATCGGCAGCTGCTGGTGCATCCACTGCTGCTGCAGCTGAAACTGACAACAGACCTGCCAACAGGTGAGGCTTGCATTGGGGAAGCCATAATCAGAGTTTCACTTCATTTTGCCTACATGCTGCCATTTTTGGACGTTGTCATGATGTACTTGTATGCTAGCAGCTATTGTCTGGAAGCAGTGGTTTTTGTGTGTAGAATATTATTGGGCAACCAAATGCTGGCAAAGAATCAAAAATGATAGTTTTAAATAAAGGCAAAAATCAAGTGACAATCATATCCTATTCCAGCAGACACCCAAACCTAGGGCGCTTTCCATTCGACGAAATTTTCGAAAATTTCGGGTGGGAATTGAATGGAACAGGATTTTTTCCGGAAAAGATTTTCGAAAATTTAGGACAACCTTTTCAGTGTTCCCGAAAAGTGGAAATTTCGGTGTTTTCGAAAATTCTCGTGTTCCATTCAAAAGTTTCCAGTCGGACTGTTTTAACACATACGATAAACGGCATCAAGAAGTCTGAGGCAAAAACTGACCATGTGATGACCGAGTATAAGCCCGTTCCATTCAAGACCGAAATTTTCGAAAATTCAAACCGAAAATTTTTGGTGAATGGAAAGCGCCCCTAATCCTAACCCTAACCCTACAAAACTTTTCCAAAGCATTTTGAATTAAATTTTTTCAGGGGTGGAGCTCCCCTTTGTTACTGTCTTTGACTTGAAGGAGCTACATTCTGATTGGAGAATTGACTGTAGTAGGGGGCTTGGATCCTTGTTGAATGCTTATTATTTATGCAATTCTCCCAGATATTCTGCCTTGGCTGGAGAGAGAAAACTTTCAGCACCTGCAAGAGCAAGCTCTGGTGATTCTCGGCGTCAAGAACCTCGTAGTCCAATATCTGGAGGAGGAAGGCGAGGAGTAGGACAATTCCCACAAGGAGAAAGAGAGAAGGCCCTTGAAGCTGTGCGGGCAGTTACACAACCAAAGGTTTGTAGCTTTGACTTGAGTAAAATTCCTCAACTAAATTGTCTTCATATGTGTCTTAATTATTTGCAATTAGAACTGTAGAAAGGGGAATGCTGATTGTTTCGTGAAAGCAGAATGTCAAATGTGTTGAGGTAACAGAAGAAGTACCAGTGAGACATAGGTAGTGTCATCCGCAAAGTGAAATTGAAGTCAGCAGGCAATTTGGCCTGATTAAATGGATATAGATGGACTACATATATGAGGAGCACTGTCTGGTGAGTCAGGAAAGGTGATGACAAGACAACATTGCTGCTTATGTTACCAAGGAATATAACGTTTAAGATCCCTCTCCCTCTAGGAAGTTCCGCTGACCTTCCATGGGGGTGGTTATGGATTTTTTCTGGAACTGCACAATGTGGGGCTAGACATAACTTTAACCCAAACTGCATTGCAGTGATTATTACGACTTTTTGCTGTACTTTGGCCTTCTAAAATTGGCTTCTGGTTTGTCCTCAAGAATGGCTTATGTACATGTGTCAGTGATGAAGTTTTAGCCTGTTTGTTTTCCAGCGTAATACGCAAGAGCGTGATGGAGGACGGGAGTCTCCCAGACTGACACCTGAAGCAGCTCCAGCTGCTGAGGCTGCAGTCCCTGGTCCAGCAGCTGCTGCTGCTCCAGTGCAAGAACTATCAGAGGAGGCAATGAAAAAGAAAACACTTTCTATTGTTGATGAATACCTGAACATTAGAGATGTGAAGGTGGGTGAGACTGGTTCAATGATGTTTTTTCTCTTTCTTTTTCTTTCTTTCTTGTATCTGTGTTGGGAGGCTATGCTAAACCTTTTAAACCTATTTCTTGACTAAAATGAATTAGCCCTCCATTTTGGAGCATAGTAGACAAACCTATACACCATTTTAAAGCTTAAAGAATGGAGAAGTGCATTCCAGTTAGATCTTGACAGAGAAGGGAGCTCTGTGAAAACCATATGTGAGTGGAAGAACATGTAAGCTAGGCCAGACTACCAGCCAGGGCTGAGTTGCTCGAAGCATGGTTAGCGCTAACCATTGGATTAGAGGTATTAAAACCTATAGGTGGTCATGTTATTTAACCCGGGTTAGCGCTAACCATGCTTCGAGCAACTGGGCCCAGGGTGTTGCCTTGCTCCTTGTCTTCTTTGGATCTCTATGCTTGTTGTCTTCAAGTCCGGCACCCTAACTGCCGGGCCATGCGACCTCCCAAATGAATACCTCTAAAATGATTGTTTTTTTCCTGACAGGAAGCAGCTGAGTGTCTCAGAGAGCTTCAGTCCCCATCAAGACATCACGTCTTTGTTGCAGTGATGTTGAACCATACAATGGAGAAGAAAGTATCAGATAGACATGCCACTGGCAAACTATTGCACTTTTTGCTCCGAGATGGTGTCCTCACAGATCAACAGTATCTGAATGGGTATGTTGGATCCTCTTGTGTACAAGCTAACCTGCAAGCATGCCATTCTTAAGCAAGGCGGTCAGTTTTAAGCCACACCTTACATTGAGCTTTACACCCATAACAGTCTTGTTGCTTTCTGTTTAAAACCAACATCACATCAAGGTTCTTTGAAGGGTATTCAGCCGTAACAGGTGCTGTGGGTTAGGGCCCTTAGTTAGTGCTCTGCTTAAGAGCATGCAAATTTGAAAGTGCAAGGGTAATTTGCTCCAAACTTAAGAGCTTCCTTGAAATTTTCACACCTGGAGGGTTCATGAAGAGACCCAAAAGCTAGAACTGTCTAGCACTTAGTGATTGTGATGTTCAATAGCTTTCATTTCAAAGTTCACACTTAGCATTGTGATTTTATCCACATACTCTACCCCGGAAATCGCTCTTGGAATTAGATAGGGTTTGATTAAGGACTTTTCTTTTTTGTTTTGACTTGTCTTGTTTTGTGTTCTTGGCATGGAAGACAAGTCTGGAGGCTTAAGATGGTTTTGTTAATTTCTTCCTTGAATGGTTTTCTTTGCAGTTAGTTTTGCTTTGAAAGAATTAAATCAGCAAGGGATCATTTCGATTATAGTGACACATCTAAAGCCCCAGCTAAACAACAACAACGACAACGAAAACAACAATTTTTTTATTCTACAGAGCACTACAGCTCAATGACATTAAAAGTACAATGAAATAGAAAAAGGGGTATTGGCTTCCTAAAAAAACTTGAGGGTAAAAGAACAAGGAAGCCAATTTACATAATTTACATGAAATAAATTGCAATACTGTGGCCAGAACACAGATAAAAGAGACAACAAACACAGCAAAGACAAAAACATGTACACCAGTACAGTATATATACCAAACAAAATAAATGAATCAAGCTTAAAGTGCCTATGAAGCAAAAATTGTTTTCGTGTAGTTGTAAATTTTGCACTTTAACATATACGATTCCGAAGTTTTAGAGTACTGTGGTAAAATTTGTAGATTTTAAAAACGCTCAAAGTTGAGCTATTTTGCTTTCAAAAATGGTCAGAGGACTGGGTCGAGTTTTATGCTGAATTCCAAGTTGTGACGTCACGTTGGTGCCAAAAGTTTGTTTACTTTCATTCCGTTCTTGCCGCCAAAAAGGATTGTAGAAAGAGAAAGCATGTCTAGCGATTCTGTGAACGATCGATTCTGGCAACTCTCTTTGTTTGGATGCCGGCAACGCAATATCGCCCTCGCTGTCGCTTATCTGTCTTCTCTTCCGCCATGATGAATCGCAATTCTTGGCACCAACGTGACGTCAGCGGTTATTGTCACCTGGCATTTTGGCCGCGCGATTCGAATACCATTTTTGAAGGCAAAATAGCCCAACTTTGAGCGCTCACAAAATCGGCAATTTTTACCCCAGCAATCTCAAACTTTGAAATCCCATGTTTGAAAGGGTAAATTTTATAACTACCTAAAGACAATTTTCGCTTCATAGGCACTTTAAAGCAGCCCCCCAAAAGAATTCATGAAATAAAAACTGAAATTGATGAGATCAGAATAAGAACCGACATTAATGATTTTAATTAAACGATCAAACATTTCCACCCAACCTTGTTTTGGAAGAGCACAAGAGCATGTTTTACAGTTTATCTGCTTCTCTCAGTGTTGCGAAATGGCTTTCCATGTTTGATCTAGATCAAACATTTTCATCCAATATTTTTTTCTCATTAACTAATGTTTGATCGTTTATCCGCTTCTTCCCGATA